>NC_091286.1:427169806-427474056 GCF_032444005.1 Ranitomeya imitator | reverse complement strand
ATGATGGCCCCACATAATGATGCATACAATATAATGGCCCCACATGATGATGCATACAATATAATAGCCCCACATGATGCTGCATACAGTATAATGGCCAAATATGATGCTGCATACATTATAATGGCCACATATGACGCTGCATACAGTACAATGGCCCCACATGATGCTACATACAGTATAATGGCCCCATATACTGCTCCATACTGTGTAATGGCCTTGCATTACAAAAAAAATACTCACCTCTGTCCGTTCCAACACTGATCTAGTCTCTTCATATATCAGTCCTACCTGTGGGCATGCGCACCATCTCGGCAATAGTGCTGCCGTCACTCTCCTCAGATCGCGCACCATCCCCGTCCTCAGCAAGAGCACAGACTGATGGAACGGCGTGATGGGAGAGTTGGGGTGCATGTCCACTGTCCAGATTACATCCGGATTAGCTGCGGATTGAATGCTGCGTACAACTGCAGCATTCAATCCGCAGCGTCCAGATATTACAATATAGTGGAGGTGATTTTATGAAATCCCGTCTCCACTATGCGTGTGAACACGCATCCGGCGGCCCTGCGTTTCCGGACATGCGGTGCATCTTTTTAGAACGCAGCATGTCTGTTTACCTTGTGGCGACGCTCCGTCGCCGCAAGGTAAATCACAGGGTCTTATGAATAGGGTGCGGAGATTCCGGATATGTGCAATGAACACATCCGGAATCACCGGGCGTATAGAAGGGAGCGGCGCTTTGGGCGGAGTGAGTTTTCCGCTCCGTCCAAAGCGTCGGCAATCCTGAACGTGGAACCTTACCCTTAGGCTGGGATCACACATGCGAGAAACATGTCCGTGTCTCGCATGTGAAATCCAAGCTCTGGCGCCGGCACTTCGGAGCGGAGCGGGCGGCCGCATAGCAACACATGGAGCCACACGCTCCGCTCCGAAGTGCCGGCGCCAGAGCTTGGATTTCACATGCGAGACACGGACGTGTTTCTCGCATGTGTGACTCCGGCCTCAGGAGCAGAGTGGCTGTGGTGCTAGTGATGAGGGTCTGGGAGATTACACGCGGGCTGAGAAAAGTGATGGCGGAGCTAGTTTTGAGGAGATGGCACGCGTGCCCCCTCTAGCACCCGTGCCATAGGTTCGCCACCACTGTACTGTACTATGTGCACATATATAGTGTTACATGCACTGAGCACTGACCAGGCTGCAGGAACTCACATTATAATATACTAGATGGTGGCCCGATTCTAACGCATCGGGTATTCTAGAATATGCATGTCCACATAGTATATTGCCCAGTCACATAGTATATTGCCCAGCCACGTAGTATATTGCACAGCGACATAGTATACAGCACAGAGCCACGTAGTATACAGCAGACACGTAGAATATTGCCCAGCCACGTAGTATATTGCCCAGCCATGTAGTATATTGCCCAGCCATGTAGTATATTGCCCAGCCACGTAGTATATTGCCCAGCCACGTAGTATATTGCCCAGCCACTTAGTATATTGCCCAGCCACGTAGTATATTGCCCAGTCACGTAGTATATTGCCCAGCCACGTAGTATATTGCACAGCGACATAGTATACAGCACAGAGCCACGTAGAATATTGCCCAGCCACGTAGTATATTGCCCAGCCATGTAGCATATTGCCCAGCGACATAGTATATTGCCCAGCCACATAGTATACAGCAGACACGTAGAATATTGCTCAGCCACGTAGTATATTGCCCAGCGACATAGCATATTGCCCAGCCACGTAGTATATTGTCCAGTTATGTAGTATATTGCCCAGCCACATAGCATATTGCCCAGTCACGTAGTATATTGCACAGCCACGTAGTATATTGCCCAGTTATGTAGTATATTGCCCAGCGACGTAGTGTATTGCCCGGCGACGTAGTACATTGCCCAGCCACATAGTATATTGCCCAGCCATGTAGTATATTGCCCAGCCACGTAGTATATTGCCCAGCGACGTAGTATATTGCCCAGCCATATAGTATATTGCCCAGCCACATAGTATACAGCAGAGCCACGTAGTATGTTGCCCAGCCACATAGTATACAGCAGAGCCACGTAGTATGTTGCCCAGACACATAGTATACAGCAGAGCCACGTGGCATATTGCCCAGACACATAGTATACAGCAGAGCCACGTAGTATATTGCCCAGACACATAGTATACAGCAGAGCCACGTAGTATATTGCCCAGATACATAGTATACAGCAGAGCCACGTAGTATATTGCTGTGACTCATTGCTGCAGCTTCAGCTTTCATACAGAGCGGGTGACGCTGGAGCCGGGACCTTATCTGTATGTAAGTTTAAGATGGTGCAATAAATCTCAGCACAGTACAGATAGATCCTCTGCAGAAAGCAGATAAGAAAGCAGGATTTAGATGAAGTCTGTCACATACCTCCTGTCCCGACCCCCTGGCTCGCTCTCTGCCAACTTCTTCTCTCCTCTCCAGGCCTCCGGCAGAGTGAAACAGGCGCGCAGGTGACGTCAGATTAGCAGACACACAGCCTGCTGTCTGCAATGGGGGATGCCGGCCGGCACTTGTACACACGGCTAATACAGTGCGGGCCCGGGCCTGCATCGATCTACTGCGGCAGCAGAAAGCTGGGGCCCTGTATGCCCCCCTCCACCTCCGGGCCCCGGTGCGGCTGCACCGGTTGAACCGGCGGTAGGTCCGCCCCTGGTGACAGCGACCAACGATCAGGCCCCTGCTGGGAGATCGTTGGTCGTTGAGGAATGATCAGGACCTTTTTTTGGTCGCTGATCACCCGCTGTCATCGCTGGATCGGCGTTTGTGACGCTGATCCAGCGATGTGTTCACTTGTAACCAGAGTAAATATTGGGTTACTAAGCGCAGGGCCGCGCTTAGTAACCCCATATTTACCCTGGCTACCATTGTAAAAGTTAAAAAAAAAAACAGTACATACTCACATTCCGATGTCTGTCACGTCCCCCGCCATCAGCTTTCCTGCACTGACTGTCAGCGCCGCCGGCCGTAAAGCAGAGCACAGCGGTGACGTCACCGCTGTGCTCTGCTTTTCGGCCGGCACTGACACAGTCAGTGCAGGGAAGCTGATGGCGGGGGACATGACAGACATCGGAATGTGAGTATGTACTGTTTTTTTTTTTAACTTTTACAATGGTAACCAGGGTAAATATCGGGTTACTAAGCGCGGCCCTGCACTTAGTAACCCGATGTTTACCCTGGTTACCCGGGTGCTGCAGGGGGACTTCGACATCGTTGAAGACAGTTTCAACGATGCCGAAGTCTTTCCCCTGATCGTTGGTCCCTGGATAGAGCTGTCTGTGTGACAGCTCCCCAGCAACCACACAACGACTTACCAACGATCACGGCCAGGTCGCATTGCTGGTCATGATCGTTGGTAAGTCATTTAGTGTAACGGTATCTTAAGTCTATGGGTGCATGTGAAACATCGCACTGCACACGGATATCACCTGAGTGCAGGGCGATTCATGCTGATAATAAACAAGAAAAGAAAAGCCACTATAATGTATGCACACCACCAAAAGTTATAATAAGTCACACAAGCTTTATTGGTAACATATAAAAACAATTAAAACCATACACACAAAACTCCCTCCATATACTGCCCAATACACAATAGATTCATGCTGATGATGGCAATGGAGGAGATGGAGAAGTTAATTTCTCCTTCTTCTCTGCACTTGTGCTGCGATTCTCTAATGTGAGAGGAGTACAGAGCACTGACACTTGGCTCAAGCTCGCAGCAGAGCAGGAGCTGAGGGTCATTAGCATATCGTATCTGATGCGCTCGCGTAGGAAGCCATACTATTCAGTGCTTCTTGTTCTGATGTATTATGCTTGATGTTTGTTTGATGGCACAGTGTTCTGAATGTGTGATCGCACATCGGAGGACAGAGAAAAGGGGTCCCAGGTGGCCCCCCAATACTCACCTAGCTCCCCTGATGCTCCTCGTGGCTCCCGGTGGGCACCGCCAACTTCAAAATGGCGGGCGCATGCGCAGTGGGCCCGCCGGCCGGCCCCGCGAGAATCTTTGGGTTCTCGGCTGCCGGGGGTAGCCGAGACCCCAAAGAGCATGATCGGGGTCGGTTTTACCGACCCCTGTTTTGCGATCGCCGGTAAATAACTGTTTACCGGCGACCGCAAAAAAAAAGTAAAGTGTAATTCTCTGTCCTCTGATGTGATCGCACATCAGAGGACAGAGAAATAGGGGGATTCGGGGACCCTACAATACTCACCTGTGTCCCTGGGTCCTCTTGCTGCTCCTCCTGGCCGCCGGCAGAAGAAAATGGCGGGCGCATGCGCAGTGCGTCCGCCATCTGTCTCCATCTGCCGGCCGGCAGGAGAACAGCAGTTGGGGCTAAAATTAGGGTTTGGGTTAGGGGTAGGGCTAGGGGTAGGGTTAGGGTTAGGGTTAGGGCTAGGGGTAGGGTTAGGGTTAGGGTTAGGGGTAGGGTTAGGGTTAGGGGTAGGGTTAGGGTTAGGGTTAGGGGTAGGGGTAGGGTTAGGGGTAGGGGTAGGGTTAGGGGTAGGGTTAGGGCTAGGGTTAGGGCTAGGGTTAGGGTTAGGGCTAGGGTTAGGGTTAGGGCTAGGGTTGGGGCTAAATTTAGGGTTAGGGTTGGGGCTAAATTTAGGGTTAGGGTTGGGGCTAAATTTAGGGTTAGGCTTCTTTCACACTTACGTCGGTACGGGGCCGTCGCAATGCATCGGCCCGACATACCGACGCACGTTGTGAAAATTGTGCACAACGTGGGCAGCAGCTGTAGTTTTTCAACGCATCCGCTGCCCAATCTATGTCCTGGGGAGGAGGGGGCGGAGTTACGGCCACGCATGCGCGGTCAGAAATGGCGGATGCGACGTACAAAAAAAGTTTCATTGAACGTTTTTTGTGCCGACGGTCCGCCAAAACACAACTGATCTAGTGCACGACGGACGTGACGTGTGGCCATCCGTCACGATCCGTCGGCAATACAAGTCTATGGGCAAAAAACGCATCCTGCGGGCACATTTGCAGGATCCGTTTCTTGTCCAAAACGACGGATTGCGACGGAATGCCAAACGACGCAAGTGTGAAAGTAGCCTTAGGGCTAGGGTTAGGGTTGGGGCTAAAGTTAGGGCTAGGGTTGGGGCTAAAGTTAGGGTTAGAGCTGGGATTAGGGTTAGGGTTTGGATTAGGGTTGGTATTAGGGTTAGGGTTGGCATTAGGGTTACGCTTGGGATTAGGGTTAGGTTTGGGATTAGGGTTAAGGTTAGGGTTGTGATTAGGGGTGTATTGGGATTAGGGTTAGGTTTGAGGTTAGGGTTGAGATTAGGATTAGGGGTGTGTTGGATTTAGGGTTTTGATTAGGGTTATGGTTAGGGTTGACATTAGGGTTTTTTGGGGTAAGGGTTGTGATTATGGTTAGGGTTAGTGATTAGGATTATGGATCAGGTTGGGTTTAGGGTTAGGGGTGTGTTGGGGTTAGGGTTGGAGCTAGAATTGGGGGGTTTCCACTGTTTAGGTACATCAGGGTGTCTCCAAACACGACAGCCAATTTTGCGCTCAAAAAGTCAAATGGTGCTCCCTCCCTTCTGAGCTCTGCCGTGCGCCCAAACAGTGGGTTACCCCCACATATGGGGCATCAGCGTACTCGGGATAAATTGGACAACTTCTGGGGTCCAACTTCTCCTGTTACCCTTGTGAAAATAAAAACTTGGGGGCTACAATATCTTTTTTGTGAAAAAAAAATATTTTTTATTTTCACGACTCTGCAATCTAAACTTCTGTGAAGCACTTGGGCATTCAAAGTTCTCACCACACATCTACATTAGTTCCTTGGGGGGTCTAGTTTCCAAAATGAGGTCACTTTTGGGGGGGTTACTACAGTTTAGGTACATCAGGGGCTCTGCAATCGCAACATAATGCCCACAGACCATTCTATCGAAGTCTGCATTCCAAAAAGGCGTTCCTTCCCTTCCGAGCTCTGCCGTGCGCCCAAACAGTGGTTTACCCCCACATATGGGGCATCAGCGTACTCGGGATAAATTGGACAACTTCTGGGGTCCAACTTCTCCTGTTACCCTTGTGAAAATAAAAACTTGGGGGCTACAATATCTTTTTTGTGAAAAAAAAAATATTTTTTATTTTCACGACTCTGCATTCTAAACTTCTGTGAAGCACTTGGGCATTCAAAGTTCTCACCACACATCTAGATAAGTTCCTTGGGGGGTCTAGTTTCCAAAATGGGGTCACTTGTGGGGGGTTACTACAGTTTAAGTACATCAGGGGCTCTGCAATCGCAACATAATGCCCACAGACCATTCTATCAAAGTCTGCATTCCAAAAAGGCGCTTCTTCCCTTCTGAGCTCTGCCGTGCGCCCAAACAGTGGTTTACCCCCACATATGGCACATCAGCGCACTCGGGATAAATTGGACAACAACTATTGCAGTCCAATTTCTCCTGTTACCCTTGTGAAAATTAAAACTTGGGGGCTACAATATCTTTTTTGTGAAAAAAAAATATATTTTTTATTTTCACGACTCTGCATTCTAAACTTCTGTGAAGCACTTGGGCATTCAAAGTTCTCACCACACATCTAGATAAGTTCCTTGGGGGTCTAGTTTCCAAAATGGGGTCACTTGTGGAGGGTTTCTACTGGTTAGGTACATCAGGGGCTCTGCAAACGCAACATAATACCCGCAGACCATTCTATCAAAGTCTGCATTCCAAAACGGCGCTCCTTCCTTCCGAGCTCTGCCGTGCGCCCAAACAGTGGTTTATCCCCCACATATGGGGTACCAGCATACTCAGGACAAATTGGACAACAACTTTTGGGGTCTAATTTCTCTTGTTACCCTTGTGAAAATAAAAACTTGGGGGCTAAAATATCTTTTTTGTGGAAAATTTTTTTTATTTTTTTTATTTTCACGGCTCTGCATTATAAACTTCTGTGAAGCTCTTGGGCATTCAAGGTTCTGACCACACATCTAGATAAGTTCCATGGGGGGGTCTAGTTTCCAAAATGGGGTCACTTGTGGGGGATTTCTACTGTTTAGGCACATCAGGGGCTCTCCAAACGCGACATGGCGTCCAATCTCAATTCCAGCCAATTCTACATTGAAAAAGTAAAACGGCGCTCCTTCACTTCCAAGCTCTGCGGTGCGCCCAAACAATGGTTTACCCTCACATAAGGGGTATCGACGTATTCAGGAGAAATCGCACAACAACTTTTGTGGTCTAATTTCTCCTGTTACCCTTGTGAAAATAAGAATTTGTGGGCGAAAAGATCATTTTTGTGTAAACAAAAGCGATTTTTTATTTTCACGGCTCTACGTTATGAACTTCTGTGAAGCACTTGGGGGTTCAAAGTGCTCACCACTAGTGTTGAGCGATACCGTCCGATACTTGAAAGTATCGGTATCCGATAGTATCGGCCGATACCCGAAAAATATTGGATATCGCCGATACCGATATCCGATACCAATACAAGTCAATGGGACATCAAGTATCGGAAGGTATTCTCATGGTTCCCAGGGTCTGAAGGAGAGGAAACTCTCCTTCAGGCCCTGGGATCCATAGGGATGTGTAAAATAAAGAATTAAAATAAAAAATATTGATATATTTACCTCTCCGGCGGCCCCTGAACTCAGCGCGGGTAACCGGCAGGCTTCTTTGTTCAAAATCAGCGCTTTTAGGACCTGAGAATCACGTCCCGGCTTCTGATTGGTCGCGGGCCGCCCATGTGACCGCCACGCGACCAATCACAAGCCGCGACGTCACCGCAAGCTATTAACGCGCTCATTTTTAAAAATGAGCGCGTTAATGACTTTCAAAGACGCTACGTCTTTGAAAGCCATTAACGCGCTCATTTTTAAAAATGAGCGCGTTAATAGCTTGTGGTGACGTCGCGGCTTGTGATTGGTCGCGTGGCCGCGACCAATCACAAGCCGCTACGTCTTTGAAAGTCATTAACGCGCTCATTTTTAAAAATGAGCGCGTTAATAGCTTGCGGTGACGTCGCGGCTTGTGATTGGTCGCGGCCACGCGACCAATCACAAGCCGCTACGTCTTTGAAAGCCATTAACGTGCTCATTTTTAAAAATGAGCGCGTTAATAGCTTGCGGTGACGTCGCGGCTTGTGATTGGTCGCGGCCACGCGACCAATCACAAGCCGCTACGTCTTTGAAAGCCATTAACGCGCTCATTTTTAAAAATGAGCGCGTTAATAGCTTGCGGTGACGTCGCGGCTTGTGATTGGTCGCGTGGCCGCGACCAATCACAAGCCGCTACGTCTTTGAAAGTCATTAACGCGCTCATTTTTAAAAATGAGCGCGTTAATAGCTTGCGGTGACGTCGCGGCTTGTGATTGGTCGCGGCCACGCGACCAATCACAAGCCGCTACGTCTTTGAAAGCCATTAACGCGCTCATTTTTAAAAATGAGCGCGTTAATAGCTTGCGGTGACGTCGCGGCTTGTGATTGGTCGCGTGGCGGTCACATGGGCGGCCCGCGACCAATCAGAAGCCGGGACGTGATTCTCAGGTCCTAAATACGCTGATTTTGAACAACGAAGCCTGCCGGTTACTCGCGCTGAGTCCAGGGGCCGCCGGAGAGGTACATATATCAATATTTTTTATTTTAATTCTTTATTTTACACATCTCTATGTATCCGATACCGATACCCGATACCACAAAAGTATCGGATCTCGGTATCGGAATTCCGATACCGCAAGTATCGGCCGATACCCGATACTTGCGGTATCGGAATGCTCAACACTACTCACCACACATCTAGATAAGTTCCTTAAGTGGTCTAGTTTCCAAAATGGTGTCACTTGTGGGGAGTTTCCACTGTTTAGGCACATCAGGGGCTCTCTAAACGTGACATGGTGTCCGATCTCAATTCCAGCCAATTCTGCATTGAAAAAGTCAAACGGCGCTCCTTCACTTCTAAGTTCTGCGGTGCGCCCAAAAAGTGGTTTACCCCCACATATGGGGTATTGGCGTATTCAGGAGAAATTGCATAACAAAATTTATGGTTACATTTCTGTTTTTACACTTGTGAAAATAAAAAAAATTGTTCTGAATTAAGATGTTTGCAAAAAAAAGTTAAATGTTCATTTTTTCCTTCCACATTGTTTCAGTTCCTGTGAAGCACGTAAAGGGTTAATAAACTTCTTGAATGTGGTTTTGAGAACCTTGAGGGGTGTAGTTTTTAGAATGGTGTCACACTTCATTATTTTCTATCATATAGACCCCTCAAAATGACTTCAAATGTGATGTGGTCCCTAAAAAAAATGGTGTTGTAAAAATGAGAAATTGCTGGTCAACTTTTAACCCTCATAACTCCCTAACAAAAAAAAATTTTGTTTCCAAAATTGTGCTGATGTAAAGTAGACATGTGGAAAATTTTATTTATTAACTATTTTTCATGACATATCTCTCTGATTTAAGGGCATAAAAATACAAAGTTTGAAAATTGCAAAATTTTAAAATTTTTTGCCATATTTTCGTTTTTTTCATAAATAATCGCAAGTAATATCGAAGAAATGTTACCAATAACATGAAGTACAATATGTCACGAAAAAACAGTCTCAGAATCAGCAGGATCCGTTGAAGCGTTCCAGAGTTATAACCTCATAAAGTGACAGTGGTCAGAATTGCAAATATTGCCCTGCTCATTAAGTACCAAATTGGCTCTGTCACTAAGGGGTTAAGCCTGCTATTTATGTTACCAACTTCTCTCCAACTTATTCTGATGTAAATTCTAACTATGATAATTAGAAATCCTATAAATCTAACAGGAAACTACTCTAGGCAGGGAAACTGTAGGGTCATAAAATTCATATTATAAACCCAATGGGAAGTGTAGAAACTGGTCATAGTAATTTGCATTTACCAGAAGCTTGGTTTACCAAACACAACCATTGAGTCAAAGTGTTTGGGACAACAAATCTTAAACAAACCATGATCTGCTATATGCAAGCCAATTGATGGTTGTTTAACAACAGGTTCAGGCAATCCATCTGGAATTCCATGTGCACAGAATGAAAACAAGCAATGAGTTAAAGATTTTGGGTGGAAAAAATAGATTGTTGGGGTCCATTTACACAGCCCTATCTCGACAGTTAAGTGATTACTGATCAGTTGTTTACATGTTTATTGGTGGTCATTTAACAGTCATTCAACCAAAATTGTATTTGCACAGAGCTTTCTGTGCGCCCAAATTATCATGTTTATGGCAGCATATCACTTATTTACATAGGACTATGTATTGCCAGAAACAATGATTTTTTTAGTCAGCTTTAACCCTTGTCAGGCTGCATAATTTTACAACCTTAACAGGCTGCATAGGTACAATTGTACCTTCACATATACCTCCACTGTGGGAAGACTTTACTTGGTTTCAGAAACTAAAGTTCATTCAGCTACAAATGTTATGCTGATATCTATTGTTCAGTGTTGTTACTGGTCACTTATGTTGCTGTCAATTAAGTTAATTCAAACTGGGAGTGGCTTCTACTTGTCTTCCTGCCTCCCTCCTCTCATTAGCCATTTTGCTGTTCATCTCATTGCTGTGAGCACACATTTCTAGGCTTGTGAAGTCTTCAATTTCTTGGAAACGAAGGTAGGAAAGTCTCACAGCATCTAACAGCCAGTTATACCTTTATTCTCATTATGTGGGGACAGAACAGTCAAATTGTCTTTCAGCCTGGACTTGGCTTACATATATTTTGTATGAAACTTATCACTATAGGTATAATTTTTATACGAAAAATGGATAATAATTAGTATCTACATATTGTTTTACGATGTTTTATTTATATTCAGCACAAAATACGAAGCCAAAATTCATCTAGCAAGTCATCATGAGTGATAGTAATGCTGGATCTAGTTTCCGCCATAATCCAAGAAAACGTGTTTGCAGGTTAGTATAATTTTGTGAAAAGCCAATAATGTAGTATTTCGGAAAATTATTTATTTTACATTTTTTCATATTTACAGATTTACGTCTGACGAAATAATGCGAATGCTAGAAGAATCTGATTCTGAGCATGAGGATGAACCATATGTTCCATCTGATGATGAAAACTATGTACCACAAGTGGATGTTACTGAAGAAGATTCAGACATTGAACAAGAAATGGTCATAGAGCATGAAAATGAATACGAATCAGACGAAAGTGTTGAGGATGATTCTGTGCCTCAAAGTGCAGGCGACATTTGGACTGCTAAGGATGAAACTCAATGGTGCAGTAATCCACTGCCAAATGCACAAACAAAATCTCGTAATGTCCTACGACAAAGAGGTGGCCCTGCAGCAATCAGCAACCTATATACAGCAAAAGAGCTATTCAAGTCCATCATGACTCCCGAGATGTGTGACATCATATTACGGGAAACGAATCGAAAGGCCAAGAGAGTTTGTGATGCTTACAACAACGAACTGGTACAACGTTTTCCTGATTCTTCCAAACGGCCACCACAAAAAACATTCAAGCAATTTACTGAAACTGAACTTCATGCATTTTTGGGCATACTGATTGCTGCTGGTGTGCACAGAGCCAACAAAGAGAATCTGGAGGAAATGTGGAATGTTGCTGCTCTGCCTCTTATACGTGCAGCCATGTCTCGTGACCGCTTCAAGATGATACTCAGATTTATCAGGTTTGACAACGAAAATACACGTGCAGAACGTGTGCAAACAGATAAAGCTGCACCAATACGGGACATCTGGACAATGCTGAACAGTAATCTGGAGAGAGCCTACAAGCCATATCATTGTATCACCGTCGACGAGCAATTATTTCCATTTAGAGGTCATACTAAATTTACCCAGTATATACCTTCAAAACCAGCTAAATATGGCATAAAGATTTTCTGGGCTTGTGACTCATCAAATGCCTACCCTTTACAAGGTCAGCTCTACACTGGGAAACCAACTGATGGTCCTCGACAAGTAAACATTGGAGAACGAACAGTATTGGACCTAGTGAGCTCGTATAAAGGCTCTGGAAGAAATGTCACCACCGATAACTTCTTTACAACCATGGAACTAGCTAAGGTATTGAACTCCTGGAACATGACACTAGTTGGTACAGTGAGAAAAAACAAAAGGTTCCTACCTAACAACATGCAGCCTGCCAAAGAAAGGCCTGTATACTCGACAAATTTTGCCTACAATCATGATGCAACAGTCTGTTCATATGTACCAAAGAAGAACAAATCAGTCGTGCTTCTATCATCTATGCACATGACGGGAGAAGTTGAAGAGACACTAGCAGCCAAGCCAGAGATAATAAAATACTACAACATAACAAAAGGTGGCGTTGATGTTATGGATAAAATGTTGGGAGAGTACACTGTGAAACGACGAACATCACGTTGGACTTTGGCATTTTTCTACAATATGATTGATGTCAGTGGGTTAGCATCCTACATCATCTACAGAGAACACAATCCAAGCTTCAGGGCAAAGGATCAACGAAGAAAGTTACTGAAAGATCTCGCAAATCAGCTGTGTATGATTGCAATTGAAGATCGTAGTACAAACAAAATGATAATGAGAAACCATTTTCTTCGAGGTGCAGTAGAAATGGTGCTTGGACGATGCATTGTGGTAGCATCGCAGCCAGCAGCTGGCCCCAAAATACCTCATGGTAGTCGTGGACCCTCCCCTGTTGTTGGTAGTTGCTATGTCTGCAGAGACCTGAGGCGAAAACAACGCAAGACTAGAAAGTCTTGTGTGGTTTGTGTGAAACCCATTTGCGATGAACACTCTGTAGCAAAGCAAACATGCATTACTTGCAAAGAAAATCAATAAAAAAAAGTTTCTTACATTTTCTTTTATAATGTAAATGAACAGTTTTTTACTTGTTTATAATAGTTAAATAGCATTATCATTAAAAAAAAATTTATGCTTTTTCCCTTGCATTATCTTCATTCAAAATATATGAGGTACATTTGTACCTATGCAGCTTGTTATGGATGCAAAAAGATCTCGACCCCTTATCTCGGAAGCGGGTGGAGATATTTTATTGAAATTTGGCCAATATATTCTGGACCAAAAATGTAGAGATGTCACGAAATTTCAGCCCTCTACGTCTTTAAAAAAAAAAGTTATTGCAATTTTAAAACGGAATAGTTACAATTGTACCTATTCAGCCGGATAAGGGTTAAAATCAATGCACCCAGTGAACCAGTATCATGCTCTTTTGCCGGATTTTTGCCAGCTTGTTTAAACGGGCCGATTGAACACGTGTTCTTAGAAACACTCATTTTTCATTTGTCGATCCAGCTAAATGGGTCCTTAGTATCTAATCACTGACTCCATTATGTAAACATATAAATATTCCATGGGTTAATATTAGTGTTGAGACACCCCCCTAGTGTTCGAGTTCGGTTCAGTTCGTCGAATTGGGGCGTGTTCGACGAATGTTCGAACCCAATTGAAACCAATGGCAGGCAAACACAAACACATACAAACACATAGAAAACACTTTAGAAGGTGTCCAAACACTGAAAAACTGCTCAGAAGACACAATAAACACATGGAAAAGTCACAAGTACATATAGTCATGCAAAATGAAAAGAGGTGGAGGAGTAAAAGGAGGAGGAGACACAGATATAGGCATGTCATGCCCTTCTAAAATCAAGAAAGGCTGGAGTAAAAATCTAAAATAAACCTACCAACACCCAGATGTCGTGCCAAAAAAATTTAAAAAATAAATATCTTTAGGTAGAATGGTGGGTCCATTCAGAACACTTTCCTTAGAAGACGTATCCCCATTGGGAGTCTGTTGTGAATTCTGTGGCTGAGTTCACTTCTGTGGTCACAAGTGGTATTGCAGTCTCTGGGCTTCCTCCCTCAGGTGTTTTGGTGAGCTCGTTGGCTGCCTTGCTATTTAGCTCCACCTGAGTCTGTCTTCCTTGCTCCTTGTCAATGTTCCAGTGTTGGATCTGAGCTACTGCATCTTTCCTTGGGCCTGCTGCTCTGCTAGATAAGTGCTTCTAGTTTGTTTTCTGTTTTTTTCTGTCCAGCTTGCTATTGTCTTTTGCTGGAAGCTCTGAGAAGCAGAGGGGTGCACCGCCGTGCTGTTAGTTCGGCACGGTGGGTCTTTTTGCCCCTTTGCGTGGTTTTCGTTTTAGGGTTTTTTGTAGACTGCATAGTTCTCTTTGCTATCCTCGCTCTGTCTAGAATATCGGGCCTCACTTTGCTGAATCTATTTCATTCCTACGTTTGTCTTTTCATCTTGCTAACAGTCATTATATGTGGGGGGCTGCCTATTCCTTTGGGGTATTTCTCTGAGGTAAGTCAGGCTTGTATTTCTATCTTCAGGCTAGTCAGCTCCTCAGGCAGTGCCGAGTTGCATAGGTAGTTGTTAGGCGCAATCCACTGCTGCTTATAGTTGTGTGAGGATAGATCAGGTACTGCAGTCTACAGAGATTCCACGTCTCAGAGCTCGTCCTATTGTTTTTGGTTATTGCCAGATCTCTGTATGTGCGCTGATTACTGCACGCTGTGTTGCCTGATTGCCAGCCATAACAGTGCTCTGCTAGATAAGTGCTTCTAGTTTGTTTTCTGTTTTTTTCTGTCCAGCTTGCTATTGTCTTTTGCTGGAAGCTCTGAGAAGCAGAGGGGTGCACCGCCGTGCTGTTAGTTTGGCACGGTGGGTCTTTTTGCCCCTTTGCGTGGTTTTCGTTTTAGGGTTTTTTGTAGACTGCATAGTTCTCTTTGCTATCCTCGCTCTGTCTAGAATATCGGGCCTCACTTTGCTGAATCTATTTCATTCCTACGTTTGTCTTTTCATCTTGCTAACAGTCATTATATGTGGGGGGCTGCCTATTCCTTTGGGGTATTTCTCTGAGGTAAGTCAGGCTTGTATTTCTATCTTCAGGCTAGTCAGCTCCTCAGGCAGTGCCGAGTTGCATAGGTAGTTGTTAGGCGCAATCCACTGCTGCTTATAGTTGTGTGAGGATAGATCAGGTACTGCAGTCTACAGAGATTCCACGTCTCAGAGCTCGTCCTATTGTTTTTGGTTATTGCCAGATCTCTGTATGTGCGCTGATTACTGCACGCTGTGTTGCCTGATTGCCAGCCATAACAGTACAAGGAGCCCGACTTCGTGTTGGGGATTTGGTTTGGTTATCTTCTCGTCATATTCCTATGAAGGTTTCCTCTCCTAAATTTAAACCTCGTTTTATTGGTCCGTATAGGATTTCTGAGATTCTCAATCCGGTGTCTTTTCGTCTGACCCTCCCAGACTCCTTTTCCATACATAATGTATTCCATAGGTCGTTGTTGAGGAGATACGTGGCACCTATGGTTCCATCTGTGGAGCCTCCTGCCCCTGTTTTGGTGGAGGGGGAATTGGAGTATATTGTGGAGAAGATTTTGGATTCTCGTGTCTCTAGACGGAAACTCCAGTATCTGGTCAAATGGAAGGGTTATGCTCAGGAAGATAATTCCTGGGTTTTTGCCTCTGATGTCCATGCCCCAGATCTTGTTCGTGCCTTTCATGTGGCTCATCCTGGTCGGCCTGGGGGTTCTGGTGAGGGTTCGGTGACCCCTCCTCAAGGGGGGGGTACTGTTGTGAATTCTGTGGCTGAGTTCACTTCTGTGGTCACAAGTGGTATTGCAGTCTCTGGGCTTCCTCCCTCAGGTGTTTTGGTGAGCTCGTTGGCTGCCTTGCTATTTAGCTCCACCTGAGTCTGTCTTCCTTGCTCCTTGTCAATGTTCCAGTGTTGGATCTGAGCTACTGCATCTTTCCTTGGGCCTGCTGCTCTGCTAGATAAGTGCTTCTAGTTTGTTTTCTGTTTTTTTCTGTCCAGCTTGCTATTGTCTTTTGCTGGAAGCTCTGAGAAGCAGAGGGGTGCACCGCCGTGCTGTTAGTTCGGCACGGTGGGTCTTTTTGCCCCTTTGCGTGGTTTTCGTTTTAGGGTTTTTTGTAGACTGCATAGTTCTCTTTGCTATCCTCGCTCTGTCTAGAATATCGGGCCTCACTTTGCTGAATCTATTTCATTCCTACGTTTGTCTTTTCATCTTGCTAACAGTCATTATATGTGGGGGGCTGCCTATTCCTTTGGGGTATTTCTCTGAGGTAAGTCAGGCTTGTATTTCTATCTTCAGGCTAGTCAGCTCCTCAGGCAGTGCCGAGTTGCATAGGTAGTTGTTAGGCGCAATCCACTGCTGCTTATAGTTGTGTGAGGATAGATCAGGTACTGCAGTCTACAGAGATTCCACGTCTCAGAGCTCGTCCTATTGTTTTTGGTTATTGCCAGATCTCTGTATGTGCGCTGATTACTGCACGCTGTGTTGCCTGATTGCCAGCCATAACAGGAGTCGTGCCAAAAAAGGAACCCAATACATTCAGACTAAACCACCATTTGTCATATTCAAGGGGCAGGTCAGTAAATGACAACATCGACGCGGGACCAAGTACAGTACTATATACTGTACCTCCTTTGACGAGGCAATCAGGCGAGTCAAGATGTTGGGAAAGGGCACCCTAATGGCCAAAACAGACATTGAGGGGGTGTTCCGGTTACTACCTGTGCCTCCGAATAGTGTCCGCTATTGGGCTGCTTCTGTGAAGGAGCATACTAGATAGATCGCTGTTTGCCCATGGGGAGCTCCATATTCTGCTCACTATTTGAGGCGTTTAGTTGCTTCCTCGAATGGGTCATCATGGATGTTTCTAAAGGGTCACATATTATCCATTACCTCGACGACTTCTTATGCCTGGGCCCAAAAGATTCGCCACAGTGTGAATACATGCGGTACTCCACCTATGAGAAGGAGAGAGCTGGTGGGAGAGCGGACACCCCAGAGCCGAGGGGTTAGACTGAGAAAGGAAGAAGGCGGTGTAGCTTGCTTCATGGGTGGGGTACTCTGCTGAGTAGCAGACACTGCTACTAGGCCCAAAGTATTGCATGGGCTAGATGCAGTTAAAAATTAGTAATTAGATAAACAGGTGGTGTAGCTTGCTTCATGGGTGGGGTACTCTGCTGAGTAGCAGAAACTGCTACTAGGCCCAAAAGGATTTCCTGGGCTAGATTCAGTTAAAAATTATTAATTAGATCTACAGGCGGTGTAGCTTGCTTCATGGGTGGGGTACTCTGTTGAGTAGCAGAAACTGCTACTAGGCCCAAAGTATTGCCTGGGCAAGATGCAGTTAAAAATTAGCAATTAGATAAACAGGTGGTGTAGCTTGCTTCATGGGTGGTCTACTCTGCTGACTAGCAGACACTGAAGCTTTGGAGCAGACCTCTGAATCCCAGGCCATGGTATGAGTAAATAGCTCTGCAGAATCAATCATCTGTGTTACACCAAGCCATAGTGTATGTAGTTTCTAAAGGTTAAAAGGGGGGGAGCTACCCCACCCACCAGGAATTGGCGATGCCAACGTCATGTAAAACACAGCAAGGGTGTATAGGTGTTTGTTAACCAAACCAGGAGTAGAACCCACAGAGAGAAAAATATAATAGTGAGATTTTTGCCTTCCAAATACTGATGCAATAGGTTAATCTGGCTGACTTTAGTTAATTATATAATATATTCTGTATAGTTATTTATTTTTCCAAAAATACATTGCAATAGCATACAGTAATAAACAGTAGAGGAGTTTACATATTCTTTAAAGGGGTTTTCTGAGTTTCACCTAAATTCTTCAATCACTCCATGTGACTTAAGATTGCTGAATCGAGAGAGTGCAAAATGCCTTCTGCCATGACTGTGGAGCCTACTGAAACAGACTAAGGGACATTTTTAAACACTTAGGAAGCCTTCACAGGTGTTTTTTGTTAATGATTCTAATTTTCCGAGATAATGACTTTTGGGTTTTCATTAGCTGTAAGCCATAATCATCAACAGTAACAGAAGTAAACAATTTAAATAGATCACTCTGTAATGACTCTATATAATATAAGGGTTTCAAATTTTGTATTTAAGAGCTGGAATAAATTAATTATTTGATGATATTCTAATTTAGTGAGGAGCACTTGTGTATATATGTATATATATATATATGTGTGTGTGTGTGTCCATGCCCTCATCATCTCCCGCCTTGACTACTGCAACCTCCTCTGTGGCCTCCCCTCGAACACTCTTGCACCCCTCCAATCTATTCTAAACTCTGCTGCCCGACTAATCCACATGTCCCCCCACTATTCCCCGGCCTTTCCATTCTGTCAATCCCTGCACTGGTTCACCATTACCCAACGACTCCAGTTCAAAACCCTAACCATGACATACAAAACCATCCACAACCTGTCTCCTCCATACATCTGTGACCTCGTCTCCTGGTACTTACCTGCACGCAACCTCTGATCCTCACAAGATCTCCTTCTCTACTCCCCTCTTATCTCCTCTTCCCACAATCGCATACAAGATTTCTCTCGCCCATCACCCCTATTCTGGAACTCTCTACCACAACATGTCAGACTCTTGCCTACCATCAAAACCCCTCAAAAAGAACCTGAAGAACTACCTCTTCCAACAAGCCTACAACCTGCAGTAACAACCACCACTCAACCAAGCCACTGCACCACCAGCTCTACCCTCGCCTATTGTATCCTCAGCCAACCCTTATAGATTGTGTGCCCTCACGGGCAGGGTCCTCTCTCCTCCTGTACCAGTTGTGACTTGTATTGTTTAAGATTATTGTACTTGTTTTTATTATGTATACCCTTCCTCGCATGTTAAGCGCCATGGAATATATGGCGCTATAATATATAATAATAATATATATATATAATTATATCTGTGTGTATATATGCAGCATATGTAAGTGTGTGTATATAGTCGTATAACATTTGCAGAGTGCAATATACACTGCTCAAAAAAATAAAGGGAACACTTAAACAACAGAATATAACTCCAAGTAAATCAAACGTCTGTGAAATCAAACTGTCCACTTAGGAAGCAACAATGTTGGACCCTCAATTTCACATGCTGTTGTGCAAATGGAATAGACAACAGATGGAAATTATTGGCAATTATCAAGACACAATAAAGGAGTGGTTCTACAGGTGGGGACCACAGATCACATCTCAGTACCAATTCTTTCTGGCTGATGTTTTGGTCACTTTTGAATGTTGGTTGAGTTTTCACACTCGTAGCATGAGACGGAGAAAAAAGCAAAGAAGACATGCACATACGCAGGGATCACCAAGAAAGATTAACAAATTTTATTAATTCCAAAGTCATTTAAACCACATACCGCACACAAAATTTTAAAAACATTTAAAACCAGAAATCACAGAATATACCCCAAAAAAAGGGGTCGGGGGAACACAGAGTAGGGAGCATGGGTCCAGTTCATCATCAAGTTACAATCACAGGCAATATTGTACGCAGTATATTGTCAGTTAAATTTAGTTTATACTGTACAAGAAAAAATAGCAATCCTATTATAACAGATTGGTACCCAATATAGATATAGAAAGTGCAAAATGCAGTCTCTATAGCAGCCAATGAAGACAAAAATAAATGCCCTAAATGCACATGGAATAATTAATGCTCAAATAATAGAAAACATCTTAGCAATAGTAATTTCCAAATGGTAAATGAACCAGATATTTTTCAAAAGGATAGAATTTTTACAATATACACCTAATGGTCATGCTCACATCGTGCATTTGGCTGAAAAGAAATAAGATGAAGGATCAGGAATCAGCTCCCAGATCACCCACCCAACGCGTATCGTCACATTAGTGACTTCATCAGGGGCAGAGTAGTGTGCATGAGTAGCATGAGACGGACACTAAAACCCACACAAGGGGCTCAGGTAGTGCAGCTCATCCAGGATGGCACATCAATGCCAGCTGTGGCAAGAAGGTTTGCTGTGTTTGTCAGCATAGTGTCCAGAGGCTGGAGGCAGTAGCATGAGACAGGCCAGTACACCAGGAGATGTGAAGGGGGCCATAAGAGGGCAACAACTCAGCAGCAGGACTGCTACCTCAGCCTTTGTGCAAGGAGGAACAGGAAGAGCACTGCCAGAGCCCTGCAAAATGACCTCCAGCAGGCCACAAATGTGCATGTGTCTGCTCAAACGGTTAGAACCTGACTCCATGAGGATGGTCTGAGTGCCCGACGTCCACAGATGGGGGTTGTGCTCACAGCCTAACGCTGTGCAGGATGCTTGGCATTTGCCACAGAACACCAGCATTGGCAATTTCACCACTGGTGCACTGTGCTCTTCACAAATGAAAGCAAGTTCACACTGAGCACATATGACAGACGTGACAGAGTCTAGAGATGCCATGGAGAGTGATCAGCTGCCTGCAACATCCTTTAGCATGACCGGTTTGGCAGTGGGTCAGTAATGGTGTGGGGTGGCATTTCTTTTGAGGACCGCACAGCCCTCCATGTGTTCGCCAGAGGTTGCCTGACTGCTGTTAGGTACTGAGATGAGATCCTCAGACCCCTTGTGAGATCATATGCTGGTGTGGTTGGCCCTGGGTTCCTCCTAATGCAGGACAATGCCAGACCTCATATGGCTGGAGTGTGTCAGCAGTTCCTGCAAGATGAAGGCACTGAAGCTATGGACTGGCCCGCCCGTTCCCCAGACCTGAGTCTGATTGAACACATCTGGGACATCATGTCTCGCACCATCCACCAATGTCACGTTGCACTACAGACTGTCCAGGAGTTGGTGGATGCTTTAGTTCCCGTCTGGGAAGAGATCCCTCAGGAGACAATCAGCTGCCTCATAAGGAGCATGCTCAGGCATTTTAGGGAGGTCATACAGGCATGTGGAGGCCACACACACAACAGAACATAATTTCCTTGTCTTGAGGCATTTTCACTGAAGTTGGATCAGCCTGTAATTTGATTTTCCACTTTGATTTTGAGAATCATTCCAAATCCAGACCTCCATGGGATATTCATTTTTATTTACATTCAGCATTTTTATGTTTTATTGTTCTCAACACATTCCACTATGTAATGAATAAAGATTTGCAACTGCGATATTTCATTAAGTGATATCTAGGATGTGGTATTTTAGTGTTCCCTTTATTTTTTTAAGCAGTGTATATACAGTGGGTACGGAAAGAATTCATACCTCTTTAAATTTTTCACTCTTTGCTTCATTGCAGCCATTTGGTAAATTAAAAAAAGTTCATTTTTTTCTCATTAATGTACACTCTGCACCCCATCTTGAATGAAAAAAAAAAAACAGAAATGTAGTAATTTTTGCAAATTTATTAGAAAAGGAAAACTGAAATATCACATGGTCATAAGTATTCAAACCCTTTGCTCAGTATTGAGTAGAAGCACTCTTTTGAGTTAGTACAGCCATGAGTCTTCTTGGGAATGATGCAACAAGTTATTCACACCTGGATTTGGGGATCCTCTGCCATTCTTTCTGGCAGATCTTCTCAAATTCCATCAGGTTGGATGGTGAGCTTTGGTGGACAGCCATTTTCAGGTCTCTCCAGAGATGCTCAATTAGGTTTAGGTCAGGTCTCTGGCTGGACCAGTTTGCTACAGGTCACAGTGTTGTTCTGAAGCCACTAATTTATTACTTTAGCTGTGTGCTTAGGGTCTTTGTCTTGTTGGAAGTTGAACCACAGGACAAGTCTGAGGTCTTGAGCACTATGGGAGAGGTTTTCATCCAGGATATCTATCTCTGTACTTGGCCGCATTCATGTTTCCTTCAATGGCAACCAGTCGCCCTGCCATTGCAGCTGAAAAACGCCCCCATAGTATTATGCGGCCACCACCATGTTTCACTGTTGGGATTGTATTGGGTAGGTGATGAGCAGTGCATGGTTTTCTCCACACATAATGCTTAGAATTATCACCAAAAAGGTCTATCTTCGTCTCATCAGACCAGAGATTCTTATTTCTCATTTTCTGGGAGTCCTTTATGTGTTTTTTTAGCAAAGTTTATGAGGTCTTTCATATGTCTTACACTGAGGAGATGCTTCAGTCGGGCCACTCTGCCATAAAGGCCGGACTGGTGGAGGGTTGCAGCGATAGTTGACTTTGTAGAACTTTCTCCCATCTCTATACTGCATGTTTGGAGCTCAGACACAGTGATCTTGGGGTTTTCTTTACCTCTCTCACCTAGGCTCTTCTCCCACGATTGCTCAGTTTGGCTGGACGGCCAGGTCTAGGAAGACTTCTGGTGGTCCCAAACTTCTTCCATTGAATTAATATGGAGGCCACTGTGCTCTTAGGTACCATGAGTACAGTAGAAATTCTGTTTTAACCTTGGCCAGATGTGTGCCTTGCCACAATTGTGTCTCTGAGCTCCTTGGCCAGTTCCTTTGACCTCATGATTATCATTTGGTCTGACATACACTGTGAGCTGTGAGGTCTTATATAGACAGTTGTGTGCCTTTCCAAATCAAGTCCTATCAATTTAATTAAACACAGCTGGACTCCAATGAAGGAGTAGAACCATCTCAAGGAGAATCACAAGGAAATGGACAGCATGTGACATATGAGTGTCTGAGCAAAGGGTCTGAATACTTATGACCATTTCCTTTTTTCTTTTTTATTAAATATGCACATATTTCTACATTTGTTTTTTTTCAGTCAAGATGGGGTGCAGAGTGTACAATAATGTGAAAAAAATGAACTTTTTTGAATTTACCAAATGGCTGCACTGAAAGAAAGAGTGAAAAATGTAAAGGGGTCTGAATACTTTCCGTTCTCCCTGTATATATACCTATATACCCTACACATGACATACGTATATACATACACATAAGTGGTGTGACTAGATTCTCCTGGACCCCGTGCAAAAATTTGTTCTTGGGCCCCCAACCTTAATGATATTCCCCATCCTGGTAAAATGTTTTCAAACACATAAAACAAATAAATTATTCTCACCTTTCTCTGCTCCCACGATGTGAGGCATCCTCTTCTGCAACTAGCAGCTTACTTTGGCTTGCGACGCCAGTGAATGCACGCTGACGTCAGCTGCTAGTGTCTGATTGGTCGGTAATGTGTATTGCAGATCATGGATCCTCTGTGCTGCCATACACCCTTATCTGAATGTGCACCCTCGGATGCACATCCAGCTGTAATGGGCACTGGTGTCGGCAGGCCCACCTCTGCCACAGGTTTAGTTGCAACCTCTGTGAAAGTGATCATTACGCCATTTGTTTTTAATGTGGCATGTGTGATATGTATGTGTGCACTATATTAGTGTCAATTAAGTGCTTTTAACTTCTGCATATTGACGTGTGTAATATGTGCTCACTTAGGATTTTGCTCCAACAAAGTGTTAATCCGCACAGCGGGGAAGCCCACTCAGTGCACATGTAACTGCATGAACTGATGCTGCAAGCATGTATACAGCAGTAAGTGCTCCGTGAGCCGGGGTGCCACTCCAAAGAAATAGCCACAATGGATACAAAAATTGAAAGGAACGGATGGCACTTCTTTATTCCAATACTTTAAACATCAGCATCGGGAGGATGGGAGCAGGAGTGGAATGGGCGACAGCCGTTTTGTGCTGCAGTGGCGCTTCTACTGGTCACACAGAGGAGTGAGACTGACATCACCTCTTAAGGCCGGTTTCACATGTCAGTGGCTCCGGTACGTGAGGTGACAGTTTCCTCACGTACCGGAGCCACTGACACACGTAGACACATTAAAATCAATGCATCTGTGCAGATGTCATTGATTTTTTGCGGACCGTGTCTCCGTGTGACAAACACGGAGACATGTCAGTGTTCGTGGGAGCGCACAGATTACACGGACCCATTAAAGTCAATGGGTCCGTGTAAAACACGTACCGCACACGGACGTTGTCCGTGTGCCGTGCAGGAGACAGCGCTACATTAAGCGCTGTCCCCCCCACTGGTGCTGAAGCCGCGATTCATATCTTCCCTGCAGCAGCGTTTGCTGTAGAGAAGATATGAATTATCATGTGTAAAATCAAGATCCAGGTCCCCCCCCTCCCTCCCCCTGTGCACAATCCCCCCTCCCCCCGCTGTTATTAAAATACTCACCCGTCTCCCGGCTCCCTCGCAGCGTCCTCTCCTGGCCGCACCTTCTACTGTATGAGCGGTCACGTGGGGCCGCTCATTTACAGTAATGAATATGCAGCTCCACCCCTATGGGAGGTGGAGCTGCATATTCATGACTGTAATCGGCGGCCTGGATCTTGATTTTACACAAGATTATTCATATCTTCTCTACAGCAAACGCTGCTGCAGGGAAGATATGAATCGCGGCTTCAGCACCAGATGCAGGGGACAGCGCTAAACTTTAGCGCTGTCTCCCACATGGTGCGTGTGGTACCCAGTGGGCACACGGGCGGCACACATGTGCCGCACATGTGCCACACTGATGTGCCACAGAAACGCACCGGCACATGGACACGGATAATTCCGGTACCGATTTTTCCGGTACCAGAATTATCTGGACGTGTGAGACTGGCCTAACAGAGGGAGGCAGCTAAACCCCACCCCCGGTGCTTGAACACATGTGCAGCAGCAATACATAACAATTAAAATGCATTTACAAAACAAATTAAAACAATACAAAAAACACAATAAAGGCGGCTGTTTACAGGAAAATGGACATATCCAATCTTTCATTCAAACCAGCTGATTCCTGCGCTCGAGTGCTCATAACCCATATGGCCTCTCTTTTTAGTAGAAGCTTGTGCAGATCTCCTCCTTGTACTGGAAGAGACACCATTTCTAATCCAGCAAAAGAAAGCACCTCTAGGATAAATCCATGGAATTCCCTAACATGTTTAATCAAACGTGGAACCCCGTTACCTGAACCAATCGAGTTGTAATGCTCTCTGAACCTCACATAGAGGGGGCAAATGGTCTTGCCAACATAGAAGGACTTAGGCTGCCGTCACACTAGCAGTATTTGGTCAGTATTTTACCTCAGTATTTGTAAGCCAAAACCAGGAGTGGGTGATAAATGCAGAAGTGGTGACGTGTTTCTATTATACTTTTCCTCTATTTGTTCCACTCCTGGTTTTGGTTACAAATACTGATGTAAAATACTGACCAAATACTGCTAATGTGACGGCAGCCTTACAGCAACATAAAACCACGTAAACCACATGGGTCGTTTTGCACGTGAGGAAGGCTTTGACAGTATGAGACACACCTCCAAAGCACAGTGTTGATTTACATCATGGTAATTACAGAAAGGACAATGTCCACAATTAAAATTACCATGAGGAACACTTTAACTTAACCAATCACCTTGTTGCTTCACCATCCGTTTTTTCACTATTATGTCACCCACAGTGGTACTGCATCTATTAGAAATAATGGGACCCTTGCTGCCACCTCCGCAATATCACGTTCTAGAATGTGCCAATTCTTGCGAATAGCAGACCGTATATTTCCGTCCATAGGGCCAAATTTAAAACAAAAAACAAATCTCTTATCGTGTTTGTGGGTAGAACCACAATTATTGTCTCTTGCTGGATTAACACTATTGTTAGCCTCATTCAAAAGTTCATTGGGATAACCCCTACAACGGAACCTGTCACACAACTCTTCTGCCTGCTGAGTGCAGCTCTCCTGAGTATTATTAATTCTCTTCAATCTTAATAATTGCCTATAAGGGAGGGAGCGTTTTACATGAGCCAGATGTAAACTATCAAAATGTAGGACAGAATTCGTAGCAGATGGTTTTCGAAACACTCTGATACAGATCACACCATCCACAACGTTAATTTGTACATCTAAAATATCCAAATCAAGGCCTCCATATCTCAATGTGAACGACATATTCATTCGATTGGACTCATTGAGATACTGGACAAAATCATCAAATGATTCACGAGGTCCTTCCCATATCATGAAAATCTCGTCCACATAGCGAACATAAAGTCTGATGTGCCTCAAAAAATGATTTCCCATATTGTACACATAATCCTCCTCCAACAAAGCCAGAAAAAGGTTAGCAAACGTGCATGCCACCGGAGTTCCCATTGTGGTCCCGGTGCACTGCAAAAGCCAGTAATCCATGAATTTAAGCGCATTGTGTCTTAAAATTTAATCACATACAAAGTTGACAAAACGATCACTTCTTTTTAATGACACCAAAATTTCCCTCAAAGCTGCGACACCCAAATCTTGGGGGATCCTTGTGTACATGCTTTCCACGTCAATGGAGACCAAGGAGAAGCCTGGCTGCCAAGTAATACCCCTAAGGACCCCTAAAAACTCATCAGTATCCTTAATATAGGAGGAAATGTCATGCAACAAAGGACGCAATAACCAATCCATGTACTGTGATAATGGCTCTGTGAGGGACCCGATCCCTGACACAATGGGGAATCCTGGCGGGGTAACTTTTGGAATATAATACCAGTGAGGGCGGCGTGGGAACTCCATCAGCAGCTTCTTAGTTAGGATTTTGCTTTACGTGCCAATTCGAGCGTTCGTCTCGTGATCGCTCACATGCAATATGTAGACATGACAACTCCTTCTGCCGTTGTCCTAATTTTGACCTGAGAGAAGCACAGGGAGCTCAATCGTCAGATGACCACAAGTCTGCAAATCACATGTGAGTGATTACGTGGTGACAGCTTGAATTGCCAAATAGAGCAAAATCCTAACAGAGCGCATATTACACATTTTTAGGATTTGGCATGTCAATGTCAGCTTGTAGAATTACAGACACAGAGAGACATCTAGGAGAACAAAGCAGGAAGAAGCCATGAGGGACCGACCTGTTGGGTGTGTTGTGAGGTTCTGCATCACCTGAGGGATGTATTATAAGATTCTGCCACAGCTGAGGTATGTTTTATGAGGTTCTGCAGTAGCTGAGGTGTGTATTATAAGGTTCTTCAGTAGCTGAGGTGTATTATGAGACTCTGCAGCAGTTGAGTTGTGTAGTATGTGTGTATTATGAGGTTCTGCAGCAGCTGAGGTATCTAATATGAAGTTCTGTTGTAACTGAAGTATGCATCATAAATTTCTGCGACAGCTGAGGTGTATTATGATATTCTGCAGTGGCTGAGGTGGGTATTATGAGGCTCTGCAGCAGAGATTTGGAGATTCTGCATCATCTGATTTATATTATGAGGTTCTTCAGCAGCTGAGATTGGTATTATTGTGTTCTGCAGCAGTTGAGTTGTGTATTATATGTGTCTAATGAGGTTCTGCAGCAGCTGAGGTGTCTAATATGAGGTTCTGCAGGAGCTGACGTTTTTCAGTATGAGTTTCTGCAACAATTGAGGTATCTAATAAGAGGTTCTTCAAGAGCTGAGGTTTCTAATATGAGGTTCTGCAGCAGCTGAATTTTCTCATGTGAGGTTCTTCAGCAGCTGAGGTATCTGAAATGAGGTTCTGAAACAGCTGAGGTATCTGATATGAGGTTCTTCAGCATTTGAGGTATCTGATATGAGGTTCTGCAGCAGCTGAGGTATCTGATATGAAGTTCTGCAGCAACTGAGGTACGTGGTGTGAGGTTCTGATTCAGCTGAGGTATCTTATATGAGATTCTGCAGCAACTGTGGTGTCTGATATGGAGTTCTTCAGCAGCTCAGATATCTGATATGAGGTTCTGCAGCAGCTGAGGTGTGTATTATGATTTTCTGAAGCTTAAAACATTGCTTTGTTTGTGTCCTGGGAAACTGGGTTAAAAGTGAATTGGGTGGGGGCACCTAATGGTTGTTTTGCACAGGCCCCCATTCAGGCAAAGATCGCCCCTGTTGTTTCTACAGGAAAGATGGATTAGAATGTTAGGAAGTGTGCTTGTTAGAAATGACCACTAAGTGGCGATAAGACTGCTTCATATGTAAATTCACACTCTACCATGTTACTTACTCATTGGTTTCAGTCAACATTGCTTTTATTGTTTTTTCTTCAGGTAGATTAAAATATATACAGTGTGAAAGAATGTGATATACATATGTCTGCTCCTGACTTTCACTAGAATAGCATTGCATACTATGTATATACATTTGTGTGAAAAAGTGTTTGCCCCCTTCCTGATTTCCTATTCTTTTGCATGTTTGTCACACTTAAATGTTTCAGATCACCAAATAAATTTAAATATTATACAAACACAACACATGTGAACACAAAATGCCGATTTAAATGAAAATCGTTATTATTAAGGGAAAAAGAAATCCAAACCTACAGGGCTCAGTGTGAAATCCAAACCTACATTGCAGACAATGCTAGCCTTTATACAGGTGTTTCTAATGCGGCGACTCCGGGCTCTCTATGCTGCTGTGCCTTCGGGTGTAGCTGTGGACAAGCGACTTTTAATCTCCTGCCCTCCGGTTTCTGCTGCTGGGCATACAGTCCCACACAGCCTCGGACTCCCGGTATCCTGTTCCTGCACTTCATCGTGGAGGGAGCCCAGTCACAGCTCCCCTCCAGCTCCTCATTTCTCCTGCCATCCTACCTCCTTCACACTCTCTGCAAACTAAACTAACTCCTCCTCCAAGCCAGAACATATATAGGGAAGTTCCCTTGAAACCGAGTCTAGGGCTCCCCCTTCTGGCCTGGAGCCAGAACATGTTGCATGTATGTGCTACCTGTTAAAGGGATCCTGTTAACTTCCAGGCATGGCATCACCCTCCCCCAGAGGAAGGCAATACCATTATGGCACCCGAACTCCAGGGGTTCCACACAACAACCTCACTAAAAAGCTTTGCGAAGTGTCCAGGGTTGAGGAGCGGAGTTGGAAGAATACATATTCATGAAACGACTTCACCACTTTGAAACAAGCAACTTTCAAATTAAAGTTTACCCTCACCTCTGCTAAACAGGACTATTTCACAACCCTGGTATCGTCTTTAACCCACAAACCCAGTTAGTCAACACTTTTAACTACCTCCTCAGCCCTCTACTGCCCCATCCGACCTCCCACATCTCTACAGAAGACTTTGCAGCAAATTTCAAAAACAATATCGACCAAAACAGGCAAGTCTTTACTGCTCTACCACTATAACCCCCAAGTATAACAGACCATTGACCTTGCCCCATAACCTTCCTCATTCCAGGCCTCATTCCATTTTCGGTAAACAGTAGAATGATGTGCTTTACCAAAAAGCTCTATCTTGGTCTCATTTGTCGAGAACGATTATTACTCACAAACATTTTGGCAAACTGCAGTCTAGCTTTTTATGTCTCGGTGTCAGCAGTGGGGTCTTCCTGGGTCTCCTACCATGGCATTTTATTTAATTCAAATGTCAACAAATAGTTTGCGCTGACACTGATGCACCCTCTAGCCACCTCTGCTGCGGTCTCCCATTCTTCTTCAGCCGCAGTGGAGGCTGCTCAGAGGAGGCGTCGGTCCCAGTGTCTGGCTCAGGCATATACTGTGCGCTTGGTTACTTCTGATTTTCCTGGCTCGGCCATTGTAACCAGCACTCTTCTGTGGCGAGCAGATGCTCCTGGGACTAAGTCCTGCTTTTCCTCTACTGAGCATGCCCAAGGGATGACCTCTCATTGGAGTTCGGGGGTCACATGCTCAGGTCCTGAAGCAGTTCCTATTGGACCACTAGGAAGGTCCTGGAGAGCTTCCTTTATAAAAGGTTCACATGGCCGCACGACCATGTGCTAGTATCAACCTATGTTCATGTGTGTATGAGCTTAGCTACCTCGTGGTCTGTGTCAGCATGTGCTTAGGGTCGGCAGTAAGCCGTTAGAATTCCGACACCTCCGGAGAGGAGTTTGTGTGTATGAATTCAGGTCTGGGGTATAGCCACTAGAATTCCGACACCGCTGGAGAGGAGTTGTTTGAGTGCTGTTGCTGACTGAATGACCACTGTACGCTACCTCCTCCGTTAATGAGATTTGATTCCTTGTGAGGTAGCATTTTCTTTAATCTCGGCGACTCTGTGAAGTAACAGAATTCGCTCCTGTGCAGGCCGGGTGACAGAACCCGTGCCGACACAGCTGCATGATTTGCGGCTGCTGGACAGCCTGAATACATGTGGGGTTGCCTGTTTATTAGGGAATCCTCACATATATTCAGACTGTCTAGCAGCTGCTAATCATGCAGCTGCTTCGACAAAAACTAAATTTCCGAGCACGCCAAAATACTTGTAAGACACCCGAACATACTCGGGAAAACCCAAGCAACGACTATACTCAGTCATCACTACAAATTACACATAATTTAAATATAACAAACCCCAAAAATGGTCCAGAATAATTATTGGTTCTTTTCCAAAATTATGGATAAACAACTTAGCTTTAAGCCAAAATACTCTTAGGACACCTGAGTATACTCGAGCAACGAGAATGCTGGCTCATCACTAGTAATTTGCCTTTTTTTCTGTTATTTTTTTGTTTTGCATTATGCCAATATACACAAAGGAAACAGCCATGTGTATAGCAAATCAGGTGCAATTTCATTAGTTTTCTGAGAGAAAACATTTACTGGGACAATTTCAAGGATGCCAACATTTTTGGTCATGACTGTAAGTTAACAAAGTCTGGTAGCAGCAGGGTAGATCTAGTTCCCATGTAGAATGGGTGTAACGAAGTCTAATTTTTTTTAAACGTTATTATAACTTTCTTTCTACGAAAGAGCACCACTTACTTCTTACTGAAGAACAGTGTGTTAGGTCTCGAGTTCCCGCTTCTGCACAGGGGGAATCTCGAGCCGTCTCCGCTGCGGTCCCCCATTCCTATCCAGCCGCAGTGGAGCTTGCTCAGCAGGGACGTCGGTCCCAGCGTCTTGCTCGGTCTCAGCTTACGTTCACATTAGCGTTGCGCCGCCGTGCGTCGGCGACGCAACGCGCGACGCACGCTAAAACGCGCGCAAACGCGCGCAAAAACGTGCGCGTTTTGCGACGCGTGCGTCGTTTTCCGACGAAAATCGGACGCACAGAAAATGCTACATGTAGCGTTTTCTTGCGTCCGACGCTAGCGTCGGAAACGACGCACGTGGCGAAAAACGCCACCAAAACGACGCACGCGTCCCCTATGTTAAACATAGGGGCGCGTCGCCGCTGCGTCGCCGCTGCGTCGCCGGCGCAACAGCGACGCACATTGGCGGAACGCCAATGTGAACGTAGCCTCACTCTGTTCAGAGAGTTACTGCTGCTTCTTCAGCTCCTGCCATTAAAGTCAGTGCTGGTCAGCAGCGAGTGGACTTCTCTGGGACTAAGTCCTTGTCTGCGCACACTGAGCATGCCCAGGGCAAGATCTCCCGTTGGAGATCGAGGGTCATGTGCTCAGACTCTGCAGCGCATTCTATTGGTCCTCTTGGCAGGTCTTGGAAGGGCAAAGTTTCTGTGGCCACTTCCTGTCCTGCAACTATATAAACTGCGCATGACCGTACAGCCATGCGCTAGTGTACAATTTAATACGTGTGTTTGTTGTGAGTGCAAGTCGTTCTTTAAATACCCCTACCCTATTGTATGACTGTTCGCGTATGGTGTATGGCTGCTATCTAGCGCCCGACTAATCACTCAACGTGTCACACACGTATCAGCGTCTATTGCTGTGACTGCCAGTGCGGTGCCACGCGCCAGTGTGCGCTTCCTGACCCACGTCTGGGTGCTTAGTGGTACCTGCCAGCACGGCACAGTTCGCACTTCGGTGCTATAATTATATATTTCCTTACACACCCAATAGCGGTGTTGTGCCAGCAAGGGTCTAATCGGACTACAATCCCTGTTGGGGTTAAGTTCGCTGACCACTTGCTCGCGCTCTATGTGCGGTACCGCGGTCCTGTGACGCAACAGGATCGCTTTCTTCACGCTGGGTGAGGTTTAACCCACGCGTGTATACTTTTGGATACCGCCATATAGTCTGTCATTTCCTAGCAGCAGGTTTCACCTGCACGGTGGACCCCGGACTGCGAACGCATCTATATCATCTCTCTTGGTGCGTTCCGCCAGTCCTAACATTACACTAGTGCCAGGGTTTGGCTAGTGATGACAGACAAACAGCAATCTCTGCGGTATATCCAGCAGCTGGAGGGTAGGTTGGCGGCTCTTGAGAGCGCGACTTCAGCTGTGGATGTTACTGCAGTAGCTGTACAGGCTGCCAGCGTGGCTGCAGCTACTATGTCCATTGCCACCCCTGTTCCAACATTATCTCGCCTCCCGCTGCCAGAAAAATTTTCTGGTGATAGCAAGTTTTGTAGGGGATTTGTGAGTCAGTGCTCTATTCACCTCGAGCTCCTGGCTGCACGTTTTCCCACAGAGCGGGCTAAGGTAGGATTTATTCTGTCTCTATTGTCGGACAGGGCGTTGGAATGGGCTACGCCGCTGTGGGAGCGTGGCGATCATGTGGTGCAGAGTGCTCCGCTGTTTCTGAGCGCTCTGAAACAGGTCTTTTTAGGACCTCAAGTCACCCATGATACTGCGCTCCAATTGCTGGCATTAACTCAGGGTGAGTCCTTGGTCAGTCATTTTGCCGTCCAATTCCGCACCTTAGCATCTGAGCTGGATTGGTCGGATAAAGCTCTTATCCCAATATTTTGGAGGGGCTTGGCTGACCACGTAAAGGACGCTCTGGCCACCAGGGAGATTCCTGCCACACTGGAGGAGTTAATAACTGTCTCCACTCGAATTGACCTCCGTTTTAACGAACGGAGGTTAGAGCGAGCCCAGTGTAGGCAGAGGTTTCGGCTGGCTCCTACTTTCGCCAAACCTCTGGAATCTCCGGTCCTGGTTCCTGAGCCACATGAGGCCAGGGAAGTGTCACAAGCAGGATCTAAGTCCCGGACCGCTTGTGCACTCAGGGTCTGTCATGTTTGCCAGCAGTCAGGACATCTAGCCACCAGATGTCCTCAGCGGTCGAGGAAACGTCAGCGTCTAGTGGTAGTAGGTGGAGGTACACTAGACACGGCGACGTTTGCCTCCAAATTGACCTTTAAGGGGACAATTACTATTGGCTCATTCTCCCACTCGGTAGAGCTCTGCGTGGATTCTGGGGCGGAGGGCAATTTTATGTCTTCTGCCTTCGCCCAACGTCACGCAATACCCCTGGTAATGCTTGCTCAACCAGTAACGGTGCGAGTGGTGAATGGGTCGACATTGCCCTCACAGATAACACACCAGACCATCCCTTTTACTCTGTCCATGTCGCCATCTCATCAGGAGATAATTTCTCTGCTCGTCATTCCGGAAGGAATTGATGAGGTCCTGTTGGGAATACCTTGGCTACGGTACCACTCTCCTCATATCGAGTGGTCCTCAGGCAGAATTCTGGGTTGGGGTGAATCTTGTGGGGGTAGGTGTCAGAGGGAGTGCGTTCAGGTTGCTACTACTGAGGTACCCGCAGATCTATCCTCTCTTCCCAAGCAGTATTGGTCTTATGCAGACGTGTTCTCCAAAAAGGCGGCGGAGGTCCTTCCGCCTCATCGCCCCTATGACTGTCCTATTGATCTCTTGCCTGGTGCTGAGCCTCCCCGGGGTCGAGTTTATCCGCTATCTCTCCCGGTGACGGAGGCAATGTCACAGTACATCCAGGAAAATCTGGCAAGAGGATTCATTAGGAAGTCAGTGTCACCTGCTGGGGCAGGGTTCTTCTTCGTGCAGAAGAAGAATGGGGAATTGCGCCCATGCATAGACTACAGGGGTCTTAACGCCATCACCGTTAAGAATAAGTATCCTTTGCCCTTGATATCTGAGTTATTCGATAGACTTCGGGGAGCAAGGGTATTTACTAAATTAGATCTGCGGGGTGCTTACAACCTGATTCGCATCCGTGAGGGGGACGAATGGAAGACGGCCTTTAACACCAGGGATGGGCACTATGAATATCTAGTGATGCCCTTCGGGCTCTGTAATGCCCCAGCCGTTTTCCAAGACTTTGTGAACGATATCTTCCGGGATATGCTTTCCACCTCGGTCGTAGTCTATCTGGATGATATTCTCATCTACTCTCCAGATATTGACTCCCACCGGAGAGATGTTTGCAAAGTCTTCGACCTCCTACGGGCAAACTCCCTCTATGCCAAGTTGGAGAAGTGTATGTTTGAGCAGGAGTCTTTACCTTTCCTGGGCTACATCATCTCGGCCCAGGGATTGGCTATGGATCCTGCCAAACTACAGGCAGTGATGGACTGGCAGGAACCCCATTCTCTGAAAGTGGTGCAGCGCTTTATCAGGTTCATAAATTACTATCGTCAGTTCATCCCCCACTTCTCAACCCTGGTAGCTCCCTTGGTATCCCTCACCAAGAAGGGAGCGAATCCTAAATTGTGGTCCGAAGAGGTCTCCAAGGCCTTCACTTCTATTAAGTCCCACTTTGCTAGCGCTCCCATCTTACATCGTCCCGATGTGGATAAGCCATTCCTAATGGAGGTGGATGCCTCATCCGTTGGTGCAGGAGCAGTCCTCTATCAAAGGGATGCTCAAGGTCGGAAGCACCCATGCTTCTTCTTCTCAAAGACCTTCTCACCAGCGGAGAGAAATTACTCCATCGGGGATAGGGAGCTGCTGGCAATGAAGTTGGCCTTTTCGGAATGGAGACATCTCTTGGAGGGTGCTCAGTTCCCATTCCAAGTCTTCACGGACCACAAGAATTTGGTCTATTTACAGACAGCCCAGCGGCTGAATTCTCGTCAGACCAGATGGTCCTTGTTTTTCTCCCGGTTCCACTTCACTCTACATTATCTCGCCGGGGAGAAGAACATTCGTGCTGACGCTCTCTCTCGCTCCCTGGTGTCAACTGTGGAGGAGGAGGACGAGCCTCGGCTCATTGTCCCTTCAGAGAGTCTGAGAACCGTAGCTCCGGTTTCGCTTGAGTCTGTGCCTCCGGGCAAGACTTTTGTTCCCATCAATTTGCGTCCGGAGGTTCTCTCGTGGGCTCATTCGTCCAGAGTGGGTGGACACTTTGGGGCAAAGAGGACATCTGAGTTGTTGGCGAGAATGTATTGGTGGCCACATATGGTTCGTGACGTAGGAGACTACGTTCGGGCATGTGTCTCTTGTGCCAAAAATAAGTCTCTCCGTCAACGGCCAGCTGGGTTGTTATACCCTCTGCCGGTGGCAGACAGGCCCTGGGAGATGGTCGGGATGGACTTTGTGGTGGGTTTGCCCAAGTCACGTGGCTGTACTGTCATTTGGGTTATCACCGACCATTTTTCTAAAATGGTGCATTTGGTGCGGCTTCCTCGGCTACCTTCTGCACGGGCCTTGGCAGCATTGTTTGTTAAACACATCTTCCGTCTTCACGGTATGCCAGACAAAATTGTGAGTGACCGGGGTCCCCAGTTTGCGTCTCGGTTCTGGATAGAGAGCTTTGTCGCCTTCTCAGTATCGAGTTGAATCTCTCTTCGGCATATCATCCCGAGACGAATGGGTTGGTGGAGAGAGCCAACACTTGGTCACATATCTGCGACATTTTGTCTCTGCTAAGCAAGATGACTGGGCATCTTTGCTACCGTGGGCGGAGTTTGCTCTTAACAATGCTGTAGCTGACTCCACTGGACAGACTCCATTCCTCCTTAACTATGGTCAGCATCCGCGGGTACCTGTGCCCATGCCCGTGTCTTCCGCCGATTCCAGGGTGGCAGACTGGGCTGTGGAGGCACGGGACATTTGGGATCGCACTCAGGATGCCATTCGGGCTTCCAAGGAGAGAATGAGGTCCTCCGCCGATGTTCATCGGCGCCCCGCTCCGACCTTTGCTCCTGGCGACTTGGTGTGGCTCTCCGCCCGTAACATCAGGCTGCGAGTTGAGTCCACTAAGTTTGCTCCTCGCTACTTGGGTCCCTTCAAGGTTCTCGAACAGGTTAATCCTGTGGTCTACCGCCTGGCTCTTCCTCCACGCTTGGGTATCACCGACACCTTTCATGTGTCCCTCTTGAAACCCGTATACATGTCCCGGTTTTCCGAGTCATCTGCCGGGACATCGGGTTCGTCTACGGACGATTACGAGGTGAACGCTATTTTGGGGTGTAAGGTGGTACGCGGCAAAAAGTTCTATCTGGTGGATTGGAAGGGTTATGGTCCAGAGAACAGGTCATGGGAGCCTGCTGAAAACATTCGGGCCCCACAGCTCATTGCTGCCTTCGAGCGTAGCGAGGCCCAAGGAGGGGGGGGCCCTAGGAGGGGGGGTAATGTTAGGTCTCGAGTTCCCGCTTCTGCACAGGGGGAATCTCGAACCGTCTCCGCTGCGGTCCCCCATTCCTATCCAGCCGCAGTGGAGCCTGCTCAGCAGGGACGTCGGTCCCAGCGTCTTGCTCGGTCTCACTCTGTTCAGAGAGTTACTGCTGCTTCTTCAGCTCCTGCCATTAAAGTCAGTGCTGGTCAGCAGCGAGTGGACTTCTCTGGGACTAAGTCCTTGTCTGCGCACAATGAGCATGCCCAGGGCAAGATCTCCCGTTGGAGATCGAGGGTCATGTGCTCAGACTCTGCAGCGCATTCTATTGGTCCTCTTGGCAGGTCTTGGAAGGGCAAAGTTTCTGTGGCCACTTCCTGTCCTGCAACTATATAAACTGCGCATGACCGCACGGCCATGCGCTAGTGTACAATTTAATACGTGTGTTTGTTGTGAGTGCAAGTCGTTCTTTAAATACCCCTACCCTATTGTATGACTGTTCGCGTATGGTGTATGGCTGCTATCTAGCGCCCGACTAATCACTCAACGTGTCACACACGTATCAGCGTCTATTGCTGTGACTGCCAGTGCGGTGCCACGCGCCAGTGTGCGCTTCCTGACCCACGTCTGGGTGCTTAGTGGTACCTGCCAGCACGGCACAGTTCGCACTTCGGTGCTATAATTATATATTTCCTTACACACCCAGTAGCGGTGTAGTGCCAGCAAGGGTCTAATCGGACTACAATCCCTGTTGGGGTTAAGTTCGCTGACCACTTGCTCGCGCTCTATGTGCGGTACCGCGGTCCTGTGACGCAACAGGATCGCTTTCTTCACGCTGGGTGAGGTTTAACCCACGCGTGTATACTTTTGGATACCGCCATATAGTCTGTCATTTCCTAGCAGCAGGTTTCACCTGCACGGTGGACCCCGGACTGCGAACGCATCTATATCATCTCTCTTGGTGCGTTCCGCCAGTCCTAACACAGTGTACTCCTAAAGATTGAAAGTTCGCGACAATGGAATGGCTGAGCCTCTGGCCCTAATTATGCGCTCTTAGAGAAGTGCAGGGTCTGAGAAGACAATCTAATGATCTGACCAGCTTCACAGCAGCACGTGTAAGCTTTCAAACAGCGCTCCATGCTTAGAAGATCACCGGTCTATGATATACTGCAAATGTGGCCTATAGCCTAGGCAGCAGTAAATTGTAAAATTAAAAATCCTTTTGTTCTTGAGAATGGAGAGGATGTTTAAAGGGAACCTGTAGCCTCCCCTCCCTGCCGTGGCGTTTGTTACTAAAAGAGCCACCTTGTGCAGCACAAATGCTGCATTCTGACAAGGTGGCTTTTTTAGTTCTTGTTCCTCCCACTGTTGAAAGAATAGTTTATCAAATTTGTCCATCATACCTTGAAATCGTCCGGGGGCAGATCTTTCCCCCCTAACACAGACGCACCACAGCCATCACTCAGGGCTTCTGCGCGCAACTGCGCATGCCCGAAAAAAAACTTACAGCGCAGGCGCTGGGGACGCTAATGAAGGAAGAGGAGGAAGCGCCTGGCACGGCGATGCCCTTAGTGATGGCTGTGGTGCGTCTGTGTTAGGGGGGAAAGACCTGCCCCCCAGTGACGGCTGTGGTGCATCTGTGTTAGGGGGGAAAGACCTGCCTCCAGACGATTTCAAGGTGTGAGGAACAAATTTGATAAACGATTCTTTCAGCAGTGGCAGGAACAAGAACTAAAAGAGCCACCTTGTCAGAATGCAGATTTAGTGCAGCACAAGGTGGCTCTTTTAGTTACAAACGCCTGAAGGGGGGGAGGGGGTGACAGGTTCCCTTTAAGAAGACGTTAATTTGAAAAATTGCTTGTTTTTAGTTTGACCCATTTATATTAGAAAAAAAAATAATTTTTAACAGTGCAAGTCCATGGAAACTTGGAAATAAGCATAATGTGGCCTCAGTCTAACAATAGGATACCTGGAAATGAAAAGAAAAATGAACATGAGAAATCCTTTTATACTTAGTAGCATGTAAATGCTTGTTTTGTAATGGTTTGTGTCCTAATTCTGAGTGCTAACCTAGATTTTACATGTGCCACTTAGTTGCTCAGTATTTACAAATCTATATCTATCCCATTTCCAAACTAGCGGTATACTTAAATCTTTACAAGTGTAAGAGAAAAAAAAGAAACATTTAATTTCTTGAGATAAAAAAATGAGGGGTGAGAGGTGAGAGGGAATGTGGTGATCCACCGTAGTTAATATTTGTGTTATCAGTGGATGTGCACGAAATTTTGGGACATTCTCCCACATGGTGATGAGATATACAGACTCTAGACAAAGAAGAGAGTTCCTGCTGTTTACACACCCTGGAGCTGCATTGCATAGCTGGGTGTGACAGATCACTGAGAACAGCAATGGGAGCGTGAGGAACAAGTTCCAACAATCAGATTCTCCTCTGTGCCATGGAGAAATAACATCTGTGGGGAAGAAGAAGAAAACGTGAAAAATCACAGGATGTTATTCTTTATTCAAATACGATAGATAGATAGATAGATAGATAGATAGATAGATAGATAGATAGATAGATAGATAGATAGATAGAAGTTGTAATAGATACATTTACTAACAATAAGAAAGGACTTGAATGAATTTAGGAAGATAACTAGCAGGATAACTAACTTAATATACCATTTAAACTGTTAATATAATTGACATCTTTTCTGCATATTTATATACTCAAGTAACCACATCATGTTACTTTAGTAACTTAATAAACAACATAGATTAGCTTAGTTACATAAGACATGACTGTACTGGACTGTGTGGATTGACGGTAAGCTAACATATCTTTATATACTCTACTTCCACACCCTGTTTCTAGACACAAAAATTCTGTTTTCAGCAGAACAGAGCAAGTAGGAACACATCCTTTGGAGAAGACTCATACTTGCAGGATGTCTGATTACCTCCTCTATCACTAAGATGAAACTTGGGAAACAATGACGTACGTTAAGTGGTTGAAACTGAAAAGACTCTTTTTTCTGTGATTTTATTTTTTTTATTTGATGTCCTTTTCACTCTGTGTTTACAGCAGCATGTAAACGTTTGGGTACCTCTGGTCACAACAATTACCAAAATTTTGTGAACGGTTAAGCAAGTTGAAGATGAAATTATCTCTAAAAAGGCCTAAAGTTAAAGATGACACATTTCCTTTGTATTTAAAAAACTATATGTATATTGTATTTTTTTACAATTTTAAAAACTACAAAAAGGAAAATGGACCAATTCAAAAGTTTGGGCACCCTTGGAAATTTTGTATGATCACATACTGTAACTTTGACCAAGGTTTAAGCCCTTAATTAGCCTGTTAAAGTTATAGCTTGTTCTCTATCAATGTTAGGAAAGTCCAGGTGATGCAAATTTTCCAAGCAGGAGAAGGCTATCAGAATATAGCAAAGCATTTTCATGTTGCCTTTTCCTCAGTTTGAAATGTAATTAAGAAATGGCAGTTAATAGAACAGTGAAGGTCAAGATAAGGTTTGGAAGACCAAGCAAAATTTCAGTGAGAGCACCTAGTAGGATTGCTAGAGAGTCAAATCAGAACCTCGGCTTGACTGCAAAAGACCTTCAGAAACACAACATAGAGGATTACAGGATAAGAAGCTTACAAAAACTTGTAAGATAATACATTAGAATCTAGAAGAAGTACATGCACATGAACTATAACAGTTAACAGTACTGCCATCTGTGATTTGCTCAAGATTGTTCTTTCACTAAATATGCCTGCAGCTGTTATATACTTCAACAACCCTTCTCCATTGCCAAGGCTTCTTTATCAACTGACTCTCACTCTACTGTCAGTGACTTTGCAAAATAATATCAGTAGTCATGTGTAGTGTTGAGCGATACCGTCCGATACTTGAAAGTATCGGTATCGGATAGTATCGGCCGATACCCGAAAAATATCGGATATCGCCGATACCGATATCCGATACCAATACAAGTCAATGGGACATCAAGTATCGGAATGTATCCTCATGGATCCCAGGGTCTGAAGGAGAGGAAACTCTCCTTCAGGCCCTGGGATCCATATTAAAGTGTAAAATAAAGAATTAAAATAAAAAATATTGTTATATTCACCTCTCCGGCGGCCCCTGGACATCAGCGGGAGGATCCGGCGTCCGGCACGGCTTCTTTCTTCAAAATGCGCGCCTTCAGGACCTGTGGAATGACGTCCCGGCTTCTGATTGGTCGCGTGCCGCCCATGTGACCGCCACGCGACCAATCAGAAGCCGCGACGTCATTCCTCAGGTCCTAGAAGGCGCTCATTCTAGGACTTTAGCTGAGGAATGACGTCGCGGCTTCTGATTGGTCGCGTGGCGGTCACATGGGCGGCACGCGACCAATCAGAAGCCGGGACGTCATTCCACAGGTCCTGAAGGCGCGCATTTTGAAGAAAGAAGCCGTGCCGGACGCCGGATCCTCCCGCTGATGTCCAGGGGCCGCCGGAGAGGTGAATATAACAATATTTTTTATTTTAATTCTTTATTTTACACTTCCGATACCGATACCCGATATCACAAAAATATCGGATCTCGGTATCGGAATTCCGATACCGCAAGTATCGGCCGATACCCGATACTTGCGGTATCGGAATGCTCAACACTAGTCATGTGTCTTTGCAAAAAAATGTTGGCAGTCATGTCCTCAGTTGGGCAGTGATGATGCAATTTCAAAAGTCCTTGTTCTTGAAAATCCCTCAGAAAAATGATCACGGGGATTAGAAAATTAAGTACTGTGCCAGATATCTATATTTGTCATGCTTGGATTTTATTTCTTTGTCTCCAATCTTTATCCATTTATTGGCAGATTTGGGTTCACATACATTGACTGTGGATTGCTTTCTTGAGAGACATATAGGTGGTTTACCTCTGTTGGTTGTTGTTGGTGGTTTAAATATGTGAGTATATGTGAGGTAGCAATGAGTGAGAGTATATTAGATCTGAGTAAATGTATAACTGAGTGAATTTAAATGCGGCAGAGATTAGTGTGCATGTGTGTGTGGCAGAGCTGAGTGTATAGCAGAGCTGAGATTTTGTGTGCTTGGCAGAGCTGGGTTAGTTTTTTATGTGGTGCACTTGAGTGAGTTTATACCAGAGCTGAGTGTGTGTACATCAGAGTAAGTGTATCTGTGGCAGAGCTCAGTGTGTATGGCAGAGCTGAATGAGTATATGACAGAGCTGAGTGAGCATATAGCAGAGCTAAGTGAGTATATGACAGGGCTGAGTGACTATATGGCAGAGGTGAGTGCATGTACTGCAGAGTTGAGTATTTGTGCGTGGTAAAGCTGAGTACGTATAAATCAGAACTGAGTGTGTGTGTGTTGCAAAGCTGAGAGTGTGTGACAAAATAGAGAGTGTGTGTCAAATTTAAATGTGAGTATAGTTGAGCTGAGTGAGGGCTTATGGCATAACTGGGAGTACAGTGGCATGCAAAAGTTTGGGCACAACTGGTCAAAATTACTCCTATTGTGAACAGTTAAGCAAATTGAAGATGAAGTTGTTAGATGTCAAGTTCCCGCTGCTGCACAGGGGGAATCTCAAACCACCTCTGCAGCGGTCTCCCATTCTTCTCCAGCTGCAGTGGAGCCTGCTCAGCAGAGACGTCGGTCCCAGCGTCTGGTTTCAGGCAGATACTGTGCGCTTGGTTACTGCTGCCCTTCCAGGCTCAGCCATTGTAACCAGCACTGTTGAGCAGCGAGCAGATGCTCCTTTGACTAAGTGCTGCTTTTCCTCTACTGAGCATGCCCAAGGGAAGACCTCTCATTGGAGGTCAGGGGTCACATGCTCAGGTCCTGTAGCAGCTCCTATTGGACCACTAGGAAGGTCCCAGAGAGCTTCCTCTATAAAAGGTTCGCATGGCCGCACGGCCATGCGCTAATATAAACTTGATAACGTGTGTGTGTAAATGAATGACTGTTGATGGATGAAAGCTCCTTAATCATTCCCATTCCTAGTGTTGTTGACTGCTCACGAATGGTGGAAGCAATCTAGCGCCCGACAGTGCTACCTGCACACCTAGCACATGTTACAGTGCCTTTTGCAGTGCCCGCTTATACGGCACCGTGTACAATCAGTGTACTTTCCTGACAGTCAGGGTAGGGTGGGAATTCCCGCTTGGACTCTGCATGTGACTCGGGGCGTCCTCAGGCACAGGCTCAAAAGCCACCGAGGGTCAGAGCGAGTCCAATCACCAGATTAGTGGTGGTGATTCATAGGGATCCCACTAGTGTCTTGCAGCTGCACCCTGTATCTGTTAACAGGGCACAGCGTATTTTGGCGGCTCTGTTCGCTACCATTCACACTGGGTGAGGTCTAACCCACGTGTGAACAAGTGTCCATCCGCCATTACTCAGCAGCAGCAGGTACCATCTCTGCACGGTGGACCACGGGCTGCGAATGCACTTCATATCTACCTCTTTATTATTTGTGCGTTCCGCTAGCCTGAACAGAAGTGATCTCTAAAAGGGCTAAAGTTAAAGTTGCTGGTCAGGATTTTTCTTTATATTTTACTATTGGGGTGTGACTGCCTCCAGTCTCACTCTGAACTCCTCCCATTGACCAGCAGGTGATGCATATCAGTTCTACTTACCCATTTAATTATAGGCTCATGGCCCGGGAGAGACATGTTTTGTCCATTTAACTGTAGGGTAATAGCTCAAGAGAGGTATGTACAGTAGAACAAGGACGCATCAGAGGGAGGTTACCTCGCCGCAGTTGATGGGTAGACATGGATTGGCCAATTTATGCACTAAAAACCTCCATTTTTGTAAGTACATCTTACCGGATAATAATACAGTTTAGATTCATTGTTTCAGTGTTTGAATATATCTTGGCTCCTATAGAATGCTGCTGTTTTCTTTTCTATTTAATGCAGCTATCGCAGCTGGCACCTGTTCACATCTAGGAAGTGCTGGTCAAGTTTTTTCTTTATGCTGTATATATACAGTATTTAAAAAAAACTTTTAGTTTCTCCAGCGATCAGTCCAATGATAGAGTAAAATATATCTTTTATTTATCCATTAAAAATTTTCAGATGTCTTTTATAACAGTATTGCATACATTCAATCCCTTATGGACAACATGTTTTGACATTCGACACCACATGTGTCTTCCTCCAGGACCTAGGGACTGTTATTGAAGAAATCTGGAACTTTTTAATGGATAAAAAAAAGGTATATTTTACTCTACCATTGGACTGATCGCTGGAGAAACAAAAAGTTTTTTTCTTTATATATATATATATATATATATATATATATATATATATATATATATATATATAAAGTATATATAAAGTATGAGGGTTTTGGCACTGTATTAACATATTAACCCCCCGTCACATACAACTGATCTGACAGGCGCTTCTCTTTTACTTTCATTTCTCCTTCCTCACCAGATTGTGAGGAAACCCCTTCCCTCCAGGTAGTCTCCTGTCTCTTGAAGGTCTGTGAAACCTGATATCACAGTTGGATTTCAGAGCTTCAGGGGAGAGGATATAGCTGCACAGATCTCTCAGGCTCATTGTATGTGAATACGTCACATTCAGTAAGGTTGGTATTTTATGTTTTTATTCATCACAATAGTTTATTTAGCTTGTTTTATGAATGTATAGCACAAAATGTGAGGATATTTCATAGAAATAAGGGAGATTTTATAAAAGAAAGTGTGCTGCTCAGGCATATACAGTAGTTCCCTAACATATTCCTTCTCTTGCTTCAGATTATCTGCTGAAATGGAGAGGAAAATGTACAATTTATCCAAACAACTTGATGTTGAGGAAGTAACAAACATGCTGTTAGATGATAGAGACCTCACACTGAATGAGGATTTAGGAGAGGAAAGTGAGATTGATTCTCATGATGAGGTGGAAGAATGTGTCCTGGATTCTGAAACAGAGCAAGATGGTGACAGTGGTGAGGATGAAGAAGTTGGATCATATTATATTGGAAAAGATAAAAATACTAAATGGAACAAGAAGCCATTCCAGAAAAAACGTAGGGAACCTTTAAACATTATTACTCACCTTCCTGCAGTAATAGGAACTGCACGTAATGCAAAAACTGCAGTTGAATGCTGGAACAGTATATTTACAGATGACATTCTGGACTCTATTGTCACATATACCAACCAATATATAGACATTATAAAGGACAAGTACATCTGCAACAGAACCATCAAGCCCACAGATGAAATAGAACTGCGTGCTTTTTTTGGATTACTGTACCTTGCAGGAGCTTATAGGGCAAATAGACAAAGTTTGGAGGAACTTTGGGGTAAAGATGGGGATGGAGTTGAAAAATTTAGCCTTGTTATGTCCATAAACAGATTCAAGATTCTAATTCGTTGCCTTCGGTTTGACGACAGAACTACCCGAACCGAACGCAAAACACATGACCGACTTGCTCCAATTCGTGATATATTTCAAAGATTTGTTGTAAACTGTAAACAAAGTTATTACCCTGGAGAGAATCTCACTATTGACGAAATGCTCCCTGATTTTCGTGGTAGATGTGCCTTTCGTCAATATATTCCATCAAAGCCAAACAAATATGGAATAAAAATGTATGCCCTTGTTGATGCCAGTAAGACCTACACTTACAACCTGGAAGTTTATGCAGGAAAACAACCAGAAGGTCCTTACTGTGTGAGCAACAAACCCATTGATGTTGTAAAAAGACTGGCTGAACCCTTATTTGGATCGGGTCGCAATCTTACAGCTGACAATTGGTTTACAAGTTGTGATCTGATTGATTATCTGAAAATTCAGAAGCTGTCATATGTGGGAACTGTAAGAAAAAACAAAAGGGAATTGCTGCCACAGTTTGTAAGTGTGAAAGAGAGACAACAGTACAGCAGTATGTTTGCATTCCATAATGGAAAGGCTTTAGTTTCCTATGTACCACATGCCAAAAAAATCGTACTTCTTCTATCAACACTTCATGATGATGCTGCCATCGATCCTGGGACTGGGGCAGAAAAAAAACCGGAGATAATTACATTTTACAATGCCACCAAAGGGGGTGTGGATACAGCAGATCAGATGTGCTCCACTTTCAACGTCAGCAGAAACATCAAACGCTGGCCAATGGTCATATTTTTTGCTATGTTGAATTTGGGTGGTATAAATTCACAAGTAATTTATCTTGAAAACAAGCTTGAACCACTCCGTAGACGATTGTATCTGAAAAAATTGGCCCATGAACTAGTACTTGGAGAGCTACGCAGGAGAAGCGTGAAAACAATCGGTATCCCCTCTCGCCTTCAAGTTCAGCTCAAAAGGTTCCGCCCAGAAGATGATGGTGAAAAGTCACCATCTGCACCACCTCACAAAAGAAGGAGATGCACCACCTGCCAAACGGAAAGCGGAACCAGAAGGCTTTCAAATTATGAATGTCTCAAATGTCATAAACCAATTTGCCAGACACATGCAAAAATGGTGTGTAATTCTTGCTATTTGCTCTGCAAGTGTGACTTTTCTGGGGAAACCTCAGCATCTACTTCTGATTGAATATGTTTTTAATAGTACTTAAGGTACCTTAAAATTAAGTTTGTGTTCAAAAATTTTCTTTGTACATTTTTTTGAGAGAGTCGAACTGGGGACTATTTGGCGGGAGTTTTGAAAAGTTTGTATTTCATAGTTATTAGTTTTATGTTAAGTAAATGTTTTTTTTTGCAACTGATTATGTGTAGTCTCTTTTATTACATCCCTATGAAGGTCACTGATCACTTTTAGAGCACTGAAATTGCAAACATTAGATATTATAGGTATTTTTCCAGCAGGCGCCTGACAGGCACATTGTATGTGAACTCGTTAGTCCGAATATTGTATGTGACGGAGGGTTAAAGCTGGTTATGGGGCTATCTCATGTACTGATGTTGGTTCTGATGCAATATTTATGCACTTACATTAGTTTTTGCATTGTATTCATGTACTGTTCATTGTTCTGGTGTTACATTCATGTACTGATGATGGCTCTGGTGATGTAGCCAAGTACTGATGTTGGTTTTGGTGCTATTACTTGTAATAGTGGTGGTTTTAGTATGACATTTATGTTCTGATGGTGGTTCTGATGCTGCATTCATGTACAGATGTTGGTTTTCGTGCTGTATTCAAGTACTGAATTGATGTACTGATGGTGGTTTTGGATTCATGTACTGATGATGGTTCTAATGCTGTACTCATGTACTTATGATTGTTTTTGTTATTAATTTACTGATGATGATCTGGTGCTGCATTTATGTACTAATGGTGGATCTAATGCTGTATTCATGTACTGGTGGTTATGCTGTTGCTTTAGTCAAATACTGATGGTAGTTCTGGTGATGTATTCATGTACTAATGATGGTTATGATGCTGTATTCATGTAAAGATGATGGTTCTAGTTATATTTCTTATATAAAGTGTGTGCAAGAGTAAATAATAGGTGTAAATTTCCTAACATCCTCTAAGTATCTAGTGTCAAGAATCCACCCCTCAGTGTGTATGGGATGGAGATACTTATCCCATCTTGCACAGGGCCATGCTAAAGCTGTCAGTACTTTAATTGACAGCTCAGAGTCCAGTCTGTTGCAGGGGCATGGTGAGCTGTTAGTGATTTCATTAACAGCTCAGCAGTAGAAATGATCGGGTCAGAGCTTATTCGGCAACCTACAGCGCTTGCCGAATAAGCTGTTTAGGGAACCCAGCTTCCTGGATTGCGCCGGCTAATCAGCTGATCGGCTCCGCAGCTGCTTGTATCGTGGCTGTTTGACAGTCATAGCACATGCATGGATAGCCTGTTTGTTGGGCTCTCCAAGCATGTGTCATGACTGTCACACAGCCATGACATATGCAGCTGCAGAGCTGTACAGCTGATCAACCGTCGCGATCCATTGAGCCAAGTTCCCTCTGCAGCTTATTCAGCAAGCGCTATAGGTTGCTGAATAAGCTATAGTGCTTTCCGAATAAGCCCTGACCTGATCAAATTCGCTCATCTCTATTCAGCAGTCGAATCTAAGACTAGGCAGTGTTTAGCTGTCTCTAGATGTTCATTGTCCCAGGTGATTGCCGGGCTACTTACCTGGACTGTTAGTCCCAAACCTCTGCCTAGTGATTAACTCGATGATCTTTCATTGCTTGACCTTGGACTTCGTTCAGACCCTCCATCTGTTTAACTCCTTTGTTCTGATCTGCTATCCTCCTAGTATTTTGACCTCAGACCATTAACTGACTACATCTTTGTCTCTTCCCTTTGTTTATGACGTACCCTCATGGCATAGGACTCCTTGATTATCTCAACTCATGGCTTGTCTGTGAGAAGTTACTCAGTGCCACATTATGTCTGGCTTATGCATTTTACTTTTTCTCCAGTATGGGTCCGGTTCACAAAATTAGTGATCAGTTGGCAAATTCAACACAGATGACTCAGGATTTGGCTAAGGAATGCCAAAGTCTGCAGTCATCACAATATCAGTTCCAAGTTCAAATAATTGATTTTATGAATACTTCCTATAGCCCTCCACTGCCGGCAGTGGCTATGAGGTCAGTACCGACATACAGTTGATCTCTCCCAAACATGTAATGGACCTCCTTGATAAATTATCAGGAGAGAAAGATTAATTTAAGGTGTTCAGGGAGAGCTGTGGGTAATTTTTTACCCTGCATCCCTGGTCCTCAGGGGATGAGTTCCAGCTGAGTGGGGCTTCAAACCTAGGCATTTTCCTTGTCCTCATAAGCCCCAAAATGGTCTTCTCTGGACTTCTTTTTTGATGCTTTAGGTCTGATTTATGATGAACCCAATGGGATCCAGGTTGCTGAGACTAAGATCACGAATCTGGCACAGACGGGGTTGTATAGCTGAGGACTACGACACTCTGGCAGTGGTCCACTGACGTTTTGTGGAGCAGTGAAGCTCTCAGGTGCCAGTTCCACAAGGGGGTATGATAAATGTCTAAAGTCTGTACAAATATACTATGCCGGTCTGAAGGGTCTGCCGCGGTAACTGAAGGACTTCGGGGATGTATCCTTGAAAAAGATGTGGAGATACTACCTTCCCATTGTCCATATGATTGTTCTATTAATTTTGTCCCTAAAGGTACCTTCACACATAACGATATTGTTAACGATATCGTTGCTATTTGTGACGTAGCAATGATATCGTTAATGAAATCGTTCTGTGTGACAGCGACCAACGATCAGGCCCCTGCTGGGAGATTGTTGGTCGCTGAGGAAAGTCCAGAACTTTATTTCGTCGCTGGACTCCCTGGAGACATCGCTGGATCGGCGTGTGTGACACCGATCCAGCGATGTCTTCACTGGTAACCAGGGTAAACATCGGGTAACTAAGCGCAGGGCCGCGCTTAGTAACCCGATGTTTACCCTGGTTACCATGCTAAAAGTAAAAAAAAAAAAACACTAGATACTTACCTACCGCTGTCTGTCCTCCGGCGCTGTGCTCTGCTCTCCTCCTGTACTGTCTGTGAGCCGGAAAGCAGAGCGGTGACGTCACCGCTCTGCTTTCCGGCTCACAGACAGTACAGGAGGAGTGCAGAGAAGCAGAGCGCAGCGCTGGAGGACAGACAGCTGTAGGTAAGTATCTAGTGTTTGGTTTTTTTTACTTTTAGGATGGTAACCAGGGTAAACATCAGGTTACTAAGCGCGGCCCTGCGCTTAGTTACCCGATGTTTACCCTGCTTACCGGCATCGTTGGTCGCTGGAGAGCGGTCTGTGTGACAGCTCTCCAGCGACCAAACAGCGACGCTGCAGCGATCCGGATCGTTGTCGGTATCGCTGCAGCGTCGCTTAATGTGAAGGGGCCTTAATGCCAAATTACCTAAAGCTTGCTTTTACAATTTGTCTGGGACTGAACAGACCACTATGAAAGAATGTTAACGAAAGTTTACGGAAGTGTCATATGCATCCTTCCTCTTCCAGATTTCTGAGAACTAAACAAAATTATGGCTAAAATTACTTATCCACTTCCACTGATCCTCGATAATAAGCTTCTGGTGGTCAAGTAGTTTCCTAAACTTAATCTGAAAGGGGCTTACTATTTGGTATGCATTCAGAAGGGTCCCATTTGGAGATCTCCTGATAACTTAGTCAACCCTAGAAAAATATGACATGAAACAGCAATGCTTTGCATTGGCAGGGTTTACATGACGTACAAAAAGGATGTCGGTGTGGGGTATATGTGTCTCTAATTTAACAATTTCAACACGTGTGGCAAAAAAGATATGTACAGCTAACTGTCTCAATTTGAACAGTCAGTGCGGAGAGATGGGACGCTGAGGAGCAGCGACGAGAGGTGAGTATGTGATTTTTTTTTATTGCAGCATTACATGTGGCACAATGCTGTATGGAGCATCTATGGGGCCATAAAGAACTGCATGGAGCATTAAATGGGGCATCTATGGGGCCATAACTGCATGGAGCATTATATGGGGCATCTATAGGGCCATAACTGCATGGAGCATTATATGTGGCATCTATGGGGCCATAACTGCATGGAGCATTATATGGGACATCTATGGGGCCATAACTGCATGGAGTATTATATGGGACATCTATGGGGCCATAACTGCATGGAGCATTATATGGGATATCTATGGGGCCATAACTGCATGGAGCATTATATGGAGCATCTATGGGGCCATAACTGCATGGAGCATTATATGGAGCATCTAGGGGGCCATAACTACATGGAGCATTATATGGAGCATCCATGGGGCCATAACTGCATGGAGCATTATATGGGGCATCTATGGGGCCATAACTGCATGGAGCATTATATGGAGCATCCATGGGGCCATAACTACATGGAGCATTATATGGAGCATCTATGGGGCCATAACTAATGGAGCATTATATGGAGCATCCATGGGGCCATAACTACATGGAGCATTATATGGAGCATCCATGGGGCCATAACTGCATGGAGCGTTATATGGAGCATCCATGGGGCCATAACTGCATGGAGCATTATATGGGGCATCTATGGGGCCATAACAGCATGGAGCATTATACTACGTGACTGGGCAAAATACTACGTGACTGGGCAATATACTACATGGACATGCATATTCTAGAATACCTGATGCGTTAGAATCGGGCCACAATCTAGTATGTAATATTAGACTATAAGAGCAATGAAGTGGCCTAAAAATATATTTTAACCAATGCGATTTGGTAAGGACACAGTTGTTTTATATTTCAATATTTTAAAGACTTCTATAAAAAAAATGGTTTACACATCTCAAAATACAGAAATCACACTTTCAGTGACACATAAGCCTTGAATTCAGAATTTGTTTTCAGCTGCAAAATTAGCAATGAAGAATTTAATACTGCCCCTCCTTGTTTGCTCTGTGTGAAAAAAATACAGCTATTAAGGTACTGTTAATTCAGATCTATTAATTCGCAAAGAGTGATTATATAGCTACAGTAGTTACCAATATATTTTACAGATTATAAGATGCACTAGAAAGTGTTCCCCAACTCCAGTCCTCAAGAGCCACCAACAGGTCATGTTTTCATGATCTCCTTAGTATTGCACAGGTGACTGAATGCTTGCCTGTCCATGTGATGCAATTATCACATGTGCAATACTAAGGAAATACTGAAAACATGACCTGTTGGTGGCTCTTGAGGACCGGAGTTGAGGAACACTGCGGACTAGATTATAAAAAGCATCTAGGTTTTAGAGGAGGAAAATATAAAAAAAAACATTTTGAAGCAAAAAGTGTGGTCTTGACACAATGTTATGGAGGGGGGATCTGCTGCTGACACTGTTATGGGGTAATGTCCCCAATTCTGTCCTAATTTCCCCCACTCTGGAGTGGCCCATTCTTGTCCCATACTGGTATATGTGATCTCTATCCTGGTATATATTTAACTTATCCTGTTATATATAATCCCCATCCTGGTGTACAGTATATGACTCTCATCCTGGTATACATGGCCCTCATTCTTGTATACATGATCCACATCCAGGTATACAGTATATGATTCCTATTCTGGTATAAATGCCCCCCATCCTGGTATTTATGGCCCTCATCCTGGTATATATGATCCCCATCCTGATATACAGCATATGATCCCCATTCAGATACAGTATATATGACCCTCATCCTGGTACTGTATATATGATCTCCATCCTGGTATATATGGCTTCATCATGGTATATATGCATCCCCATACTTGTATATAAGGCCCCCATCCTGGTAAATATGGCTCATTTTCCCTGCGCTCCCTCCCAGCGCGGTGTCCTCTTCTGATGCCGGCAACTGACTTCAGCATGTGAGCGGCGCAACACATGACGTCACTGGCATGTGCCCTCACACGCCAGCGTCAGGTGCCTGAATATTCAGTGTTCCCTCTGCCTGGTACTATGGGTGTGGGGAGCAGTGAATATTAATTTTCCTTAATAGCAGACACACCTAATTGCCCAGCCATTGCAGGAAGCTGGCAGCTGTGGCTAACACATGCGCCAGCTATTAAAGAAAATGAATATACACTGCTCCCCATGCCCGTAATACCACCCACCTTTTAGCACTGGCTTCAGTTTAGAGAGGAGGGAGATATTTTTGGTGTTGGGAGCAGTGAATATTCGTACATTTTAGTAGCCGCCAACACGTGTTAGCCGCAGCGCCGCACCTGCCTCCTGTGACTCACTCCTCTGCCACCGCCACACCCCACAGCTACAGCCAGGTACATTCAGACTATTAGACACCCCTCCTCACATTCCGTCAAAGTTTGGAGAGAAAAAGTGTATCTCATAGTTTACAAAATATGGTACATCGCTTGAATCTTTGGATTAGTATTCACAGATTGAAATATCAATTTTCATTTTCAATCTGGTACATCAGCATTGAAGTAGTACAGCACAAGCACATTAGACTTTTTCAGTTCCTATGCTGTGTGCTCTGAGCTCATATCCCTACACTTTACAAGCTTAGAATACTGTTTGTTGGCTGATCCCTATCTTTTATACTAGATGTGATAGTCCCCTTGAATGCCTATGCTAAACGTTGATATAAAGGCACAGATGATTGGCCTCGGGGAGACCAAAACATCCAACACTGCGGAGACACCATCACGTGTTTCTCAACGCAGTGATTCCAGAACACTGCCCCCATCCCTTATGGGAAATATGCAGATGCATGTAAAGAAGCTGCGGAGACACCATCACGTGTTTCTCGATGCAAGCAGTGAATAGCCAGGCCTTTCCCCGGGAAGGAACAACCACGGGAAGGGCAGCATCCTATGAAGGAAAGCCACCTATGCCAAGCATGGTATCCATCCACAGACAGCTGTTTCGGGGTTTTTGCCCCTCATCAGTGTGGAGTAGGAATCTGGCTATTAGGAGCAGTGCCTAGTAAAAAGGCTATAAAGGCACAGATGATTGGCCTCGGGGAGACCAAAACATCCAACACTGCGGAGACACCATCATGTGTTTCTCAACGCAGTGATTCCAGAACACTGCCCCCATCCCTTATGGAAAATATGCAGATGCATGTAAAGAAGCTGCGGAGACACCATCACGTGTTTCTCGACGCAAGCAGTGAATAGCCAGGCCTTTCCCCGGGAAGGAACAACCACGGGAAGGGCAGCATCCTATGAAGGAAAGCCACCTATGCCAAGCATGGTATCCATCCACAGACAGCTGTTTCGGGGTTTTTGCCCCTCATCAGTGTGGAGTAGGAATCTGGCTATTAGGAGCAGTGCCTAGTGAAAAGGCTATAAAGGCACAGATGATTGGCCTCGGGGAGACCAAAACATCCAACACTGCGGAGACACCATCACGTGTTTCTCAACGCAGTGATTCCAGAACACTGCCCCCATCCCTTATGGGAAATATGCTAAACGTTGAGATATAAGTGCTGCAGGGCATTATGTGGAAGCCACAAGACTGCATCTGACTCTATTAAGGTACCGTCACACTTAGTGACGCTGCAGCGATACCGACAACGATGTCGATCGCTGCAACGTCGCTGTGTGGTCGCTGGAGAGATGTCTGTGTGACAGCTCTCCAGCGACCAATGATCCTGAAGTCCCCGGGTAACCAGGGTAAACATCGGGTTACTAAGCGCAGGGCCACGCTTAGTAACCCGATGTTTACCCTGGTTACCGTTGTAAATGTAAAAAAACAAACACTACATACTTACATTCCCGGTGTCTGGTCATGTCCCTCGCCTTCAGCTTCCAGCACTGACTGAGTGCCGGCCATAAAGTACAGCAGTGACATCACCGCTGTGCTTTGCTTTACGGCCGGCCGGTGCTCAAAAGTCAGTGCGGGAAGCTGAAGGCGAGGGACATGACCAGACACCGGGAATGTAAGTATGTAGTGTTTGTTTTTTTACATTTACAACGGTAACCAGGGTAAACATCGGGTTACTAAGCGCGGCTCTGCGCTTAGTAACCCGATGTTTACCCTGGTTACCAGTGACGACATCGCTGAATTGGCGTCACACACGCCGATTCAGCGATGTCAGTGGGAGATCCAGCGACAAAATAAAGTGCTGGACTTTCCCCAGCAACCAACGATCTCCCAGCAGGGGCCTGATTGTTGGTCGCTGTCACACAGAACGATTTAGTTAACGATATCGTTGCTACGTCACAAAAAGCAACGATATCGTTCAGTGTGACGGTACCTTTAGGCCACACACTATGCCCAACCATTCATTGACCTGAGAATTTCAGGAAATTCAACTAGAACTAGATCTTCTTTGGTTTGCTTCAGTAATCTCTAGCATGAACCCTAATCATTAGACAATCAGAAGCACTGCAGCCACAAGAGCACAACTGTAATGGAAGTTAGACGATATGACATCCGGCAAAATAATAAGGCCGGGATCACACATGCGGTAAACACGTCTGTGTCTCGCATGTGAAATCCAAGCTCTGGCGTCGGCACTCCAGAGCGGAGAGTGCGGCCGCATAGAAACACATGGAGCCGCACGCTCCGCTCTGGAGTGCCGGCGCCAGAGCTTGGATTTCACTTGCGAGACACGGACGTGTTTATCCCATGTGTGATCCCGGCCTTAAAGACATAAAATATCAATTATAACAACATTAGTAAATAATACTAAGTTAAAAGTTAGTGTTGCATTTTCTAGAATGTTAAACAATATCAGATTGGACACAAAAAGTCTTTTTTATATTCAATTCTTATACATATTCACATTGCATGTGTAGACTGGTCTGCATTGCTGTGTGTTGGTTTCATGACATAAAATATCCTAATTGGGAAAATTTCATGGATGATTCTCTACACTGCCAGGAAGTGACTCACAATTTCTGCTGGAACTAAAATTTTCAGCCTTATCATGAGAGGGTGAAACAGGACACATTATGCAAGATTTATCTTCTTTCGACCTTTAACCATTTTTACGTCTGTTTTTCAAGAAACTGTTAAAACCAGTGTTTCTCAAACTCCAGTCCTTACAGCTCCCAACACGTCATGTTTTCAGAATTTCCTTAGTATTGAAAATGTGATTGAATTTTTACTTAGGCATCAGAAACTCCCACAGGCTGTTGGCCATGAAAACTGGAGTTTGGGAAAAACTTGTTTAAACAATAAAGCAAAAAGGGATTCTGTACTATATTTTGCATTTTAGATAGCATCAGAATGAATGATAATGGAATTGGCTACCAGAATTTCTTGAGCCACAAAAAGAGATTAACCCCTTTACCCCCGAAAGGTGATTTTGCACTTTAATGACCAGGCTAATTTTTACAATTCTGACCACTGTCCCTTTATGAGGTAATAACTCTGGAACGCTTCAACGGATCTTGGCGATTCTGAGATTGTTTTTTCGTCACATATTGTACTTCACGTAAGTGGTAAAATTTATTCGATATAACTTGCGTTTATTTCAGTAAAAAATGGAATTTAGCCAAAAATTTAGAAAATTTAACAATTTTCAAACTTTGAATTTTTATGCCCTTAAATCAGAGAAATATGTCACACAAAATAGTTAATAAATAACATTATCCACATGTCTACTTTACATCAGCACAATTTTGGAAACAATTTTTCTTTTATTAGGAAGTTATAAGGGTTAAAAGTTGACCACCGATTTCTAATTTTTACAACAAAATTTACAAAACCATTTTTTTAGGGACCACCTCACATTTGAAGTCACTTTGAGGGGTCTATATGGCAGAAAATACCCAAAAGTGAAACCATTCTAGAAACTGCACACCACAAGCTGATCAAAACCACATTCAAGAAATTTGTTGATCCTTCAGGTGTTTCCAAGGAGCAGAAGCAACATGGAAGGAAAAAAATATGAATATTTAACTTTTTAGTCACAAAAATGATCTTTTAGCAACAATTTGTTTTATTTTCACAAGGGTAAAAGTAAAAAATGGACAGATAAAGTTGTTGTGCATTTTCTCCTGAGTATGCCGTTACCCCATATGTGGGGGGAAAACCACTGTTTGGGCACACGTCAGGGCTCGGAAAGGAAGGAGCGCTGTTTGACTTTTTCAAACCAAAATTGGCTGGAATTGAGATCAGATGCCATGTCCCGTTTGGTGAGCCCCTGATGTGCCTAAACAGTGGAAACCCCCACAAGTGGCACCATTTTGGAGACTAGACCCCCCAAGGAACTTATCTAGATGTGTCGTGAGCACTTTGAACCCCTAAATGTTTCATTAGAGTTTATAATGCCTGGGCGTGAAAATAAAAAATCATATTTTTTCAACAAACATGATCTTTTAGTCCCCAATTTTTTATTGTCCCAAGGGTATCGTATGAAATTGGACCAAAAAAGTTGTCCAATTTGTCCTGAATACACTGACAAACGCGGCTGTGCCCTGTGATTTGTGCGATCGATGTGATCGTCGATCGCGGCATCAGAGCAGTCTTCGGCGATGCCTGGCATTGCAAGGCACCAACCTAGGATTGAGTATATCGCTACTCGATCCTTAGGCTGGGATTTCACTGTTTCATGCACTCTGATTGCCTGAAATAATGAGAGAGGCTGTGATTGGCTGTTCAGAATTGAACAGCCAATCACAGCGACCGTGAGTGCAGGTGGATGGCGACACCCCCCAGGATGATGGCAACATCTATCACAGGTAAGATGACGCCAGAATTTTAATGCAACCACCGCAACTTCGGTCGCAGTGTCACATTAAAGAAATAACGTACTATTCCATCCATGGTCAAATTGGCCCAGGTCACATGGACAGAATAGTACGTCGGATGTCAGAAAGAGGTTAATAATGATAATTTATATAGACATACAGTGATGAGCAAAAGGGTAACAATGTTTTGAACTTTTGACTTTCAGGCTCCACATCTCACCATCCAATACTGCTTCAAATGTGAAACTACAATCATTTTATAGACAATCACCTTGGCTATCTCATACATAAATTTGACTTTCAATTATTTAGTACTTGATCCTGGTGGTGGAAATATCTTTTTCTTCCTGTATACTACAAAATACAACCTGTTATCACATTCCTTAATAGCTTAGAGTGTTATTAGGTTGATTCTCAAGCGAGCGGTCACTGGTTAAAATCAAGGAGTAGCCATAAAGGAGATTTTCCAAGAAAAGAGAAACCTCATAATCCAATCCAGATCATATATAGCTTTCTCTTGGCCAAATAAATAGCAAAACTGCATCATGTGAGCGCCTTGCCACTTGGAAGAATACTAAATATGGTCCATCTATCCATTAAAAATCCAAGAGGTGAATGTCCAAGCAGAATATCGGAGTTACTTAATCAGTTTATCACAATGTCAATCAGTTCTGATGCAACAACACGTTAGTTGAGGTGGCTTGTATGCTTTGCAATAGTGAGATTGCAGATGTCCATGCAAGTACCGTGCAATGCATGTTACACAAGTATGGAATGATGGTCCAAAAATAGTGAAGAAGCCTCGACTTCAATATTATTATTATTTATTTATTTATTATTATTATTATTTATTATTATAGCGCCATTTATTCCATGGCGCTTTACATGTGAGGAGGGGTATACATAATAAAACAAGTACAATAATCTTGAACAATACAAGTCACAACAGGTACAGGAGGAGAGAGGACCCTGCCCGCGAGGGCTCACAATCTACAAGGGATGGGTGAGGATACAGTAGGTGAGGGTAGAGCTGGCCGTGCAGCGGTTTGGTCAATCGGTGGTTACTGCAGGTTGTAGGCTTGTCGGAAGAGGTGGGTCTTCAGGTTCTTTTTGAAGGTTTCGATGGTAGGCGAGAGTCTGATATGTTGTGGTAGAGAATTCCAGAGTAGGGGTGATGCACGAGAGAAATCTTGTATGCGATTGTGGGAAGAGGAGATAATAGGGGAGTAGAGAAGGAGATCTTGTGAGGATCGGAGGTTGCGTGCAGGAAAGTACCGGGAGACGAGGTCACAGATCTATGGAGGAGACAGGTTGTGGATGGCTTTGTATGTCATGGTTAAGCTTTTGTACTGGAGTCTCTGGGTGATGGGGAGCCAGAGCAGGGATTGACAGAGGGGAGAGGCCGGGGAATAGCGGGGGGACAGGTGGATTAGTCGGGCAGCAAAGTTTAGAATAGATTGGAGGGGTGCAAGAGTGTTAGAGGGGAGGCCACAGAGCAGGAGGTTACAGTAGTCAAGGCGGGAGATGATGAGGGCATGGACTAGGGTCTTTGCAGATTCTTGGTTTAGGAATGTGCGGATCCGTGAAATATTTTTGAGTTGGAGGCGGCAGGAAGTGGAAAGGGTTTGGATATGTGGTTTAAAGGAGAGATCAGTGTCAAGGATTACCCCAAGACAGCGGGCTTGTGGGACTGGGGAGAGTGGGCAGCCGTTTACTGTAATGGATAGGTTCGTTGGGGAGGTCGTGTGAGATGGGGGAAAGATGATGAATTCTGTTTTGTCCATGTTAAGTTTTAGAAATCTAGTGGAGAAGAAGGATGAAATAGCAGACAGACATAGAGGGATTCTGGTTAGTAGGGAGGTGATATCTGGTCCAGAGATGTAGATCTGTGTGTCGTCAGCATAGAGATGATACTGAAAGCCGTGAGATTCTATGAGCTGTCCCAGGCCAAAGGTGTAAATGGAGAAGAGCAGGGGTCCTAGAACTGAACCTTGCGGGACTCCGACAGATAGGGGGCGAGGTGAGGAGGTGGTGTGTGAGTGGGAGACGCTGAATGTACGGTCAGTTAGGTATGATGAGATCCAGGATAGGGCCAATTCTGTAATTCCAAGGGATGAGAGGGTCTGCAGCAGCAGGGAATGGTCCACTGTGTCAAAGGCAGAGGACAGGTCCAGGAGGAGGAGGACAGAGTAGTGTCGCTTGCTCTTGGCGGTTAATAGGTCATTGATGACCTTAGTTAGGGCAGTTTCAGTGGAGTGGTGTGACTGGAAGCCTGATTGAAAGCGGTCGAAGAAGGAGCAGGAAGATAGATGGGAGGACAGTTCAAGATGGACATGTTGTTCCAGTAGTTTTGAGGCAAAGGGGAGAAGTGATATAGGGCGATAGCTAGATACAGAGGATGGGTCAAGAGAGGGCTTTTTGAGGATAGGTGTGATTGAGGCATGTTTAAAGCTTGAGGGGAAAATGCCAGTTGTTAGTGATAGGTTGAAGAGATGGGTTAGGTTTGGGATGAAGACTGTGGTGAGGTTTGGGATGAAGTGGGATGGGAGTGGGTCAAGTGCACAGGTGGTGAGATGCACTTGAATATCTTATGAATATCTTCATAATGCAGTGGGTACGGAAAGTATTCAGACCGCTTTAAATTTTTCACTCTTTGTTTCATTGCAGCCATTTGGTAAATTCAAAAAAGTTCATTTTTTTCTCATTAATGTACACTCTGCACCCCATCCTGACTGAAAAAACAGAAATGTAGAAATTTGTGCAAATTTATTAAAAAGAAAAATTGAAATATCACATGGTCATAAGTATTCAGACCATTTGCTCAGTATTGAGTAGAAGCACCCTTTAGAGCAAGTACAGCCATGAATCTTCTTGGGAATGATGCAACAAGATTTTCACACCTGGATTTGGGGATCTTCTGCCATTCTTCCTTGCAGATCCTCTCCAGTTCCGTCAGGTTGGATGATGAACGTTGGTTGACAGCCATTTTCAGGTCTATCCAGAGATGCTCAATTGGGTTTAGGTCAGGGCACTGGCTGGGCCAGTCAAGAATGGTCACAGAGTTGTTCTGAAGCCACTCCTTTGTTATTTTAGCTGTGTGCTTAGGGTCTTTGTCTTGATGGAAGGTGAACCTTTGGCTAAAGGTACCGTCACACTAGACGATATCGCTAGCGATCCGTGACGTTGCAGCGTCCTCGCTAGCGATATCGTCCAGTGTGACAGGCAGCAGTGATCAGGCCCCTGCTGTGCTGTCGCTGGTCGGGGAAGAAAGTCCAGAACTTTATTTGGTCGCTGGACTCCCCGCAGACATCGCTGAATCGGCGTGTGTGACACCGATTCAGCGATGTCTTCACTGGTAACCAGGGTAAACAACGGGTAACTAAGCGCAGGGCCGCGCTTAGTAACCCGATGTTTACCCTGGTTACCATCCTAAAAGTAAAAAAAAACAAACACTACATACTTACCTACAGCCGTCTGTCCTCCAGCGCTGTGCTCTGCACTCCTCCTGTACTGGCTGTGAGCGTCGGTCAGCCGGAAAGCAGAGCGGTGACGTCACCGCTCTGCTTTCCGGCCGCTGTGCTCACAGTCCGTACAGGAGGAGAGCAGAGCACAGCGCTGGAGGACAGACGGCTGTAGGTAAGTATGTAGTGTTTGTTTTTTTTACTTTTAGGATGGTAACCAGGGTAAACATCGGGTTACTAAGCGTGGCCCTGCGCTTAGTTACCCGATGTTTACCCTGGTTACCGGCATCGTTGGTCGCTGGAGAGTGGTCTGTGTGACAGCTCTCCAGCGACCAAACAGCGACGCTGCAGCGATCTGGATCGTTGTCGGTATCGCTGCAGCGTCGCTAAGTGTGACGGTACCTTAAGTCAGAGGTCCAGAGCACTCTGGAAGAGGTTTTCATCCAGGATATCTGTGTACTTGGCCGCATTCATGTTTCCTTCAATGACGACCATTCTTCATGTCCCTGCAGCTGAAAAACACCCCCATAGCATGATGCTGCCACCACATTTCACTGTTGGGATTGTATTGGGTAGGAGATGAGCATTGTCTGGTTTTCTCCACACATACCACTTAGAATTATCACCAAAAAGGTCTATTTTCGTGTCATCAGACCAGAGAATCTAATTTCTCATAGTCTGGGATTCCTTCATGTGTTTTTTAGCAAAATCTATGCGGGCTTTCATATGTCTTGCACTGAGGAGATTATTTCGTCGGGCCACTCTGCCATAAAGGCCTGACTGGTGGAGGGCTGCAGTGATAGTTGACTTTGTGGAACTTTCTCCCATCTTCCTACTGCATCTCTGGAGCTCGGCCACATTGATCTTGGGGTTCTTCTTTACCTCTCTCACCAAGGTTCTTCTCCCATGATTGCTCAGTTTGGCTGGACGGACAGGTCTAGGAAGACTTCTGGTGGTCTCAATCTTCTTCCATTTAAGGATAACGATGGCCACTGTGCTCTTAGGAACCTTGAGTACTGCAGAAATTCTTTTGTAACCTTGATCAGATCTGTGCCTTGCCTCAATTGTGTCTCTGAGCTCCTTGGCCACTTCCTTTGATCTCATGATTCTCATTTGGTCTGACTTGCACTGTGAGCTGTGAGGTGTTATATAGACAGGTGTGTCCCTTTCCAAATCAAGTCCTATTAGTTTAATTAAACACAGCTGGTCTCCAATGAAGGAGTAGAACCATCTCAAGGAGGATCACAAGGAAATGGACAGCATGTGACTTAACACCATGTCAGCAGCTACAACTAAGACTGCATCCAACTTCCTGCTACCTAGTATATGTGACTACAACATACCCACTTGGCATTCACCATAGTGCTATCCTGTGGTTGGCCATAATAATTGTATCACAATCCCCAGTACGCAACTGACAAAGGTCTTTTGTATGGACCGAAACATTTTGTAATGCTACTGTGTGGGATAGAATAAAAATCACCAACAATCTTTAGTACACTAAGTTGAGTGTCAGGTTCTATTTTTATTTTTATCCTTTCCAAATCAAGTCCTATTAGTTAAATTAAACACAGCTGTTCTCCAATGAAGGAGTAGAACCATCTCAAGGAGGATCACAAGGAAATGGACAGCATGTGACTTAAATATGAGTGCCTGAGCAAAGGGTCTGAATACTTATTACCATCTGATATTTCAGTTTTTCTTTTTTATTAAATTTGCAAAAATTTCTACATTTCTGTTTTTTTTCAGTCAAGATCGGGGGTAGAATGTACATTAATGAGAAAAAAAAATAACTTTTTTCAATTTACCAAATGGCTGCAATGAAACAAAGAGTGAAAAATTTAAAGGGTTCTGAATGCTTTCCAAACCCACTGTAGGCATCGGCTCGAGCTTGCAAAAAAGTGCAAAAAAGTGGACAGTAGAAGATCGGAAATGGGTGAATTGGAGCAATAAGATGAAAGCCAATAGAGTAGGCTCTGATGTGTGCCAAAGGGTCTGGAAGAAACAAGGGAAAATGTGCAAACTGATAGAGAAATTGAAGGAACTTTCAAGTTCTGTGGAGAACGCCTGATGATATGGGGTTGTTTCACAGCCAAAGGCATTGGATACTTGACCTTGATCAATAGTGGTCTCAATTCTGAGCTATATGAGAGCATCCTACAAGAGTAATTACTTCATACACTGGAGTACTATGGGTATCAAAATGAAGACATAGTGTTCCAGGAAGTCAATGACTGAAACATATGTCGAGATTGGCAAAGAAATTGTTCATTGACAATGAACTAGAGGTTCTGGTTTGGTCCCCAGTAGTGATGAGCGAGTACGCTTGTTACTCGAGTTTCTCCGAGCATGCTCGGGTGGTCTCTGAGTAGATTTCAGCATGCTTGGAGATTTAGTATATTTCGACGCAGCTGCATCATTTGCGGCTGTTAGACAGCTTGAATACATGTGGGGATTGCCTAACAAACAGGCAATCCCCACATGTAGTCAAGTTGTCTAGCAGCCGAAAATACTCGGAGACCACCCGAGCATGCTTGGAGAAACTAGATTAACGAGCATGTATGTTCCACACACACATATAATAAAAATTATCTTAGCATGCCGACGCGTGCTTCAGTAAACATTTATACGTTCCTTTTCAATTCCAGTCAGAAAGGACCTTGTTCATGGTATAATCAGGAACTGCCACGCTACCCGAGCAGCTGAGGACTGACCACCAATGACAGGTCGCTACCTCATGAGCATGCTCAGTAGGGTGATTTCTTCACTTAGCCTCTGGAACACCTGTTCGCCGCTGCCTCTTGCTAGTCACTATAGGTTTGGCTGGATAGCCAGCAGTAACCAAGCGAACAGCACGAGCCTGGGCAAGATGCTGAGATCGATGTCTTTGCTGAGCAGCTCCCATTGTGGCCGAAGCAGAATGGGAGACTGCAGAGGCAGACAAAGCTTGGGACCTACCCCATGCAGTGAGAGAATCCTGGCGCCTAAGACTGGCCTTCTGATTTCTCACTGAAACACAATTTTATCACAAACGATTTGGATTAGCAAACAGGGTCTCCTGAGACTACAACACATATTTAGCACAATCTAATTATGTAGATGCTGGAAGATCGATTTCACACAGGACATAATTTTATCTAGCTAACTGACAAGTTCACTTTCAGCAGCACCAGCACTAGCAGGAGCCATTCCTATTCACTGTGACACTGAGAAAATAGCACCAGCAAAACAAGTTGTCTGCTTTCTATATGGACAAGGATGTGAGATTTCGGCATAAGACCTTGTGTTATGACGTTGTGGATGGTTACTGAGCCCTGATTGGCTGCCGGAATGTACACACATTAAGTTATGAAAGAAAAAAAAATACACTCCGCAGCTCCTAGATACAACCCCTTCCCTCATCAAACACGTCCGCCCATCCCACCCGCTCATCATACAGCACCACTATCCTAGCCAGTCATAACAAAATATAAAATGTTCCCAAACGTCGCTTAGACTCAGAGGATTGTATATCTGCTCTATCCTGCAGGTGATATAATTTAGGGATAGAGATGCAGTAATCCCAAAATAAATATCAATGAGTACAGCGCAAAAAGGATGTTTAGTAACTTGTATGAAAGATGATCTAATCTCTATCATACAAAGGGTATAACATGGGAATAAGGATGTAATACCACAAGTTCTGTCAGTGCGTACAGAGTAAAAGGGAATATAGGTGACCTGTATGATGGTTTCAACTTAGTGGAGAGGCAAAATAAAGTGCAGTCTGTGACAAAACACAAAGCTAACTCAGAGGTATTTGCAGGATCAAGATAGGGTATTACCTGTGGTTATTGCCATAGTAGGAGAAGCGTAATTGTGATGTCCTATGGCGTGGGCTTCAGGAGAGATGAGAAGAGACACTGTGTGGTGTTTTCCTTGCATAGCGTTGCCGTAGGGAAAATAGAGATTCTAAACGTTCACACACTGGCTAAAGAGACAGTGTGCGTCGCTGCATACACAAGCGTGGTGATACCACAGGACTGCTGCAGATTCTTTTGATCCACGTCAGGAGGATAACGTGGGAGGCAGTGATACTATGTGTCCCCCATGATGCGCACAGAAGCGTATTGAGGCCATGGGAGTGCATTGCAGTCACAGGTATACCTGTGATTGCAATGCAAAATAAAAGTAAGTATTTGTCTTGGACAAGCTATTTGTCCAAGGCAGATTTAGGAAAACCTGCCATGGGCTTTTATTTTTGAAGCGGACAACAGGATGATAGTGAGGTGGTCCACTTCCTCCATGGTCGGGTTTTCCATGTGGCCTAAGGCCACAGGTTCCTTGTAAAGACCCCTGCAGCAGAGGGGTAGGTGTGTCAGTTTTGGTTTTGCAAGCATTGAAAGCAGGAGGCTCTGCAGTGCTCAACTTGTGTGAGGCAACATAGAGCCAAGCGGAGCCAAAAAGCCTGGCACCGCTCAGTGTACACGGTGGTGCAGTCGTCCACAGTAACTGACCTGTCCCATTTACGGATTATCTTGTTTCCCATCTGCGATCCAGAGGATCCTAGTTACTTTCTGATTTGTGAGTACGCTGACTATTAAAAGATACTATTAAAAGAGACTTTTGTTTGAACTTTCCTGGATCATTGCCTGTCTGTCACACTGCAGGCAATTTAAAGTCGATAGTAGGTAAGAGGATGAGGTCTTTTACCTGATGTTGGAGCTGCATGCGGAGGGTGCATGTAGTTCATAGTCTCTCTCCGGTCCGCCTGAGTGCAGATGTCCAGAAGTATAAGTCCAGAGTTATAAGTTCAAAATGACTGCAGTGCCGTGATCCAAAGGGACAGCGTAGCCCCAGCCAGTGACAAGCGCTAAGACATCACTGCCGGTTGACTCGAGCGGTAGTATACAACTATCGGAACTGTGTTGGTGATGTGCAAGATAGAATCGGGATGATAGAAGGATAGTAATCCAATCCAACGCGGTTTGAAAGCTAACGGCTTCCTTCATCAGACCTTAGTCACGTGAACTTCGCAGGATCAATAGGTCCAGCTAGTCATGTAACTTGTAATTACCCCGGAGATCTCCCCAAGGGAGAAAAGGACTTTATTTTATTTTGTACATATTCTGGATTCAAAATTGCAATTATGTAACTACCTCATTGCAGGAACTTGGAAAAGTAGATGGACTGAGCGGAGCAACATGAACTTCTCATGAACACCCACCCACTTAGACAATGTTATGGCATAAAGGATGTTTGGATTGAAAAGACATTGGGAGGGTTTCTCTATTAATTGTAAATAGTATTAGTGGTATAGATGCTGGATTTTTGATAAAAAATATCACTATGACGTACTGTGTGTCATCAATTGTGGTTTTACAAATAAAAATAAATGAAATAATTACTCTTTATATTGTTAGTTTTTGGTGTTATGATCCCAAGACAAAGAGGTATTTGTTTTTTATCACCTAATGGTCCCCATACTAGGGTTCTTAAAGTGTTGAGGTAAAAAATCCATTCCGTTTCCTTGCAGTACATTTTTTTATGTAATCACCACCCTTTCAATCCCACTTCAATATTTGTATGCCCCATATCTGTGTCCCTACAATACTGCACCCATGTTTTTCAGTGTAATACTTGGACAAAGGGTTATTATTAATCTGCTCGCCCATTCTTTTTGAGATTGGTCTCTTGGTCAGTCCCACATATTTTTTATTGCAGGGGTATTCTATCCAATAAATGACTCCTTTGGTGTAACAGGAGATGAAGTCCTTTATAATAAAGGTCTCCTTCTCATGAACAAAATGTGTTCTTTAGTTGGGTGTGTGCGGCACATTTAGCATTATCTACATGGGAAGAAGACCCTGATATCAAGATGTGAAGTAATATGTCCATTGCCGTGCACAGTTTTTTACACAGTAGGTGCTACCAAATTTACGATATTTTGTACCTTCCAAAAGATAAATTGTGGTTGATCTGGTAGCAATTCCACTACAATTTTGTACTCCCTCAATAAGTTCCAGTATTTTTTAGCGGTATTCCTCAGGAGGTAATTTTGGGGATGAGATTGTAATATAATAGGGATGTTAGTATGGTCATAATTCTTTTTATTAGAAATTCTATCTGAGATTAGTGTGTCTATGGGGATTCTAGTTACCGCATCTCTAACTTTGTTCAGAAAGTCCTTGTGACATCCTTTTTCTGCAAATTTATTAGTCAGTGTATTGGCTTCCTGTTCAAAGTCCGTACTTACTGTGCAGTTTCTGTGGAGACGGATAAATTGGCCTCTGTGTACGTTGAGTAGCCAGTGTAGTAAATGGTAGCTATTAAGAGCTATATAGCTATTGCAGTCAGTGAGTTTCATGAAAGTATGGGTGCATATTTTATTTTCATGAATAAATGTGGTCAACCCCTTTCCCATCGGGCTTAAATGTACGCCGATGTCGGACTCCCTCCCTTTGATGTGGGCTCCAGTACTGAGCCCACATCTTTTCTGGCACATGTCAGCTGTTTGGAACAGATGACATGTGCCTCTAACAGCCGCTGGTGGAATCGCAATCCACCCAAGGCTGTTAACTAGTTAAATGCCGCTGTCAAATTTCTCTGGTCATTAAGGGATTTAATCTAAAAAGTGAAGGGATTCCCTACTAATGGAGGATGTAAAATGTGAATAAAAATAATTTTTATTAAAAGCATCTGAAAACACGGATAAGGATCATGAATCCCCTGACCAAATAAAAACACATCATCTATAAAACATTTCCAAAGACTAGATTAGCGCACAGCTCACCTTGAGTGAAAACATGCTGATATTCCCATAACCCAGGGGTGAACCTAGCCTCTATGCTGCCTGAGGCGAACTGCAAAACGGCGCCCCCCCCTCCCCCCCAAAAAAAGTAAAATCAGTATAAATAAATCTGGTTTACTCTTTACTTACTTTCAATTTACATTACATTTACTCTTTACATGCATTCAGTAGTTTGAAGTCACATAGAGTGCAGAAATATGTCTACAGCCCTGAACACCCCTTTAATTGCTACGTACTGTAGATCTGTATCCAGATGTACGATAAATAATAATGATTGCAGGGGCCTTCACCATTTGACCCCCACTAATCACAGGCTGCAGTGGTCATACTATTATGTACAGCAAATGACTGTGAGGTCAGTGATTGGCTGCAGCGGTCATGTAAATAATGCACAGGTCGACATCACTTTTGGTACCAGAGGGGAACACCGACACGAATGAGAATCACTAAGTAATGTAATAGGGGGTTTTCAATTTTATTTTTTAAGACCATCCCTTACTCTTTTGAAAATTTGGCAAATTAAGAGAAAATTAAAGCCCACAACTGTCAGGTGACTGGCACAGGCCCCCCTTCAGAGGAACGTCTAAGGCTATGTGCACACATTGCGGATCCGCCGCTGTGGGTCCGCAGCAGTTTCCCATGCGTTTACAGTACAATGTAAACCTATGGAAAACGGAATCCGCTGTGCACATGCTGCGGAAAAATCATGCGGAAATGCTGCGGTTTACATTCCGCAGCGTGCCAATTCTTTGTGCGGTTTCTGCAGCGGTTTACACCTGCTCCATAATGGGATTCTGCAGGTGTAAAATAAAACGCAGGTGGAATCCGCACAAAATACGCAAAAAAAAAAAACACAGTAAATCCGCGGTAAAACGCAGTGCCTTTTACCTGCGGATTTCAGAAATCCTCTGCGGAAAAATCCGCAGCCCTCAAAAATACGTGTGCACATAGCCTCACAGTCACTTGACCGCTGCAGTTAATCACAGGTTTTATCTGTTCTGTTACATCCAGATGGTGCAGTCATCAATTCCAGAACCGCTGTCGACCACCAGAGAGGTCTGTGGCTGAATTCCCGGGGGTGACAGGAGGGCAATATCTCTCTGTATAGGATTTATTTTAAATAAACTAGTATGTATATACTGTATATTTTCCCCATCTCAGATAACCCCTTTAATGCCAGGCAGGATACAATACAAACATAATACATCCTCTTCTATTTACCTTCATGGTCACACAGTCTCCTGCTGCCTGTGGCTCCTGTGCTTACCTGCTGTATACCAAAGAGGGTACACAGCAGGCAGCCGGGGGGGACTGGTACCATTGTCATATTAAGGAAGCAATTTATGACGTGGGATTTACCCTGCTGGCATCACTGCTATATTCTAGTGACAGTGACAAGCGCATAATACCGGGGGCATAGGAGAATAGATGGGGGCACAAGAGAACAGAGGGGGGGGGGCACGAGAGAACAGAGGGGGGCACGAGAGAACAGAGGGGGGCACGAGAGAACAGAGGGGGGGCACGAGAGAACAGAGGGGAGGACGAGAGAATTACAGTGACGGTTGCGCACTCTAATTGTGAATATAGTGGAACCTCAGAATATGACTGCTCTGTTATTGAAAATAAATCTATATACAAAAACGAACATTGATTTTACCGCCATATTGTGACAATATGCAACTTTGATGGTCGCAATACTCTGAGTGCCCTTATAACAATACAATAATGCTGAAGTGCCCACTTTACATTTAATAATGTCCCCTAAGTTCCCCCATGTACTGCTCCATTATACACAGTATGGTGAGCTCAAAGCTTCCATATACACTGTATAAGGCCCCCACAGCTCCCCTATACACAGTATGATGATTCTATAACTCCCCTATACACCGTATGATGTTCTCACTGCTCTCTTTATACTGTATAATGCTGACAGATCTCCACTATAGAAAGTATAATGCCCTCCCAGAGCTCCCCTATATACAGTGTAATGGGCCAACAGCTCCCATATGCACAATATGCCTTCACAGTTCCCTATACACAGTATGATGGGCCTGCAGCTCCTGTCAAACAGTATGATGTCCCCCACAGTTCCCTATACACAGTATGGTGGGTCCACAGCTCCCTTCTAAACAGTATGATGGACCCGCAGCTTCCGTCAAACAGTATGATGTCCCTCACAGTTCTCCTGTGCACAGTATGATGTGGCTGCAGCTCCCTTATACACAGTATGATGGGGCCACAGCTTCCTTATGCACAGTATGATGGGGCCACAGCTTCCTTATACACAGTATAATGGGGCCACAGCTTCCTTATACACAGTATGATGAGCCAGCAGCTCCCTTATACACAGTATGATGGCCTCGCAGCTCCCTTATACACAGTATGATGGGCCCGCAGCTCCCTTATACACAGTATTATGAGCCCACAGCTCCCTTATACACAGTATGATGGGACCACAGCTTCTTTATACACAGTATGATGGGGCCACAGCTTCCTTATACACAGTATAATGGGGCCACAGCTCCCTTATACACAGTATGATGAGCCAGCAGCTCCCTTATACACAGTATGATGGCCTCGCAGCTCCCTTATACACAGTATGATGGGCCCACAGCTCCCTTATACACAGTATTATGAGCCCACAGCTCCCTTATACACAGTATGATGGGACCACAGCTTCTTTATACACAGTATGATGGGGCCACAGCTCCCTTATACACAGTATGATGGGCCCACAGCTCCCTTATACACAAGATGATGGGCCCACAGCTCCCTTATACACAAGATGATGGGGCCACAGCTCCCTTATACACAGTATGATTGGCCCGCAGCTCTCTTATACACAGTATGATTGGCCCAGAGCTCTCTTATACACAGTATGATGGGCCCGCAGCTCCCTTATACACAGTATGATGGGCCCACAGCTCCCTTATACACAGTATGATGGTGCCACAGCTTCCTTATACACGGTATAATGGGGCCACAGCTTCCTTATACACAGTATGATGAGCCAGCAGCTCCTGTCAAACAGTATGATGTCCCCCACAGTTCCCTATACACAGTATGGTGGGTCCACAGCTCCGTTCTAAACAGTATGATGGACCCGCAGCTTCCGTCAAACAGTATGATGTCCCTCACAGTTCTCCTGTGCACAGTATGATGTGGCTGCAGCTCCCTTATACACAGTATGATGGGGCCACAGCTTCCTTATGCACAGTATGATGGGGCCACAGCTTCCTTATACACAGTATGATGGTGCCACAGCTTCCTTATACACAGTATAATGGGGCCACAGCTTCCTTATACACAGTATGATGAGCCAGCAGCTCCCTTATACACAGTATGATGGCCTCGCAGCTCCCTTATACACAGTATGATGGGCCCACAGCTCCCTTATACACAGTATTATGAGCCCACAGCTCCCTTATACACAGTATGATGGGACCACAGCTTCTTTATACACAGTATGATGGGGCCACAGCTCCCTTATACACAAGATGATGGGCCCACAGCTCCCTTATACACAAGATGATGGGTCCACAGCTCCCTTATACACAGTATGATGGGGCCACAGCTCCCTTATACACAGTATGATTGGCCCGCAGCTCTCTTATACACAGTATGATTGGCCCAGAGCTCTCTTATACACAGTATGATGGGCCCGCAGCTCCCTTATACACAGTATGATGGGCCCACAGCTCCCTTATACACAGTATGATGGGCCCGCAGCTCCCTGTCATGATTTGGCAGTGTGTAGTCACATAAAGTAACTGCAGACATTTATTCCAAACCTTTATCAACTTTATAGTATTAAATTGCTTATTATTAAATTATTAAAGCACCACTCTAGCAGGTGTTTTTTTCCACCGCTGGAGTGGTGTTTTAAGTGCAGGTCCCCGTTCCCAGTCATTTACTCATCCTCCGGCGTATTCACTATTTTGTGGCACTGCTGCAGTCCCATGGCTCAATTTTGTGAGTGCAGCTTCTGACTGGCCAGAAGTGAGAAGCTATGTCACAAGTGCTCAATGTAAGACTATGAGGCTATGTGCACACGTTGCGGATGCATATGCGGATTTTTCCCGCACCATTTTTGCAAAATCCACAGGTAAAATGTGCTGCGTTTTACATGCATATTTACCGTGGATTTCCTGCTTTTTTGTGAGGATTTCGCCTGCGTTTTTACACCTGCGGATTCCTATACAGGATCAGGTGTAAAATGCTGCAGAATCCGCACAAAGAATTGACATGCTGCAGAAAATACAACGCAGCATTTCCGTGTGGTATTTTCAACACCATGTGCACTGCGGATTTGGTTTTCCATAGGTTTACATGGTACTGTACAACGCATGGAAAAGAGCTGCGGATCCGCAGCGGCCAATCCACTGCGGATCCGCAGCCAAATCCGCACCGTGTGCACATAGCCTGAGAATGAGAGAGAGGCTAGAACGAGGCTCCCATAGACTCACATTGATTAGTGACCTCTGCGCTGCTCCATGAAACACTGGAGCTGCGGACAGGTCACTAACTGCAGGCGACGGAGCCGAACAGAGACAAAAACAGATGAGAACGCCAGAAGGTATCAGACAGGGGGCAGCGGACTTGGATTTTCAGCACCGCTCCAACAGTGAAATAAAAAAAAAATGCCGGAGTGGTGCTGTAAATGTGATGCAGCTCTTGGCTACTATATGGGGGCTTCGTATACTAATACTCATAAAAGACCCAGGTGGCACGTATCAAAAGCCCCCTACCACCCCCATCTCCAGCCTCCCCAGACAGCAAATATTACATGTGATGGAGTACATATATCATAACAAAACATTATAATATTCAGCCCCAATACCTCCATCATCTCACATCCACCCCTCAGTGCCCTGTCCCACTTCACCCACCTTCAGCCCCCACAACACCCCCATGGTCTCACATTTACCCCCCAGTGCCCTGTCTCCCCTCCCCCACTTCAGTACCCAATACCCCCATCATCTCTCATCCACCCCATCAGTACCCTGTCCCCCTCACCCACTTTCAACACCCACAACACCCCCATAGTCTCACATTTACCCCCCCAGTGCCCTGTCTCCCTCCCCCACAATACCCCCATGCTCTCACATCCACCCCCTCAGTACCCTGTCCCCCCTCACCCACAATACCCCAATGGTCTCACATTCACATCACAGTGACATACCTGAATTTAATAAGCCTAAAATGTTCCATCCCCAGCACTTACTAATAAAGTTTGCAGGCAGGACCAGGAAGTGTCTTGGTGAAATGCAACATGTGGGCACTAGGACCCAGCGTGCCTGAGCCAATCCCAGCATGCACAGAGTGAAGAACTGCAGCCAGGGAAAAGCTTCATGATCAGATCAAAAGGAGTGAAACCATTCACTGCAGGAGGGAGACTGCAGCCGACCACTGTGCTAGCAGTGTGCAGAGTCTCCGTCAGATGGGAGCAGAGCAGACATCATACTGCTCGGCTCCTATGCGGTGTTCTGTATGTCACAGAAGTGGCCCTGGCTCCCGGTGGGCCCCTTTAAGTGACAGAGCCCGGGGCGATGGCCCCCTCTGCCCCCTTCAGTCCCTAAGCTACTGTGTAGCAGGCAAGCAGCCACAGTCCCCGCCCACAGGCTGTGCTTAGTTCGTTCAATCACATCACAAGTAGCTCGTCTTCCTGGCTGGGGCTGCTCACCCCTTCCCCATCCCGTCCCTCAGTACTTAATTATAACCGGACAAGTTTGTGTGAGGAGGCAGCACCACGCCCGGCATCCCCGCCGCCTCCTGCTGGTGACACAGCCTCATGCTTATGGCTAGTACCTGGCACATCTGATCTGACTGCAGGGGGCGGCGCTGCGCTGCCGCCCCCTGTTTTGAGGGACTGGATGCCGCTAGAGGCGAATTGCTCAACTCACCTCATTATAGCGGCTCCCCTGCCATAACCCAACATAAAGATTGGTGTAGCTGGGCGCAAACCTAGTCCCCATGGCTGTGCCCAACTGTTGCAGGTAAAAATCATTTTCATTTTTAAAAAAGATTAGTAAGGATGAACTCCATGCAGTCTCCGATAAAATCAACCTGATCGGTGGGAATTTGGTTAAAAGTATTTAGAAAAACCTTTGATGCCTCACAACCTTTGTTATGCTCAATAACAGTGTAGAGTGAGGTTACATCCAGGGACCCCATAATATACTTCTCCTTCCATTGGAAGTTATTTGATAGTTGTAAAATATGTTTAGTATCTTTGAGGTATGAAGGGAGGCAGGGGACACATGTCTGTAGTTGGTGATCTACATACCTGGCCAAATTTGAGGTCAAACAACCTATCCCTGATACTATAGGGCTACCTAGAGGGTTTGAGGTAGATTTATGAATTTTAGGAAGGTAATAGAAGAATGCGAGCTGAGGGTGTCAGATATTTATAAATTAAGCCTCCTCCTTGTTAAAGAATCCTAACAAAATACTAATAACATAACAAAAATTTTAATTTCTGTTTAAATTTGTATTTCTTTATATATGGAGTTACATCTATATGATGATCTCTCCTTGCTGACAATGTTCCAGATTGCAATTCTCAAGCTTCCTGTGATGTCATGTCGACAGGGCAGTTCCTTTTCTTACGCTCTGCTCTGTTGATAGGGGGTTACTGTTGCCGTAACATCGATTGACAGACCGGTGTCTTCCCGGTTTCTTTTGAGCCTTCCCATTGTCTTGTAATATAATGCATAGAGCAGAAAACACCTGAAGAATGGTAAGCTGAAACTCACTTCTTTTAACTGCTTGGAGTCTTTGGAAAAGTTAAAAACAATCAAAAGCCTGAACATATGACTAGTAAGTAACTTTTACGTAGAAATGCAAGTGTTCATTCTTTTGAGTGTTTTCTGGGCACATTATCAGGTGGGTTTCAGAGTGGATCCACCAGAAAAAGCATTGTGTGCATATAGCCTTAGCCTTAGGTTGTTTGCTAGAGCCTTCGTCACAAGAACTGAGCTTCACAACCAGTTTAAAAATCAATACAATAACTGAATGTGAGGAATCAGGACAGCGTTTACAATTTAACTACCAATCATGATTGTTATTTTCAATGAACTATCCACACCCCAAGGACAGGGATTGGAATCATAGATTATTGCTGTCAAATCCTTTTTCTTCCTCAGAAACAAAAAGAGGTTTGTCTGTTAGTATGGACACTGCTGCAGGCCATATGTGTTCCCTCATCACACCATCAGCTCTGTGGTTGCTCCCAGCAGGAGAATTTTAGCAAAGTAGAGCAAATTATGAGAACTCCCTCTAACCACTGCCTGTCACATGCTTTTCGAACATTATGGAAATCCTTTGAGGCAAAGCCAAAAATACAAATATAATGCTTTGCTCACTTCAATATTGGACCATACACTGGGAAAATCACCTAAGTTGTTCCCCTAAGCCACTGTGTGTGAAAAATAACATCCATAAGCCTGATACAGACATCCTTATTGCATGTATGTTTTCTATGTGTTTTTCAACGAGCACCCATTATAATATATAGGCATGTCCTGGGTTTGTTTTTTTTTTGTTTGGTTTTTTTTTTGGGGGGGGAGTAAGTTTCAGACCCATTCTCTGCAAATAGAAAATCAGAAATATATCTGTTTTTGATTCAATTATGGATCAAACTTTCTCATGCAAGTAGATTGGGTCCTTGATGAAAAAAACAGAGAGCACCCAAATTATACCTGTGTGTCATCCAAGCACTGTCTCGTTTTTACTGTTTAATGAGTAGAAGCTTGATTTTTTATTTGACTATCAGAAAAACAGAGACCACATTGTGAAACTGGCAGAATTTTTTTTAATGAAAACTAAATTAGGCACACTGGTGAAAAGCAATCAGTTTTTTTCAAACACAAAATATGGGTATCTGATTGAAGCTTCAAACTTAAAAAATGTGATATAATATTGTATAAGTCTATGTTCACACATGAACAATCTATCCGATCTGCAATTTTGCTGCAAAAATCCCAAGATTGAAAGATTTGTGCTAATGTGCAGAGATACAGCAGATTAGTAAATTGCCATTTAAAGGGAATCTGACCCCAGGTTGTTGCTACTTTATCTAAGCATGATACAATCAGAGTTTCTACATGTAACATGTAGCCTAGTGCAGAAATCCCACACCTCATCTTTCAATATACATTTATTTTGACAGAAAGGTGCTAATTATTATTATTATTATTATTATTATTTATATAGCACCATTGATTCCATGGTGCTGTACATGAGAAGGGGTTACATACAAGTTACAGATATCACATACAGTAAACAAACTAACAATGACAGACTGATACAGAGGGGCGAGGACCCTGCCCTTGTGGGCTTACATTCTACAGGATTATGGGGAAGGAGACAATAGGTTGAGGGTTGCAGGAGCTCCGGTGTTGGTGAGGCGGTAGCTTCGATAGTGATGAGGCGGCAGCGGTGTCAGTGCAGGCTGTAGGCTTTCCTGAAGAGGTGGGTTTTCAGGTTCCGTCTGAAGGATCCGACTGTGGTTGATAGTCGGAAGTGTTGGGGCAGAGAGTTCTAGAGGATGGGGGATATTCGGGAGAAGTCTTGGAGGTGATTGGATGAGGAGCGAATAAGTGTGGAGGAAAGAAGGAGGTCTTGGGAGGACCAGAGAATGCGTGAGGGAAGATATCGGGAGATTAGTTCAGAGATATATGGAGGAGACAGGTTGTGGATGGCTTTGTATGTCAGTATTAGTAATTTGAGCTGGATACGCTGAGGGAATGGGAGCCAGTGTAGAGATTTGCAGAGGGGGGAAGTGGAGGAGTAGCGAGGAGAGAGATGGATTAGTTAGGCAGCAGAGTTAAGGATGGACTGGAGAGGTGCAAGGGTGTTAGCAGGGAGGCCACAGAAAAGGATGTTGCAGTAGTCAAGGCGGGAGATGATGAGGGCGTGCACAAGCATTTTAGTAGATTGGGGGTTGAGGAAGGGACGGATCCTGGAGATATTTTTGAGCTGGAGGCGACAGGAGGTGGAAAGAGCTTGGATGTGTGGTTTGAAGGACAGGGCAGAGTCGAAGGTTACTCCGAGGCAGCGGACTTCGGGTACGGGGGAAAGCATGATGTCATTGACTGTGATAGATAGGTCAGGTAAGGAAGGTGCCAGAAGATAGTGATAGGTTAAAGAGGTGGGTTAGGGATGGGATAAGTGTGGTGGTGAGGTTGGGTAGGAGTTGGGATGGGATGGGGTCGAGCGCACAGGTGGTGAGGTGCGATTTGGAGAGGAGACAATTAAGCCCCCCTTCAGTGATGTTGGATAGGGAGGTTATGGGGTTTGGGCATTGGTCTGGTATACAAAGGGGTTGTGGTGGTTGAGCAATAAAGACTTGCCTTGTCTGGTCGATCTTATTTTTAAAGTGTGTGGCAAATCACTTTTGGGGCATGGTTGGACAACTTGGCACATAGGAGCTAGATTCCCTTTACTGAGGTTAAGGCTACTTTCACACTAGCGTTTTTTGACGTACGTCGCAATGCGTCGTTTTGGAGTAAAAATGCATCCTGCAAAGTTGCCCGCAGGATGGTTTTTTCTCCATAGACTTTCATTAGCAACGCATTGCGACGTATCGCCACGCGTCGCATACGTCGTGCGACGGATGCGTCGTGTTTTGGCGGACCGTCGGCACAAAAAAATTTCCATGTAACGTTTTTTGGTGCGCACATGCGCGGCTGGAACTCCGCCCCCTCCTCCCCAGACCTTACAATGGGGCAACAGATGCGTTGTAAAACTGCATCCGCTGCCCACATTGTTCTTTTTTTTCACAGTTTGCGTCGGTACGTCGGGCCCGTACCGACGCTAGTGTGAAAGTAGCCTAATCCTTTTCTTTTCCAAGTTGCATCCACAGAGATAATCAGTAGCATACTTATTTGTCCAGCTGAATTTTTCCAAGATGAATATAAATCCATGTAGAAGTGTTCCATAACAAAAGAACAGAGTTGCAGGAACCCTGTGTGCGATGATTTGTTGGTGGAAGAAATCTAAGCTGGAAATGTATTCTCATCCAATTAATTATTGGTAGTAATTGTAGAATTAATACAGCTGAAAAGGGGCAGCAGTGCTTACCTGCCAAGGTCTCTGAACAAATGTACTTCAGGATGTAGCAATCCAATGTAGAAAAATGTCAGCAACCCAGGTGCAAAATGCTAAGGCTACTTTCACACATCAGGTTTTTTCATTCCGGCTGATTACGGCTCTTTTGTGAAAAACCGGAACCGGCGAAGATAAAAAACAAAACCGTTTTTTCCTCATTGACTTGTATTAGCGCCAGATTGCACTGCATGGCCCAGCGTTTCTTCCGTTGATTTGTTCCTTCCGTTGTTTTCTGGATCCAGCTAAAATTTCGATTCCGGCGTCTGAAAAAATGTCTACTGTAACGTTTTTTGTCTGCGGCGAAAAAGCCGGATCCGGCTCTTCCGGCTTTTCACTACAATGCATGTCTATGGATGCTGGAATGTGCCGGATCCGGAAAAAAGCGGATCCGGCAGACTGATCCGTTTTTTTAATCTGTGCATGCTCAGAACCTATAGGGATGCCCCCAGGACTCATATATAAAACAATGCCATTTTGGCCCTCACCCATTTCCAGCAATACTGCAAGAGAGCCAACACCCTGCCACACTGCCTTCCAGCAAGAGCCTGCCTGCCTTCCAGCAAGAGCCTAGCCTGCCTGCCTCCCAGCAAGAGCCTAGCCTGTCTGCTTTCCAGCAAGAGCCTAGCCTGCCTGCCTTCCAGCAAGAGCCTAGCCTGCGTGCCTTCCAGCAAGAGCCTAGCCTGCCTGCCTTCCAGCAAGAGCCTAGCCTGCGTGCCTTCCAGCAAGAGCCTAGCCTGCCTGCCTTCCAGCAAGAGCCTAGCCTGCCAGCAAGAGCTTGCCTGCCTGCCATCAGCCATGTCTTCTTCTGGGAGCCCTCCCTCTCGTCGGCAGCGCATTGAGGTAAATATATGTTTTTGTTATATAATTTTTTGCTCGCTCTCTCTCACTCTCTAGCTCTGTCTAGCTCTCTCTGTCTAGCTCTCTCTCTCTGTCTAGCTTTCTCTCTGTCTAGCTCTCTGTCCAGCTCTCTCTGTCTAGCTCTCTTTCTGTCTAGCTCTCTCTCTGTCTAGGTCTCTCTCTCTGTCTAGCTCTCTCTCTGTCTATATATATATTAATGTATTCCACCATCTTTAATTTTTGTAGGAAGATGCTGCTGCAGCAGAAGAGGTGCTTCCGGAAGAAGACCGAAGGGGTGGAGAAAGACCTGGAGCAGGATCACAATTGGTATGTTTCTTTCATGCATCACGGACCCACAAACCACACACTACACCCAACACATAAAAACAAAGATCCTTACAGAAAGAACAATGCACACAACACATAGAAACAGATCATTGGGCACATCGCATAACATAAACAAAATGATCATTATACTGTAGATATATATCAAAATGTACACAACACATAAAAGGGCTAACTACAAGCACATCATTTGTATGTTATTTTTCTTTTAGAGTTCGGATTCTGGTGCTCCATCAAGAGTCCCTCCGGCGGCCGTCATCGTGTAAGCAGTTTTTTTTTGTTTTTTGGTATTTTCTTTATGTTGTTTTGAATTAAATTGTATTTTTTGGTCCTTTTTTATAACAGGCTTCACAGCGTGCTCCTGATTCGGATGGTAAGGAGGTCGGCCTCAATATTGACCTCCTCATTGATCTGATCCGAGACAAGGAGGCGCTGTGGAACATGGGTGACTGCCGCCATGCTGATGTCATAGTGACCCGTCGACTCTGGGAGCAAGTATGCCAACAGCTAGTTAAGAACTGGGAGGACCTCGATGTTCGGGCCCAGAATGAAGAACGTAAGTATACACAGTTCAGTTATGTTGATGCATTCTAAGTATTGTATCTTAACCAATTTGTGTTTCTCCTTTTTCACAGGTGAGAGGATTGTAAAGCAGTGGTGGTCTATCAGGGATCGCTTTAAGAAGGAGTTCAACAAAGAGATGCGGGCCCCGAGTGCTTCTGGAGGATGCAGGAGCAGATACAAATATTCCCAAGCCCTGTTATTCCTCAGGTCAAGGATGGTGACCCGAAGGTAAATATTACCCACCACATGTAATAACCAATTTTTTACATGTCTATCCCTCTTTTGTTGTTTCAGCAAGGGCCATGCAATATCAGTATATTAAATATATATTTTTTCTCTTTGTTCCACATCACTGTCGGGGGCACTCGGGAGCCTGCAGCTGCGTTGAACCTTTCTGGGTCGATCTCTCAGGAGTCCGCCACCGAGGGACACTTTGACAGTCCCGGGCTCTCTGCACCTTCCCACTCTGCACCTGCTCAGCCTTCCAACCCATCTGATCCCTCGGTCCCATACACCAGCGCTGAAGCATCCTGGCCGGTTCCATTGCATGAACCTGCTGGTGAGGATATAGCTTTTCCTGTACCCCACCCCTCTGCTGCTGCCACCTCTAGTACACCTGTCGCTTCGGGGCGCCAGCGGCAGAGGGGTCAGGTACAGAGCTACGCGCCTGAGTTCTTGCACCTATACGCATCCTTCCAGAACTGTCTCAAAGTTTTGTCTGAGCAAATGGCTGAAGGTTTCAATTTAATAAATAAAAGCATACTCAAGTTGCATACACTTCTGCTAACGATGCGTTCAGAGGCAAGTCAGTCACCGAACCACACTTTTTTCCAGTCGGTACTCGAGGAAATGGAGAAGCTATCTACTGATCAGCAGATGCAAGTAATGGAAGCCTGCTAGTCTACTCAAACGCTCATTGTCTCCAAAGCCACTGCACTTGCCACCCCTCCTGCACCTGCCCCCCTTCGGCCACTGTCCCTCACTATAGCCACTACCATACTCCTGACCCGTTCCAGCAACCTGCCTGTGCCCCATCCCACCAACCTCACCATTACCCACATCGTGACCGTGCCCCGTCCCACTATCCAGACAACTACCAGTGTCCAGCCCATGCCCTTTCCCACCATCCAGACCAGTATGAACATCCCTCCCCAAACCAGTTCCCAACATCTTCCGCGCCTCCTCTCCCTGCCCACTACCACCAGCCTCCTTCACCCGTCATGTCCCAACCCCCTTCTCCAGCCATCACCGCTTCTGCCTCCCAATCCTCCCAAACCATCAGCTACACCCCTCCATCATACCAAATTTCTAACCCAAATCCCAGTTTCCTGTCCACCCATTCATTTGCTTTCTCCACTCCTTCACCACTACCTTTTGATCCTTCCCTACCACCACCACATTCCTCTCTCCACACTCCCACTGTCGAAGTGTCCCTATCTGACAGCCCCTTCAGCACTATCTCCACACCGACGTATTCAAACCTCTAAGTTTTGGCGCAGCCAAATAAAGTTTATTTGTGTGTTGCCAAAGAAGTTTATTTTTGTTTTGTTAAAAAAAAGTTGTAATTTAACTGTGTTTTCAAAGAAAATTTGTATTTTCTTTATAAGGTATAGTTAACACTTGGGTTAAAGAAGGTTTATTGGTAGAGGTAAAATACTTTGGGTAGAACCCAAACAGGTACACAACTTGGGTAAAAGAAGGTAAAATACTTTGGGCAGAACCCAAACAGATACACAACTTGGGTAAAAGAAGGTAAAATACTTTGGGTAGAACCCAAACAGGTTCAGAGCTTGGGTAAAAGAAAGTAAAATACTTTGGGTAGAACCCAAGCAGGTACACAACTTGGGTAAAAGAAGGTAAAATACTTTGGGTAGAACCCAAACAGGTACACAACTTGGGTAAAAGAAGGTAAAATACGGTTACAAGGTCAAAGACAAATTGTTCAAAATCCCTCATGCTGCCAGTCTATTCTTCCTTCCGGTGACATAAAGTTTTCGGCGAATTGGTCCCTAATTTGGGAAACTGTCACAGAACTTCTATACGTGATGTTGTTATAATCAGCCAAGGTGATTTCTTCAGAGTGGTCCTCAATGGAAATCTGTTCCTTGGATATCACATAATTGTGCAGGACAACACAATCTTTCACCACCTCATCAACAGTGTCTGTATTCAAGTTTATAGATGTCAGTAGAACTCGCCATTTGGCGGTCAAAATCCCAAAAGTGCACTCCACCATTCTCCGTGCACGTGTGAGGCGGTAGTTAAAAATTCTTTTAGTTTGGGTTAACCCACGGCTGGAGGAGGGTTTCAGCAGATGTTCTGACAGCTGGAAGGCTTCATTCCCAACACAAACAAAAGGCATTGGTGGCCCAGAGGTTTGAGGCAGTGGTCTTGGGTGGGGGGCAATTGAAAGGTGTTTCCATACAAATGATGCCCCATTGCAGACAGTTTGAAATCTTGGGAATCATTTGAGCGGCCATACGCCCCAATATCTACAAATTTGTACTCCACATCGGCGATGGCCATCAGCACAATGGGAAAGTACTTTTTATAGTTAAAATATTCTGATCCCGAACCAGCCAGTTTCACGATACGGATATGTTTCCCATCCACCGCGCCCAAGCAATTGGGAAACTGACACACTTGCTGGAATTTCTCAGCTACTTCCAGCCAAATCTCCATTGTGAGATGTGGTATAAATTCATCATGCAAAGAGTCCCACAGTGCACGGCAAGTGTGCTTTACAATTCCGGAGACGGTGGAAATTCCCCATCTGAACTGGAAATATAGTGACGAAAGGGATTCTCCAGTAGCAAGGAATCTGTGAATAAAATCAAGGCAGAAATTACTACAAAATAAAATTACAATCAATTGAAGTGTACTACCGGAGTACATACAATAAAAATGGCTTACCGAAGAGTGACCATCAGATGCTCGGCCGGTGAAATAGAGAATCGGCAATACGTATCATTCCTTCAGATATGATGTTCAATTAGGTCCACCAATAGATCAAAGTTCTCCGCTTTCATCCGCACATATGAGAAAAATTTTTCTGGGTTTCCTCGTAGCTCCATGTGCAGTGTAGAAAACACTCCATGTGTCATTCTCTGTGTGGTGATGGGGTGGATCCACAAACGGTGTCGGCATAGATGCATGATGCGTTGTCTCTCTCGCTCCTTCTCCAGAACAACTGCTTTCAAGTGATTCGCCTCCACAATAAAATCCACGTTGTTCTGCAGAATCTTCGCAATAACGACATCCATCTTTCTCTCCAAACACTGGCTCCTCTCCAACCTGTCACTGATGGGCTTGTAAGAAGACTGTATATATAGTTTTGAGGGGGCCAATCACATTTTGGAGCCTCCCAGGGGCGTTCTTAAAAACCGGATCTGTCAAAAACCGGATGGAAAAGCGGACGAAATGGATGGGATGGATCCGATTTCTCGCCGGATCCAGACATCGGATCCGGCTGAAAACCGGATCCGTCCCATATGGTTTTCACAAATTATGCCGGATCCGGCACTGCAGCGCGACGCCGGATTCGGCATGCCGCAAAAAAACTGATGTGTGAAACTAGCCTAAGACAGCCATTCAAGGTCAGGTCTTGAAAACATGGGTGTCCACATGGAATGCATTAAGAGAGTGCTGGCCAGCCCACCTAATCAAATAGTATGGGCGTGACTAATAGGCTGAGAACCAGACACTATGCATTTCCTGCATGTAAACAGCGCCCTATACAGGCTTCTATTGTGTAAACATATACTAAGCAGTCACCCCTCCATGAACTGGTAGGTTGTGAGTGGCTGTCTATTTAGTATTTTGCACTTGTGTTGCCAACATCTTTGCTACATGGGTTGGCTGATTGGCTGCTTCCTGTAGTGGATTTTTTCAGAGACCTGGGTAGGTAACCGGTGCTGCCCCTTTTCAGCTGTATTAATTAATTATTGAATTATTGGAGGATTTTTAGTCCTCTTTTGTGGCTTTGCTACTAAGTTTAGTAGTAATTGTAGTTGAAATATATATGTCAGATACAAAATCTAAATCTGGACATAGACATGTCATAATTGTTAGCTCAGTGATCGGCTGAAAATCTTGCTAAAGGGAACCTCCCATGAGGAACATGACTATATAAGTGGTTTGAAATGGGCCAAACGTGGTCTGAAAGATAAAAAAAATACTTGGCAATGCAACCTGTGCCCCTCACGGTTCTCCCCACTTTATCTTCCATCTGGGGCAGTTACGTGACGTCTGCATGAAATTAGCAGCCACTAAATGGTTGCAATGGTCATGTGTCATCTCCTAGTTCTTTCTTTAGGCTTGTATGGCACATGACTGCAGCATCATTTAGAGGCCTCTCGTTGGCTTCAGCAGTTAAGATTTTAAAGCTAGTTGAAAACTTTTTTAACCAAATGCTGGTAAACTGCAGAATCAGTGAAAAATGTATAACCCCACTTTGCAGCAGTCATCTTGACAAGGCAAGAGCACCGAACATTCACTGCTCTATTAAGAGATTGAGATCTACATCCACCACTGACCCATGATGGATGTCTCTTTAGCAGATCCTTCACTGTTCTACTAGTGTTGTCTGAGCTTCTCTCCTTTTCTTATCCGGCTAGAGAGGCATGTGACCCCTGCAGCCAATCACTGGCTACAGGGGTGAGCAATGCATTGAAACTTCAGTCAGCAATTGGCTAAAGCAGTTAGTTTTCCATACTGCCAAAATGAGATGCATAACGACCGGCTCCTTAGTCGTTTATTTTGTTCATCTTAGTAGTTTTTCATCTCTGTCCCTTTTATTAATATGTACATTGCTGTAACATGCATGGCACATTAGTCTTCAGTGGTTCCTGGAAATTTAATGTGAGACTGTCTGTACTACGATGCCTGAAATATTCTAAATTGTAAAGCCAAGTAACGGTGAACCTGAGGTCAAGAAGACTAAAACAAACAATTGTTCTCACATTTTATATACAGTGGGGCAAAAAAGTATTTAGTCAGTCAGCAATAGTGCAAGTTCCACCACTTAAAAAGATGAGAGGCGTCTGTAATTTACATCATAGGTAGACCTCAACTATGGGAGACAAACTGAGAAAAAAAAATCCAGAAAATCACATTGTCTGTTTTTTTAACATTTTATTTGCATATTATGGTGGAAAATAAGTATTTGGTCAGAAACAAACAATCAAGATTTCTGGCTCTCACAGACCTGTAACTTCTTCTTTAAGAGTCTCCTCTTTCCTGCACTCATTACCTGTAGTAATGGCACCTGTTTAAACTTGTTATCAGTATAAAAAGACACCTGTGCACACCCTCAAACAGTCTGACTCCAAACTCCACTATGGTGAAGACCAAAGAGCTGTCAAAGGACACCAGAAACAAAATTGTAGCCCTGCACCAGGCTGGGAAGACTGAATCTGCAATAGCCAACCAGCTTGGAGTGAAGAAATCAACAGTGGGAGCAATAATTAGAAAATGGAAGACATACAAGACCACTGATAATCTCCCTCGATCTGGGGCTCCACGAAAATCCCACCCCACGGGGTCAGAATGATCACAAGAACGGTGAGCAAAAATCCCAGAACCACGCGGGGGGACCTAGTGAATGAACTACAGAGAGCTGGGACCAATGTAACCAGGCCTACCATAAGTAACACACTACGCCACCATGGACTCAGATCCTGCAGTGCCAGACGTGTCCCACTGCTTAAGCCAGTACATGTCCGGGCCCGTCTGAAGTTTGCTAGAGAGCATTTGGATGATCCAGAGGAGTTTTGGGAGAATGTCCTATGGTCTGATGAAACCAAACTGGACCTGTTTGGTAGAAACACAACTTGTCGTGTTTGGAGGAAAAAGAATACTGAGTTGCATCCATCAAACACCATACCTACTGTAAAGCATGGTGGTGGAAACATCATGCTTTGGGGCTGTTTCTCTGCAAAGGGGCCAGGACGACTGATCCGGGTACATGAAAGAATGAATGGGGCCATGTATCGTGAGATTTTGAGTGCAAACCTCCTTCCATCAGCAAGGGCATTGAACATGAAACGTGGCTGGGTCTTTCAACATGACAATGATCCAAAGCACACTGCCAGGGCAACGAAGGAGTGGCTTCGTAAGAAGCATTTCAAGGTCCTGGAGTGGCCTAGCCAGTCTCCAGATCTCAACCCTATAGAAAACCTTTGGAGGGAGTTGAAAGTCCGTGTTGCCAAGCGAAAAGCCAAAAACATCACTGCTCTAGAGGAGATCTGCATGGAGGAATGGGCCAACATACCAACAACAGTGTGTGGCAACCTTGTGAAGACTTACAGAAAACGTTTGACCTCTGTCATTGCCAACAAAGGATATATTACAAAGTATTGAGATGAAATTTTGTTTCTGACCAAATACTTATTTTCCACCATAATATGCAAATAAAATGTTAAAAAAACAGACAATGTGATTTTCTGGATTTTTTTTTCTCAGTTTGTCTCCCATAGTTGAGGTCTACCTATGATGTAAATTACAGACGCCTCTCATCTTTTTAAGTGGTGGAACTTGCACTATTGCTGACTGACTAAATACTTTTTTGCCCCACTGTATTTATTTTTGCAGCAATCTATCTGCCTGTAAATTCAAGTTTTAGTTAAACCCATAATTACGTACTACAAATCCCCACAGAAGGGATGAATCTTTTCAAAACAACTGGACAATAATCCTCTTCAACTAACTGCTATTTATCCAGGAGGAACTTGTGTAGTGATGGTCTGATTCATCTATTTTCCATGGTATTGTTCGGGCTGTTTGGACTTTTCTATACTATTCTTGTCTCTGTATGGAAAACACCTGGCTTACAAAACATGTATTATGGATTAGACTCATAACAATGACTTCAGGGCTGAGATGAGCATAGCCACTAACCCGAGGCAACACAGAAAAAAAACATGTGGTATCATCAGAAGCAGTGGGAGGTGATGGAGGAAGGATTGTGCAACGGGAGTGATTACTCTGGATGCAGTTGTTACTGTCTTCCACTAGGAGAACTTCTCAAGAGACTTTAAATAAGACTGATAGACGACATTGTGCACTTAGTTCTTTGCTACGACTGCCTCTCATCAGCTCTTTAGATAGGTGATAGAGAAGGTAGACACTGTGTCCAGCACAGTTTCCCCTAAGTAACTGAATTTTCTACTCTATTTTTTATTATAGAAAATGGCCAATTCAGGCTTACAATTGTTAGGATTTGCTTTGGCTTGTATAGGGTGGATTGGGTTTATAGTGGCAGTAGCTATTCCACAATGGAAGATGTCGTCTTTTGCTGGAGATGCCATCATAACAGCGCAAGTGACCTACGAAGGACTATGGATGTCCTGTGTCATGCAGAGCACAGGACAAATGCAATGCAAATCGTATGATTCTCTGCTGAAGATGGGAAGTAAGTACAACTCTGAAAAAGGTGTATTTGACATTTTCTATATATTCTACTCCTTATCAAGCTATACATTTATCCCATGTTTAATTATCTATTAATGTAGCTACATAGAAAATAACAAAAAAGGAAAAACTCTAATAAAATTCCAATGCAAAAGCGAGGGCTTTATTGGCACATGCATAAGGATCTATCTATCTATCTATCTATCTATCTATCTATCTATCTATTTATCTATCATGTCTATTTATCCTCACAAATGGTCAACTATTTCATACATTTTTAGTTTGCTTGTACTAGTACTTGTATGTTAAGTAGGTTTCATGAAATGCAATAGTATCCATACCTGTGACCCTTGCCTTATTCTGGTCCTGTAATTAATTATGTGAGATAGAAAGACTATGCCTTAGGTCAGGAGCACCAAACAAGAGGCTCGTGGGACACATGTGGCTGGCGAGTGCAAGATGTTTGGCTTTCGGCTGCCTGCCAGCTTTGTGCATTAGCATCTGGTTTAGCAACTAGCTATGAGGAGAAGGTTTGTAGATGGTGACTTTTATGAGTAGCCTTGCGTAAAAGAGAAGATCTGGATATGCATATACTTGTGGGATGGGCGAGACAACTAAATATGGTAAGCTGTAGATAGGATGATACTGTTAGTTAGAGGGGAGCTTGAAGCTGAACATGATAGTGTGGAGGGTATGCTTGACATGAGAACACCAAATGAGGGTAATGTGGGAAACCTTAGATGTAATTATACTGCTTACAAAGGAGTGGGGTACAAGGTCTTTTTGGGCAAGCTGTTGCAATCATAATACTGGTAATGGTGGGCTCTGAGTGTCACTTTTTGTGGTGGGGGCAGGCTTGGATGTGGCTCGAAACCATGTCTCAGAGTTGAATGTGGCTCTCAAGGTGAGAAGTGTTGGAGACCACTACCTTAGTTGATTGACTGGCCTTTATGCATACCAGGCATATACAGTAAACAATATCATGGGCTGCTTATGCTATATTGTATGTAATATAGTAACTATAATATATTGTAATAATGACTATATATGGTTCTCTCACAGCTAATAGACTATGACCTCATACGAGTGTTTACACCTTAGGACATGATTAATATCTACCTGTTGAGACATCTAAGTCATTTTCTTGACTATTTTTTGAGGCTTTGACTTTTGTTACTTACAGATATTGGGTTAAAAACCTGTGTGGGCTGTGTTTTACACCTTCTAAAAGGTGATAAAAGCATATTTTGTACATGATAACTTTATGACTAGGAGAACATTTTAAGATTGATCCGTATATTATTATTTAGTCACAGTTATCTGGCGTTTTCAAGTTGCCATAGTATACAGACCTGTCATTGGATCATGAGGTCTGCAGCAATTCAGCTTCAATGATTATTGCTTTAGAACTTTTTTGATAGGATCTTATCTGATAGCACAGTAAAAATACTATGTTCTAGGCAATATTCACTTCATAGCATGAAAAGTTAGAATCCAGTGCAATTAGGTATAACACCATCAAAGGAATGCTGCTACAGTTTACAGACAAGTGAGGGCAAGTCAAGACACAGGGTCTATTTAATAGTATGGTACAAAAGGTAATGATGTGCTTAGCTCAAAGGAACCAATCACTCACGTATCCAACTTGAAAAGTCTTGTTCAGTGTTTCTCAATATTCCTAAGTACATCCTACTCAAATTATACCACGGTACTGTGAAGGATGTGATCATACATGAAAATTAGTGCTATGAAAAATAGAGCATAAGCAAATCTTACGTACCCCGTAGAGAAGGTGTTCACAACCTGCAGCCCGCCTTGGAATTTAGTGTAGCCCCATCTTTATGTATAGAGTACAGTAATTTTCACATCAAATGAAAAAATAGCGAAAATTGCTCAGGAACAATGATGGGAAAGCACTGAGAGAGCACTATGTAACTATATCTAGGCCCTCCATATATCAATAGACTAAGGTTCCTGGACCCCTATTTAGCATTCTAGAAAGGAATATGTGAGTGGAAGTGGTGGCTGTTAATGCTGCTCTCGCTATTATAAGACTATTGGGTGTTGTAGTAGATGGCTGCATTTCACAAAGTCCTCAAAGGAGAGCGTTACAGGTGTGCATGGTCTTCCACTCTCTAGAGTACTAATTGGGGGAGAAGAGCACCCCATTTCCAATAATGTGAGAGTCTTAGTAGTGGAACATGTATCTCTTAAAGTGGGTACGAAAAGTATTCAGACCCCTTTAACTTTTTTCACTCATTGCTTCATTGCAGCCATTTGGTAAATTCAAAAAAGTTCATTTTTTCTCATTAATGTACACTCTGCACCCCATCTTGACAGAAAAAAAACAAATATAGAAATGTTTGCATATTTATTAAAAAAGAAAAACTGAAATATCACATGGTCATAAGTATTCAGATCCTTTGCTCAGACACTCATATTTAAGTCACATGATATCCATTTCCTTCTGATCCTCCTTGAGATGGTTCTACTACTTCAATGGAGTCCAGCTGTGTTTTAATAAGACTTGATTTAAAAAGTCACACACCTGTCTATATAAGACCTCACAGCTCACAGTGCATGTCAGAGTAAATGAGAATTATGAGGTCAAAGGAACTGGCCAAGGAGCTCAGAGACAGAATTGTTGCAAGGCACAGATCTGTCCAAGGTTACAAAAGAATTTCTGCAGTACTCAAGGTTCCTATGAGCATAGTGGCCTCCATGATCCTTAAATGTGAGCAGTTTGGGACTACCAGAAGTCTTCCTAGACCTGGCCGTCCAGCCAAACTGAGCAATCGTGGGAGAAAAGCTTTGGTGAGAGAGGTAAAGAAGAACCCCAAGATCATTGTGGCTGAGCTCCAGAGATGCAGTAGGGCGATGGGAGAAAGTTCCACAAAGTCATCTATCACTGTAGCCCTCCACCAGTCAGGCCTTTATGGCAGAGTGGCCCAACTGAAGCCTCTCCTCAGTGCAAGACATATGAAAGCCCCCATAGAGTTTGCTAAAAAAAACACACGAAGGACCCCCAGACTATGTGAAATAAGATTCTCTGGTCTGAAGAGATGAGGATAAAACTTTTTGGTGATAATTCTAAGCGACATGTGTGAAGAAAACCAGGAACTGCTCATCACCTGCCCAATAAAATCCCAACAGTGAAACATGGTGGTGGCAGCATCAAGCTATGGGATTGTTTTTCAGCTGCAGGGACAGGACAACTGGTTGCAATTGAAGGAAACATGAATGCAGCCAAGTACAAAGATATCCTGGATGAAAACCTCTTCCAGAGTGCTCTGGACCTCAGACTTGACCAAATGTTCACCTTCCAACAAGGCAATGACTCTAAACACACAGCTAAAATAACAAAGGAGTGGCTTCAGAACAACTATGTGAACATTCTTGACTGGCCCAGCCAGAGCCCTGAGGTAAATCCAATTGAGTATCTCTGGAGAGACCTGAAAATGGCTGTCCACCAACGTTCACCACCCAACCTGACGGAACTGGAGAGAATCTGCAAGGAAGAATGGAGAGGATCCCCAAATCCAGGTGTGAAAAACTTGTTGCATCATTCCCAAGAAGAATCCTAATAATAATAATATTTTTTTTATTTATATAGCGCCAACATATTCCGCAGCACTTTACAATTAAGCGGGGACATGTACAGACAATAAATTCAGTACATGTTAAGACAATTTAAACAGTGACATTAGGGGTGAGGTCCCTGCTCGCAAGCTTACAATCTACAATCATGGCTGTACTTGCTCAATGCTGAGCAAAGGGTCAGAATACTTATGACCATGTGATATTTCAGTTTTTCTTTTTTAATAAAGTTGCAAAGATTTCTACATTTATGTTATTTTTTCAGTCAAGATGGGGTACAGAGTGAACATTAATGAGAAAAAAATATGTTGGCGCTATGTAATCAAGCAAATTAAATAATATCATGTCAATTTACCATACATTTCCGGTAAGATTACCCATTAAGGACCATGTCTTGCACATCTTTATAGATGTTTCAACAATGGATAAATCCTAATTTATAAAGCTTACCAGGGAAAGGTTGTAAATTATCACGTTAGCTGGAGCCTTTGACTTCACAGCTTTCATATATCCCTTTATTCTTTTTACATGAGATTTGCTAATTAAGATATATTACAGCAGCCACAGAATCTGTTGGGAAATTTTAAACTCCCTCATATGTATATTATAGTAATTATATCAAAAAGCCAATAAACTTTAACTACAGGAAACAATTGGCAGGTGCCTTTTATCCAGAAGATGAATGACTTGTGGCCTGAGACATGAAAGTTGAGTAAATCAAGGGTTAGCAATTTTGTAGGCTAAGCTTCACACAACAAAGATGGCTGGTTCACAGTCTTCTCTATCGATGTTTGGATCTGAACAATGCTCTACATGTCTCTAAATACATTCAGGCAAGATCAGGCCTGTCAAAATAGTCATCCTAGAGAGTTGCATATTTTCGACAAGGCAATACAACTCCAAAATATATAAGACAAGAATTAAGAATACCTAACCTTAACCGTAGAACATTCCAGGTATAATATACTAAGTTAACTGTTTCATTCCAAACTGAAGAACAGCAGTGGACAAAGCCAGAAGAAGATCACTGTGTAAGATCAGCATATACAGAAGTAGCAAATGTTACCTTAACACAGACAACACAGCACTGGAATATTATGGCACAAAAAAATGTATTTTGACACTCAACTTGTCATTGGTCAATGATCTGTGCAATGTTATCTTAACCTTGTTAAATAAAATGGCTTTCTGCAACAAAATATTAAAATGTGTTATTTGTCATGTTAAACTTTGCTACATCTGATTTCCCCTTGTTTATTTGACAGCTCATATGTGCCTTTTACAGTTAGCTCATATTTGTAATCTATGAAAATTAGCAGTTCACACCCTTACAAGCTGCCTAATTGGTAGTAAAACCCTGTTCACATCTCGTTTTAGGCCTTATGTATGAGGCCTGTATAGGGTGGACTCCAAATGTATACCATAGCAGACGGCTTTCATGTATCCCACTCTATAGGCATGCTGGGGAATATGTTGCCTACAATCCTCCTTCCTTTCCATCTCAGACTAAGAGACTAGGCCCTTTCTCCCCGGCAGAATCTTGTAGCTAGGATTGACTCTTTGGGTAAAGTAAGTGGCTCACCGGCATGGCACAGGGTTCAGCTCTTCCCTCTACTGCCATCCCAAAAGATTCCTTTATGTCAGTGAAATATATTTTCACTTCAAAAAGTTACCAGACCCGTGTCTTACTGAGGAAATACTGCCTCGTCATACTTCAGTCAGATTAGTTCCTTGCAGCTGGTTGTGATGCTTTTGGAAACCACAACACTTAGCCACATAACTGGAAAGCTGGTGAAAGGTGCAACTGAGTGCACTGAAGCTACAGTTATCCAAGCCCTGAAAAACAAGCTGTAAAGCCAAGACCACAGTGACATTCTTCACCAGCCTCTGATCGGCTTGGAGAAGCTCCAGTGATAGCTGACCGTATTTTGAAGGTGATGTCAATGCAGCCTTCAATGGTTAATGACTGGCGTGACCATTGCCCATAGTGATGAACCGAGGCAGCAGTGTTTTAACATCGGTCAAATTTATAAATGGACTATCTTCACTCTGGACTTGTTTGAGCTTTGGACTATGGAATATGAATATGGAGACTCTTCAACAAGAGAACAACTGCATTCATCACAATGTTTTCCCTGTATGTCACCATCAAAGAAGCAAACAGTTGTTGATAATTATAAATACAGGCAACTAAGAAAACTACAGGGATGAGGGACAATGTTACAATTCATTTAAAATAAAATGATGCAGCAGTCTCTTGCCATCTCACTAGGTATTACCACAGATGGCAGTGATTGGCAGCAGTGGTATGTGTTATAGATGTGACATTTCCATTGCTTCCTTGTAAATAAAACATTGTCATGGAGCAGTGGAGCAGCAGGGGCTTAAAGGGCCACTGTCACCCCCTCCAGCCGTTCTAAACTAAAAGAGCCACCTTGCGCAGCAGTAATGCTGCATTCTAACTATTCTGGCTCTTTTAGTTTTTGGTGCATTTATTCCCAAAATAAAGTGTTTTATAACTTATCCAAAATACCTGTCTTTAGCCAGGGAGGCAGGTCCTCACCCCCTGCTTGAAACGCCACACTGCCATCACTCAAATCTTCAGGGGCGCCGGGCACCGCCCCCTCCACGCTGTTTTCGCATGAAATCCGGCGCCTGCGCTGTGTAGTACTGTCTGGTGCAGGCGCAGTGAACTCTGGCCATCTGATGTCACAGCCAGGCTTGCAGACTGCGCCTGTGCGGCCAGTGTGGACACCCACCTTGGGAATCCCAGCCACGCAGTGTGTTATGCATTATGCACAGTGCGGGGCTGGGATTCCTGGGCAAGCTGGCGTTTCAAGCAGGGGGGTGAGGACCTGCCTCCCTGGCTAAAGACAGGTATTTTGGATAAGTTATAAAATGCTTTATTTTGGGAATAAATGCACCAAAAACTAAAAGAGCCACCTTGTTAGAATGCAGCATTACTGCTGCACAAGGTGGCTCTTTTAGTTTATAACGGCTGGAGGGGGTGACAGTGGCCCTTTAAGTACTTCTGATTTTGTGATTTCAACAGCCTCGTCCCGCTGTTCTAGGAACCTGGCCAACTCCTTTAGTCTGTAATTAATAGGGGAAACAAACAATTGCAAGCCTCCCAAGAATGACCAATTTGGCAAAATTATTTCAAGATAGCAGTAGCAATTCAATAACGAAGTTGCAACAGTTCTTAGAGACCCGCAAAACAATCTATGTATAACCTAAGGTCTAGTGATGAGCGAGCTTTCCAAGCATACTCGAGTCTCAACCGAGTATTGCCGATGCTCGGATCCCTGTCCTTCATGTTTCGTGGCCGTAATACAGCCAATAAACATGGCTACAATTTAACCGTGTATGGCAGGCAATCCCTGCATCTTTCTTTAAGCCACGCAACATGCAGGGTATGGATCTGAGCATCGCATCCGAGCACCATCAATACTTGGTTGAGAGTCGAGCATACTCTGAAAACTCGAGTAACGAGCACACTCGCTCATCACTACTAAGGTCATAATTTGGGACTCTGCAATTCTCTCATATTTGCAATATCTATTCTTATCTCAAATTAATATTTTTAATTGTGTCATTTTAGAGTATACTGTATACTGTATATGTATACTGTTTTTATGTTGTTCACATTAAGATACAAATAGCTCTTTAACCTTATTATATAAATTTGACACAATTACCAAGTGTACGGTATTTTTTTTTTACTTTCCCATTTTTGCATTGTGATTGGATTTTATTGGGACATTTTATTGTTTTTATTATTTTTTACAGAAACATAAATTTTTGAAGTATATTGTAGTATTTTATTAATGTATTATTTCCTTCAATGTTTTATCGAGAAAATCTGTTTGTTTTACTTAAGAGGCACAGTACATACAATGAAAACAGATCAGCTCACAATTACTTGTTTTGGGGGGGGAAGGGACTTGAAGTGTTAGCGGAAACCCTCTCCATCTATTAAACTCCATGTATAAATATAAAACAAATCTAAATAAATGAACAAATTGAAAATCACATTTAAACATGGACTAAGCTGAAAATTGAATCTAACTACAGGGATGAAATTCTGTAGAGCTACAGATGTAAATGTAGCTAAGAATATATTTTACTGTTCTTTATCTCTGAGAAAATATAATCCAGTGAAAAAAAACTTCCATAACCGCACAAAGGGTAGACCAGGGTTGGGTTTCCGTGCTTCAGGAGGTAGAAGAATCTTTTGGATGAACTTATAATAAAAACAGAGCCAGGTTTAAACTTGCTTACAAGTTAGAAACGTTGCTACTTTTCAAGTTAGAACTTGGCAAAGAATTAAAAACAGGAAGATTTTCAAAGATGTTGTTATTATACAGTCACCTAATCTAGGAAGCGAAAGACATCATAATATTGGTCGTCCATGAAAAGAATAAAACATCTGCCAAGTATAATAAAATAGAAAAAAAAGCAATTGTAAAAACTATTCCATTTAATATCCACTGCTGGTTACCAATGACTGAATACGGTTTTAGGTGTTTATTTTGAGAACATGTTACTGGTTAGAATACTTGGTTGGGGAGCTTTCTCCTACTTATTCGTATATCTGGGGTTAGAAATCTTTATAACAACCTTTGTTATTTTGATTAAGTTTGATATCCCAATATGGAGCTAAAGCAGGATGTGACAAACAGAGAAGACTCTGAGCCGCCATGTGATATACAGCAAGACCATGAATTATTCCTCTTAACTGTATCATTGTTAAAATCACCCAAGGCAGTATTCTCCACAAATTGTCTATTACATCAATGTGAAATATAATAAGTTAATGAGAAAACATACTCACACGCCCAATGGAAACATATTTGGGGAACCGGCATGAAGGCACATGTAGTCCCTGCAGCTACTTACTCAGCAAATCAGGGAAGTTGTGTGAACAATAGGGCTGCATTTACAGCATGTTGGCCAATTTCTGCACGTTGACCGATGCAAACTTTATGTACAGAATAATCTTTAATACAGTAGTTCTGTCCGCATATAAAATACATATTGTCTGGGATTTAATGTCCGGCATAAACGATCAAATCTGCCAACAATCTAGCAGTTTGCTCATCCATCAAGTTGATTGATGACATGTATACAATGGCCAATGATCAGAAACAAGAGTTTTGATGAACCCTCATTAATTATTAGCCTTCGGAAAAGGGTCTTAAAGGGAACTTGTCACGTGAAATAATGCTATTAACCTGCAGATATGGAGCAAAACTGGAGGGTAATAGCATTCTGAAGATGCCTGGCACTCGCATTTTGAGCCCCACTGCAGGGTTTAATGCCGATCCGCTGTTAGTAAGTGCCGGCAGCGGGGTTACAGGGCCATGATTGAACCTGTGCCGATGCCAACACTGTGACTGAACACCAAATTCTGCCAGTAGGAATAAAGTTAATTTGCTCCAGGCACTGGGACTCAAGATATGGGCACCCAGCAGGTTCCATACATTAACCTGCAAATTAAATCCATATCTGCAGATTAATAGCATGTTGTCACTTGACAGTTTTCCTTCAAAGATAACCTGAAATCTGATGCATTCTGCCCAGTCCACGGGCAGCATATATCAGGCACTGGCTGTATGGTCTCAGCGAGGTATGTTTGACATTGAAACATTGCAGCCTTTCAGAGAAAAATATACTTTTAATAGTCAATGTATGCATATAGGCAAGGACCAAGGGCAGCGGGCAGGAAGTCCAACTAGTCCAATCTATTGATTGTTAATATATACCTGGCTGAGACTGTACTGCCAGTGTCTGAAACATGGTGTCCATGGATTGGCAGCATGTATCAGATGTCAAGTTCACTTTAGTAATGGCCTTAAGATTTCATACTATCAGCTTTAAGGGAATCTGTAAGCAGATGCAAATGAGGCTAAGGAGCTATTGTAGATCTGAAACCTCTGTCACTCCAACTCTATTCTCTGCCCAATATTAGGGTCATTCAAATCTCACTGCCAAAATAAAGGCTAATATTGTGATACATTATGTATTTTAGTAGTAAATATGATTTACTAACAAATCTTTCTTCTTTATTCAGGCACTATGCAGGCCACACGGGCACTGATGATTTGTGGAATCCTTGTGGGATTCTTTGCTGCTTGCATTGCTGCAGTAGGTATGAAATGCCTAACTTGTCTACAAGATGATGAGGTGAAAAAAGCCAAAGTGGGGATTGTAGGAGGCGCTCTTTTCATTATTGCTGGTAAGATTCATTGTATTTAGGTGAATTTACATTACGCCCCATGCTCTAAGAATAAATTGACTTTCACTTCTTTATATGTTTCTCTGACTTGATAAGCAGTCCAATCTATAATGCCGCCTATTGTGGCGTGATTGACATCCTAAAGAGGATACGACATTACCAGGGCCGGTTTTAGGCAAAGTGGGGCCCTAGGTAAAAGTTTAAAATGGGGCCCCAAATGCTGACATATTACATCACACGGAAGCATTTCTGTTGTAGTTACATGCACTGAGTTCAGGCCGCTAAACGAATGTGATCGACAATATTTAAGTCGTTCGCTTGTTTCCCGGCCTCTTTACACTAAAGGTACCTTCACACATAACGATATTGTTAACGATATCGTTGCTATTTGTGACGTAGCAATGATATCGTTAATGAAATCGTTATGTGTGACAGCGACCAACGATCAGGCCCCTGCTGGGAGATCGTTGGTCGCTGAATAAAGTCCAGAACTTTATTTCGTCGCTGGATCTCCTGCTGACATCGCTGGATCGGCGTGTGTGACACCGATCCAGCGATGTCTTCACTGGTAACCAGGGTAAACATCGGGTAACTAAGCACAGGGCCGCGCTTAGTAACCCGATGTTTACCCTGGTTACCATGCTAAAAGTAAAAAAAAACAAACACTAGATACTTACCTACCGCTGTCTGTCCTCCAGCGCTGTGCTCTGCTCTCCTCCTGTACTGGCTGGGAGCCGGAAAGCAGAGCGGTGACGTCACCGCTCTGCTTTCCGGCTCACAGACAGTACAGGAGGAGAGCAGAGAAGCAGAGCGCAGCGCTGGAGGACAGACGGCTGTAGGTAAGTATCTAGTGTTTGTTTTATTTTACTTTTAGCATGGTAACCAGGGTAAACATCGGGTTACTAAGCGCGGCCCTGCGCTTAGTTACCCGATGTTTACCCTGGTTACCGGCGTCGCTGGAGAGCGGTCTGTGTGACAGCTCTCCAGCGACCAAACAGCGACGCTGCAGCGATCCAGATCGTTGTCGGTATCGCTGCAGCGTCGCTAAGTGTGAAGGGGCCTTAACTGAGAAAGAATGAAGGGAACAGAACAATCACAATTAGATCAATCTGTCCCCATACAGTATCATGTTATCAGCAGCATATCTACAGTTTACACAGGCGATGTGCTGCTGTGAACAATAATTTTTGTTCCCGCATAAACAATCCAATCACTCGATGAATATGCAGCATTTTGCTTGTTTAGCATAATACGCCTCATAGTCCTCCACATAGTTTATTGTGCACCACAGTCATCCATATTGTAAAATGCACACCCCATAGTCCTCTATATAATATAATGTGCCCCATAGTCCTCCATATAGTATAATATACTCCTCAGTTCTCAATATAGTATAATACACTCTTCATATTCCTCCATATATTAAAATACTACTTAGTCCTCCATATAGTATAATACACTCCTCATAGTCCTCCATATATTAAAATACACTTCTCAGTCCTCCATACAGTATAATAGACTCCTCAATAGTGCTCCATATAGTATAATGCACTGCCATTGTCATCCATGTAGTACAATTCACTTCCCATAGTATAATGCACCCCATAGTTCTTCATATAGTATAATGTATTCCCCATAGTCTTTGATACAGTATAATGCAGCCCACATATAGTATAATGCTGCCACACCACAGAATATATTGTAGCCCCCTGAGTATAATGCAGCACTGCCGTACAATATAATTTAACCCCCATAGAATATAATGCAGCCCCTCACATAGTATAAAGTTGCGCCTCCATAGAATATATGGTAGCCCCCTCATAGAGTATAATGTAGCCCCCATAGAATATAATGCAGCCCCCCATAAAATATAATTTAGCCCCATCAAAGAGTATGATGCAATCCTCCCCCATAGAATATAATACAGCCTCCCTCTTAGAATATAATACAGCCCTCCCCATAGAATATAATACAGCCCTCCTATAGAATATAATACAGCCGTCACCCATGGAATATAATACAGCCCCCATAGAATATAATGCAGCCCCCATAGAATATAATAGAGCCCTCCCATAAAATCTAGAATATAATACAGCCCGCCCCGTAGAATGTAATATAGCCCACCATAGAATATAATACAGCCCTCCCCCATAGAATATAATGCAGCCCCCATAGAATATAATACAGCCCTCCCCAAAGGATATAACAGCTCTCCTCCATAGAATCTAATACAGCCCTCCCCCATAGAATATAATGTAGCTGACCCCACCGAGAATGGTCCCACGGTCCAGTAATCACTCATTGATATATTTAAAAAAAACACACAATCCTCATCTCTCCTCGTGCCCAGCACTGCTCCCAGTGCTCCAGGCTCGGCTCCGGTCCGGTAAGCGATGAAGTGACATCATCACACACCCGCAGTGTCAGAGGCAGAGGGTAATGATGGGAGAGGGAGCATCAGCTGACACTCTCTCCTCCATCATTGCTTTGAACTGTACCGGCGTCTATGATGCTAGTATAGTTCAATGCGATGGCGGTGGTGGGGAGGAGTCAGCACTGGAGGGGGGAGTCAGCGCTGGCGGCAGGCAACTGGCTGGGGGCACTAGGCAGCTGTCTGTCTGCCTGCCGTTAACGCTGGCCCTGGACATTACGACTCTTGAAATACAGCACATACTCTTCTGCTCTGCCTCACAGTCACATTTTGTGCACTGCTCTTGCGCCCAATGCTGCAAGACTGAGTAAAGGAACATTTTCATGTTTCTATTAAATACAATTTTAATAATTTAATTATAAACTATGTAATGTAGTCCATCAAAGTTTCTCGTATGTGATAGATTTCTTATAGCAGTAACATTTTTTGCATATACTGAAATAAACACTTTCATCATACACCTCCACATTTAATGGTAACTCACCAGCAATATCCCAGCAGTGTATTTTGCTTCATCCCAGCTCAGTTTCAGTTATATATTTGTCTCCCTTTATTATGGACAGTCGGGTCATGTGATTTCAGTCTGACTACCAGGACAGTATCTGCTCTTATGTCTAATCAGTGTGTCAGTCTCTGACTTTTTGTGATCTACAAAACAACATCTACAACTACCATATCTCTTCTGGCAGCTCTCAGACGCCCCACCCATCTCTGCCCTTCCATGCTACTGGTGGGGTGCTTCTTTAACTGAAGATACCCAACTTGTATTTTTTCACGGTGCATGTCTTCTGAATTATTTGTTCTCTTCCCTTTAGGTCTTTGTGTTCTTATTGCAACAGCATGGTATGGAAACCAAATAGCACGAGATTTCTATAATGCCTTCACACCAAGCAACTCCAAGTAAGTATATTATTCAGTGTTAGTGGAGTTAGCAATGCTATAAGTCAAAATCAACTGAGTTTAAATGACTTCCCATGTGCCTTAAGATAGGAAGCTAAACCAGGCACTCCATGTGCAGATATGTGTTTCAGGCTGTTTGCCACTCAGCAGTGGAAAGCAAGGCTGGATTAGAGGCTTCTGAAAGAGTATTTAAGAGATAAAGTTTCTCCTTGTGAAGAGTGCAAGTTGATATAAGATAACATTTAAGCTATGGAATGCTCCTTTGGGAATTTAAATATGCAAAAAGCATGGAAAGGCAGGAACTTAGCTACCACCTATTAAAAGTGTCAATTCTAAAAGTCAATTCGACTAACTAAAGGGTTTTGCCACATGACTAAGGATATGAAGCCAAACCAGGAACTCCATTTGCAGACACGTGTTTTAGAGTGTATGACAACAATCATATCCATGTGGAAAGGCTTTTTAAAGGATTGATAATGACATTTAAGATTGCTGCTTCATTTAACCCCTTACCGGCATCGGACGTACTATACCGTCCGATGCCGGCTCCCCTGCTTTGATGCAGGGCTCTGCGGTGAGCCCGCATCAAAGCCGGGACATGTCAGCTGTTTTGAACAGCTGACATGTGCCCGTAATAGGCGCGGGCAGAATCGCGATCTGCCCGCACCTATTAACTAGTTAAATGCCGCTGTCAAACGCAGACAGCGGCATTTAACTACCGCTTCCGGCCGTGCGGCCGGAAATGACGTCATCGCCGACCCCGTCACATGATCGGGGGTCGGTGATGCGTCTGGATGGTAACCATAGAGGTCCTAGAGACCTCTATGGTTACTGATGACTGGTGGCTGTGAGCGCCACCCTGTGGTCGGCGCTCACAGCACACCTCCATTTCTGCTACATAGCAGCGATCAGCAGATCGCTGCTATGTAGCAAAGCCGATCGAGTTGTGCCTGCTTCTAGCCTCCCATGGAGGCTATTGAAGCATGGCAAAAATTAAAAAAAAAAGTTTAAAAAAATGTGAAAAAAATAAAAAAAACATAAAAGTTTAAATCACCCCCCTTTCGCCCCAATCAAAATAAATCAATAAAAAAATATCAAATCTACGCATATTTGGTACCTGATCGCTAAACAGCGTAGCGGGAAAAAAATTCGAAACGCCAGAATTACGTTTTTTTGTTGCCGCGACATTGCATTAAAATGCAATAACGGGCGATCAAAAGAACGTATCTGCACCGAAATTCTATCATTAAAAATGTCATCTCGGCACGCAAAAAATAAGCCCTCAACCGACCCCAGATCATGAAAAATGGAGACGCTACGAATATCGGATAATGGCGCAATTTTTTTTTTTTTTTTAGCAAAGTTTGGAATTTTTTTTCACCACTTAGATAAAAAATAACCTAGTCATGTTAGGTGTCTATGAACTCGTACTGAATGGCAGGTCATTTTTAGCATTTAGTGAACCTAGCAAAAAAGCCAAACAAAAAACCAATGTGGGATTGCACTTTTTTTGCAATTTCACCGCACTTGGAATTTTTTTCCCATTTTCTAGTACACGACATGCTAAAACCAATGATGTCGTTCAAAAGTACAACTTGTCACGCAAAAAATAAGCCCTCACATGGCCAAATTGACGGAAAAATAAGAAAGTTATGGCTCTGGGAAGGAGGGGAGCGAAAAACGAACACGGAAAAACGAAAAATCCCCCGGTCATGAAGGGGTTAAGTGGCACTAGAAATCACTTCCTTTTCCTCTTTGAAGAAGTTTTTTGCGTATTTAAAATCCCAGAGGAGTAATGCATGGCTTATAATCTCACTATGTCAACTTGACACTCTTCATAAAGTAACATTTTACCCCTTAGCAACTAATACTAATAGTAAAATATGAATTATACTCAAGTGCAATCTATAAATTATGGTTGACTGCTTTGACTTTGATCCATCCTTACTAATTTTGGATATACTGTGTTTTGCATTACTTAAAACTCTCTGTAAACCCTTCTCGTGATAACATGCAGCTCGTTACTTATCTCAGATTATAATTTCTAGAAATCTCATCTTTACCTGTCATTAAAGAAGCTCTCTCATCAAAGTTTTGTTATCCTCTTAATAAATTGCAATCATCATAATATATAGCACTGTGTATTTACAATTGCTCATTTTTCATTTCTACCCAGCTAATTCTTCTCTTTTCCATTATGTCTATGACGTCACATGATTAAAGCACAGACTAGCTAACTCCTTCTAAGCTCTATACAGATATACAGAAATAGGAAGTCTATTTTCCCTGCATGAGTCATAAGGCACTGCAGAAGTCTCTGGCGTGGGGAGAGGTAGCAGCTAGGTCAGAAATAATAATAATAATAATAATAATCTTTATTTTTATATAGCGCTAACATATTCAGCAGAGATTTACATTTCGCACACATTATCATCACTGTCCCTGATGGGGCTCACAATCTAAATTCCCTATCAGTATGTCTTTGGACAGAAATTGAAGAGAGGAATGAGAAATGTAGGGAAAAGGTACCTGTTTCTAAGTAGACTTTGTAGAGGAAAGAAAATGGATTAATTAGCTGGGTAGAAAGACAAAATGAGCAATTGTTAGTACATACTGCTATATAATATGAATTTTGTAATATATTAAGAGGATAAACACTTTAATAGGCATGCTTCTTTAATGCAAAAGATAAGAACATGAGGTACTACCCCAATTGAAGCAGTTAAGATTGATGTTAGACTTCTTACACTAAAAGAACAATTCCAGAAAAAAAATCTAAGGCCATGTGCACACGTTCAGTATTTTTTGCGTTTTTTTCGCTATAAAAACGCGAAAAAAATGCTTACATATGCCTCCTATTATTTACAGTCTATTCCGCATTTCTTGTGCAACTGTTGCTTTTTTTTCCGCGAAAAAATCGCATTGCGGAAAAAAAAGCAACATGTTCATTAAATTTGGGAATTGCGGGGATTCCGCACACCTAGGAATGCATTGATCTGCTTACTTTCCGCATGGGGCTGTGCACACCATGCGGGAAGTAAGCAGATTATGTGCGGTTGGTACCCAGGCTGGAGGAGAGGAGACTCTCCTCCACGGACTGGGCACCATATAATTGGTAAAAAAAAAAAGGAATTAAAATAAAAAATAGTCATATACTCACCCTCTGATGGCCCCGGAGTCTACCCGCCTCTCATCGGTGCACATTGCCGCTTCCGTTCCTGTAGAGATGGTCTGTGTGAAGGACCTGCGATGATGTCGCCGTCTTGTGATTGGTCGCGTGACCGCTCACTTGACCATGACGTCATCGAAGGTCCTGCACACACACACCATGTATAGGAACGGACACCGCTGAGGAGATCGGCTGTCTGCAGGTGAGTATAACCATTTTTTTAATTATTTTTAAACATTCTATCTTTTACTATAGATGCTGCTTAGGCAGCATCTATAATAAAAAGTTGGTCAAACTTGTCAAACAATATGTTTGACAAGTGTGACCAACCTGTCAGTCACTTTTCCAAGCGATGCTACAGATCGCTTGGAAACCTTTAGCATTCTGCAAGCTAATTTCGCTTGCAAAATGCTAAAAAAAAAACGCGAAAAAAACGGGAAAAAAAACACAAAAAAATGCGGATTTCTTGCAGAAAATTTCCGGTTTTCTTCAGGAAATTTCTGCAAGAAATCCGGACGTGTGCACATACCCTAAAATTGTCTTTTTTTTCGAGATCAGTCAAAATTCAGCTTTATTTTTTTTCTATATATTTGATGTAAAATACTGAAAACCCTAATGGTTTTGATACATGAAGCCAAGACACACCTAACAACTGAAACTGTAGAGGGTTAATTCATGATCTTATAGAAGATAGTGAGATCAGTTGATTACAAGCAACATGAACAATATTTCATCCAGATCTAGCCTCCCAGGGATTGTCCAGCTAGATAAAAAGCTGTCTGAATGTATTTCACGTGGAAATAGATTGAACTTACTAATATATTTTAACTGGGTTATTTACTACTAGAACAACCTCTTCTCAATCTGAATGTTTTCCTTTGTTAGGGTAAGTGTCCATGTGCCGGATTACATCCGGATTAGCTGCGGATTGAACGCTGCGTACAGCCGCAGCATTCAACGTGCAGCATCAAGATGTTACAGCATAGTGGAGGGAATTTTATGAAATCCTGTCTCCACTATGTGTGTGAGCACGCATCCGGCGGCCCTGCGTTTCCAGACATGCGGCCGCAAGGTAAATAACAGGGTCCTATGTATAGGGTACGGCGATTCCGGATGTGTACAATGAACACTTCCGGAATCACCGTGCGTATAGAAGGGGGCGGCGCTTTGGGCAGAGCGGGTTTTCCGCTCCGTCCAAAGCACCGGCAATCCGGACCCTGGACATGCACCCTTAAACTGAATGTTAAAAATAATTGGCATGTAGAGGCAATGAGCAGAAATGCTTAGCTGAGTGCATGCTCTACTTTGAGACTGAAGTTGGCTTCATAAGAGTCTATTATGTCCTTCTTTAGTCTCAAAGTAGAACAGCACTACACTTCCTCAATGTCCATATTGTAGAGCAAGTCCCAGGCACCCGGCACTTCCAAAATGGTTCTGACACAGATAAAAGGTTCCTTACCCCCATGTTTGGTCTGTGATGAGTATGGAAACAGCTGACTAACAGGCTCAAGTCATAAACTAAAGGTACCGTCACACATAGCGACGCTGCTGCGATACCGACAACGATCCGGATCGCTGCAGCGTCGCTGTTTGGTCGCTGGAGAGCTGTCACACAGACAGCTCTCCAGCGACCAACGATCCCGAGGTCCCCGGTAACCAGGGTAAACATCGGGTAACTAAGCGCAGGGCCGCGCTTAGTAACCCGATGTTTACCCTGGTTACCATCCTAAAAAGTAAAAAAACAAACGCTACATACTTACCTACCGCTGTCTGTCCTCGGCGCTCTGCTTCTCTGGTCTGGCTGTGAGCGCCGGGCAGCCAGAAAGCAGAGCGGTGACGTCACCGCTCTGCTTTCCGGCTGACCGACGCTCACAGCCAGAGCAGGAGGAGTGCAGAGCACAGCGCTGGAGGACAGAGAGCGGTAGGTAAGTATGTAGTGTTTGTTTTTTTACTTTTAGGATGGTAACCAGGGTAAACATCGGGTTACTAAGCGCGGCCCTGCGCTTAGTTACCCGATGTTTACCCTGGTTACCAGCAAAGACATCGCTGAATCGGTGTCACACACGCCGATTCAGCGATGTCTACGGGGAGTCCAGCGACGAAATAAAGTTCTGGACTTTCTTCCCCGACCAGCGATCTCCCAGCAGGGGCCTGATCGCTGCTGCCTGTCACACTGGACGATATCGCTAGCGAGGACGCTGCAACGTCACGGATCGCTAGCGATATCGTCTAGTGTGACAGTACCTTAAGCCGTTCTCTATCTCTGTTTATTCATAGCCAAAAAAGGGTTCTGTCTCTGAACCAGCCTTCTCAGATAAGTTATCAAGACATAGAGGGAGGAGAAATCTTTCTTCTGTTTGAAACCCAATGTGGAAATAGAGCTGATTAGACCCTGGGACTGCAACTGAAATCTATACATTGGAGAAACTATGATGAATAAGCTATATCAGTAGCTTTAGTCTATTTCCACTTGAAACGCATCAACTTTTTACCTAGTTATACTACTCATTTAAAAATCATAAATTTTGTAAATGCAAAAGCTGCAGACAATTATATCTTTTTTTCTTTTTTGTCCTAGGTATGAGTTTGGTCCAGCTTTATTTATTGGCTGGGCTGGAGCTGCACTTGCCATTTTAGGAGGTGCTCTTCTGTGCTGCTCTTGCCCCAGAAGAGAAACTTCATACCCACCAAGAAGCTACAACAAAAATGCACCTTCAGCACCTTCAGGAAAAGACTACGTGTAAATCAGAATGATACTGCCTAAATATTTCACTCGGAATTGACAATCTTTTTTCCTACTGCCACTAGAGAAATAGTCCCACTTGCCAAAATTACCTGTTATTTTACCAGCAACACAGTCCATGATTCTAGTAATTGAAAGAAAAGTGGTTCGAAACGTCGAAAGTTATTAACTTATTAATTGAGTGGTGATTAAAAGGTCACGAGGCAATGGGAAGTCCAAAACGAAAAGTAAAGTAAAAAACAAAATCGCAAATTTCCCAGATGTACAAATCCCATGTACTGATAAGTAGATTTATGGAAATGTAGTCATCAGTCATGATAAAGAACAGATTGGAAATCATGCAAAAAGGTCATTAAAATGCATTTCTATATTAATAACATATAGAGCATCACTAATTACTGTCCGATATATACATTTATAAGTATTAAGCACTTTTACATATCAGAATCTCAAAGGTTATTTTTTGCATAATTTGGAATTACGGGATGTACCTCTCATTAGTCATAGTTAAATAGAGCTAAGAGACTATTTATTGTATTAAATGAACCACTGTTCAAGCCAGCCGCATTATATCTTGGATGTCATTGACAAATAGAGATATTTTCTTAGTGTCAAACGATGGTCTTTTTATGTAATAGTAGTTTTCTTGGGACTAAATTTTGAAAAAAAAATGCTTTGTTTAGTAGTATAGTAGTTTATAGTTTATAAATAATAGTTTAGTAGTAGAAAGGAGCCCAAGAGCAATAATTTAAAAGGGGACTTTTTTTGGTGCTGGTTAATGCTATCACAATTCTAACATCATGGGACAGAATTAATTCATATTTTTGGTGCCCATGTTTAAGATCCCTGGGTAAATATCCCATAATCCTATTTGCTACTATTGCAGGACCTGAAGAGAGGAGATTCAGTCAATCTGGCTGGACCTCTTCTTGTCAGGACCCCATGGCATCCCTTATGGTACGTACAGTCTTGACTCTCTGAAAAAAACTCTAAATATGAAAAAACTAGCAAAAAATAAAGAAACATCAACCAATTCCTCAATCTGCACCTTTCTTTTAATACTATTGTGACTGATCTTTAAAAAACAAACCTTGGAAATACTTTAAAAAAAATCTTCTTATGTGCTGAAATAGCTCAGATGAATGCTTTCTCTTCCTATCCATTCCTTAATAGTAGGTGAACACATGAGAACGTAGCTGTATGAGTCCAGACAAGTGTCACAGACCTGCAGCTCTTTTGGAAATGACAATAGGCTTTGTGGTGCGAAATCAGATGAAGAGTATTTCTCTGCAGTCTTGTCAAAGATTCAATAATTTCAAAGCCACGAAAGTACAATATCCTTAATAAACTCTGTATGTATATATGTATAACATTCGCTTTGCAATTGATACCAAAAGTATATTTTTCTTTCTTTAAAATATCAATTCGCCACACTTGGATTTTAGAGTATTAGGAATATGTATTGTCTAGTGTCAACGTGATAAATCTCAAGCGTCCTAAGAGGCAGAAGGGTAACGATCCTCACATGGCAATGAGCTTTGGAGGTGGTGCATTCCTTATTATAATGAACCTGATTTGAATGTTTTTGTGATATTTTTTTTAAATAAATGACATGTTTTTACAGTAACCAAAAGGTATTTTGTTTATTGACTGAAGTTTTAAATTTATTCATGTTGCTCATATAAATATATATCTTTATGCAAATTGCCTCTTCAGACAGAAAGAGAACTTGAAATCTAGCATCACCTGTTGGAAGTAGCAATCTTAAAAGTTAATATTGACCCTCTAACAATCCTTTCCACAATACTTAAGGTACCTTCACAAAGAACGATATCGCTAGCGATCCGTGATGTTGCAGCGTCCTGGATAGCGATATCGTTGTGTTTGACATGCAGCAGCGATCAGGATCCTGCTGTGCCATCGTTGGTTGGCGCAGAAAGTTCAGAACTTTATTTCGTCGCTGGATCTCCCGCAGACATCGCTGAATCGGCGTGTGTGATGCCGATTCAGCGATGTCTTCACTGGTAACCAGGGTAAACATCAGGTTACTAAGCGCAGGGCCGCGCTTAGTAACCCGATGTTTACCCTGGTTACCAGCGTAAACGTAAAAAAAACCAAACACTACATACTTACATTCCGGTGTCTGTCCTCTCCGGCGCTCTGCTTCTCTGCACTGTGTAAGCGCAGCGGCCGGAAAGCACAGCGGTGACGTCACCGCTGTGCTTTCCGGCCAGCGCTTAGTGCAGAGAAGCAGAGCGCCGGAGAGGACAGACACCGGAATGTAAGTATGTAGTGTCTGTTAGAGGCCTATTCCTAGGGATCTAAGGGGGGACATTTCTCCTTGTAGAAAGGGCTAAGCCAGTGTAAGGAGACTTTTAGGCTTTGCAAACTCCTTGTAGATGTTGCCCTTTGTTGGATCCCAAGATCCCAGGGCAGCAAAGCGGCAGTACTAACCTATAGTGGTAACCTATAACTGTGATATGCAATTGTTCCACTTTGCGATTATTCTGAAGACTGTACTGTATAGAAAATAACTGACCATATGACATCTAGAAAAAGTTAAGAGGATTAGACAGATCACTTTCCTATATCAGTGAGGATTACATTAATGGCATATTCAACCGAAATGCCTTCATAGTCTGTATTCAGCATCTTTTATGTACATTTTCACTTCTTAATAAAGTTATCAGGGTTATAGCATGTAGAAGAGGTTGGGTGCAAACATGAATAGATCACCTACTTATTGGCCAGGCTGGATAGTCAGGACCAGGCTTGCATAAGTGGGTGGGCTCAGTATCTGCATGGGTCACCTCCCTTGGAGGCATGACACTGGAACAGAGAAAAGCATTCTGGTCTGGCATATGGCAAAGGACACATACAGGGGGCTGTAACATGTTCGGAAGAAGATATGAACAGAGCCTAAAATATATAGTAAGTACACTGATAAATGTTGCATTCATGTTTTATACACACAGCTCCGCTCCAACCATAGTATACACTCACATCTCTGCAAAATCCATAGTTCACATGAAAGGAGGAAGACTGGGCTGCGGGCACCCGTACTGTTGTGGCTGCGTCCCAGGTTTTGTCTTGGAAAGAATAGGGAACCGGGCAGACCTTTTCACCCAGAAGCAGGGGGGCGTGGCAAACAGAAAAGTGCGACGGGCAGTTTCTTGCTGCTGGGGACAGAGCAGGTGTGTGCGCAGCGTGCTCCGCTTAGCGTGCAGCAGCACCACAGTGTACCACGGGCGGCTCTACACGAGCACGCCACTGAGTCCAGCAGCAGAGGAAGGGCCTTGGGTTTCGTTGAGCTGAGTGCTGCACACGATAGGAACGGGGGCCGTGTTAAGGACTGTTCGTTGTGGCCTTCTTTGTGGACAGCACACTTCAGATCCCCCTTAACAATAGACTGTACGCAACTCCCTTGACTTTGGCTGCCCAAGTTCATGGACTATTGGCTCAACGAGTAAAACCAGAGACCGCCCACTGCAGCCAGAAGATATATCGTGAGCTGTGCAATCTTCTCGAGAGGACATTGCATCGGCTGTTACAGGGACTACAGCCCTCAACGGATCATCTGTGGAAGAGGAAGCCACAAACACGATAAGTTTATTGAGTGGACTGTTACCACAATGTTGTTGTCTATTTCCCTATCATTTGCTCTTTAACTGCTCATCTCCCTGCGAGGAGTATCTTTACTGTTAAATTAAATTGTTAACCATTGCTCTGCCTTTTTTTACGTCAATGCATCCCGTAACCTGCTTACACACACACACACAGCTCTGCTCTAACCAAAATACACACTACAGCTTTGCTATATCCATAGCATACATACACAGCTGTGCTACAAACATACAGGTGCTTCTCATAAAATTAGAATATCATCACAAAGTTAATTTATTTCAGTTCTTCAATACAAAAAGTGAAATGTATTTATTTATTAGAGTAATTACAAGCAGAGTGATCTATTTTAAGTGTTTATTTCTGTTTATGTTGATGATTATGGTTTATAGCCAATAAAACCCCCCAAACCATTATCTCAATAAATTAGAATACTTTATAACACCAGCTTGAAAAATGATTTAAAAATGTGAAATGTTGGCCAACTGAAATGTATGTTCAGTAAGAGCATTCATGCGGTTATCCCGGTTGCTTGTGCATCTTTTTGTACCACACTTTTTCCTTCCACCCAACTTTAATATGCTTGGATACAGCACTCGGTGAACAGCCAGCTTCTTTAGCAATGACCTTTTGTGGCTTAGGAATAAAGCTTGTACAGTTTCCCGTAAATAAAATTTACTTTTAATGGATAGTATTAAAATAAACACTCTGGAAAGAAACGTGACACACAATTATATAAACCACATACTTATATAAAGTGCTCGTGCACACCAGTGCTCAGTATAAAATGGTTCGGCCTCACCAGTATATTAGAAGTTCACTGCAGCAGGTTCGCCTCGGACAGGAGCAGGGTATATACAATACAAATATGAGGGGGGGAAGAAGTTTCCTTTCATTCCCTGTCATGCCCCCGCATTGCTCCATTCCTCACAAGGACAGTACCTAAGTGTATAGTGCTACGGGTTACCCACCATTGATGTATAGAATAGTGTGGTATTCTATACATCAATGGTGGATAACCCGCAGCAGCACTACATAGCTGGAATCAGTGTTTCTGTCTCTACATTATTATACTTTCAGATTGCATAGCAAAACCCTGGTGACAGATTCCCTTTAAATGGACAAATTGAAGAAACTGGAGCTAACTTTAGTAGTTTCAGTTAGAGGCAGGTGCTGAGTGTATAGTACGCAGTAGTTAGCACGTTTCATGTGAGTAGCATGCTTAATAATAATAATAATAATAATAATATTTATTTTTATAGCGCCAACATATTCCGCAGCGCTATACAGTTTAACAGTTTCAAACACAACAGTCATAAGTAACAACGTTAACAATACAATAATTAAAGCGAAATAAAATGACCCTGCTCATGAGAGCTTACAATCTACAATGAGGTGGGGGAGATACAAAGTACAGGTGTGTATTTACAATGATGTATTTACAATCATGGTCCAGCCATCTTCAGGGGGTGGGGGATAGATGGGGATAGTGAATGGGCTACACACACACAAACATAACATGACTTTGATTACTGAATGTGATAGGCCGCTCTGAACAATTGTGTTTTGAGCGAGCACCTAAAACTATGCAAATTGTGGATGGTCCTAATATCTTGGGTAGAGCATTCCAGAGGATTGGCGCAACACAGGAGAAGTCTTGGAGTCGGGAGTGGGAGGTACGGATTAGTGCAGAGGTTAGTCGAAAGTCATTTGCAGAGCGCAGCGGTCGGCTAGGCAGATAGAACGAAGTGAGGGAGGAGATGTATGGGGGTGCCGCCCTGTGGAGAGCTTTGTGGGTGAGAACAAGTACTTTGAATTGTATCCTGTAATGAATGGGCAGCCAGTGTAACGACTGGCGAAGAGCAGATGCATCTGAGTAATGACTAGCCAGATGGACGACCCTGGCTGCTGCGTTGAGGATAGACTGGAGAGGGGAAAGTCGAGTTAGGGGGAGGCCAATTAGTAGAGCATTACAGTAGTCCAGGCGGGAGTGGATCAGGGCGACAGTGAGGGTTTTTGTTGTTTCCATGGTGAGAAAAGGGCGGATTCTAGAGATGTTCTTTAGGTGTAAGCAGCACGAGCGGGCAAGAGATTGTATATGGGAGGTGAAGGAGAAATCGGAGTCAAACATAACACCCAGACAGCGCGCCTGCTGCCGGGGTGTTATTATGATGCCATCCACGGAGAGGGAAATGTCAGATTTAGGGAGGTTAGTAGATAGTGGGAGCTGAAGAAGTTCAGTTTTGGAGAGGTTGAGTTTCAGAGAGAGAGCAGACATGATGTTGGAGACTGCAGACAGACAGTCAGTGGCGTTCTGTAGTACAGCGGGGGTAAGGTCAGGGGAGGATGTGTATAGTTGTGTGTCATCGGCATAAAGATTGCACTGAAAGCCAAATCTGCTGATTGTCTGTCCAATTGGGGCCGTGTAGAGAGAGAAGAGAAGGGGGCCAAGAACTGAGCCCTGAGGTACCCCGACAGTGAGAGGAAGAGGAGATGAAGTGGAGCCAGAGAACAGAACACTGAAGGAGCGGTCAGAAAGACAGGAGGAGAACCAGGAGAGAGCAGTGTCCTTAATGCCAAGTGACTGGAGCCTAGAGAGTAGAAGAGGGTGGTCAACAGTGCTCAAAGCTGCAGAAAGGTTGAGAAGAATGAGCAGAGAATGGTCACCGTTACATTTTGCTGTCAGAAGGTCATTGGTCACTTTGATGAGTGCAGTTTCTGTCGAATGTAGGGGGTAGAAACCGGACTGTGAAGGGTCTAGGAGGGAGTGAGTGGACAGGCAACGGGTAAGGCAGGAGTATATCAGTCGCTCCAAGAGTTTAGAGATGAAGGGGAGATTGGAGACTGGTCTGTAGTTGTTTGTGGAGGATGGGTCGAAGGTGGGTTTTTTTAGTAATGGAGTAATGATAAAGTGTTTGAAGGAGGAGGGGAAAATGCCAGAGGAGAGGGAGAGATTAAAGATTGTAGTTAGGTGAGTGTTAGGTGACGAGTTCCCGCTTCTGCACAGGGGGAATCTCGAACCATCTCCACTGCGGTCTCCCATTCTTCTCCAGCCGCAGTGGAGTCTGCTCAGCGGAAACGTCGGTCCCAGCATCTTGCTCAGTCTCCCTCTGTTAATAGAGTTACTGCTGCATTTCCTGCTTCTGCCATTGTAGTCAGTGCTGGGCAGCGGCGAGCAGACGCTTTTGGGACTAAGTCCTGCTTTTCGCATTCTGACCATGCCCAGAGTGAGATCTCTCAGTGGAGACCGAGGGTCACATGATCAGATACTGCAGCTAGCTCATTGGTCCTTCTTGGAAGGTCCTTGTGGGTGCTAGGACTAAGTCCTGTTTTGCACTCTGAGCATGCCCAGGGCAAGATCTCTCAGTGGAGATCTTGGGTCACATGCTCAGGTACTGCAGCAACTCCATTGGTCCTTCTTTGAAGGTCCTAAACGTGCTGCAACTATTTAAGGCTCACATGGCCGCACGGCCATGTGCTAGTATAGTCTTGATAATGTGTGTGTGTTGATGGATGTATGTCGATGGATGAAAGTCGTTCTTTAAAATCCCCTCCCTATTGTATGACTGCTCACGGAAGGTGGATGATTGCTACCTAGCGCCGGACTTAACCATCAGCACGTTGCACACAGTACAGCCTTTAATTGCTGTGACCGCCAGTGCGGCGCCATGCTCTTTCACAGCGCTTTCCTGACCCAAGTCTGCCACACTGGAGGAGCTAATAACTGTCTCTGCTCGAATTGACCTCCGTTTTAACGAGCGGAGGTTAGAGCAAGCCCAGTGTAGGCAGAGATTCTGGTTGGCTCCCACCTTCGCCAAACTGCTGGAATCTCCGGTCCAGGTTCCTGAGTCACATGAGGCCATGGAAGTGTCACGAGCGGGATCTAAGTCCTGGACCGCTTATGCACTCAAGGTCTGTCATGTTTGCCAGCAGTCAGGGCATCTTGCCACCAGATGTCCTCAGCGGTCGAGGAAACGTCAGCGTCTAGTGGTAGTTGGTGGAGGTACACTAGACACGGCGACGTTTGCCTCCAAATTGACCTTTAAGGGGACAATTACTTTAGGCTCATTCTCCCACTCGGTAGAGCTCTGCGTGGATTCTGGGGCAGAGGGTAATTTTATGTCTTCTGCCTTTGCCCAACGTCATGCAATACCCCTGGTTATGCTAGCTCAACCAGTAACGGTACGAGTGGTGAATGGGTCACAGATAACACACCAGACCATCCATTTTACTCTGTCCATGTCGCCATTCCATCAGGAGATTATATCTCTGGTCATCATTCCTGAGGGAATAGATGAGGTTCTATTGGGGATACCTTGGCTACGGTACTACTCTCCTCATATCGAGTGGTCCTCAGGCAGGATTCTGGGATGGGGTGAATCTTGTGGGGGTAGGTGTCAGAGGGAGTGCGTTCAGGTTGCTACTACAGAGGTACCCGCAGATTTATCCTCTCTCCCCAAGCAGTATTGGTCTTATGCAGATGTGTTCTCCAAAAAGGCGGCGGAGACCCTTCCGCCTCATCGCCCCTATGACTGTCCTATTGATCTCTTGCCTGGTGCTGAGCCTCCCCGGGGTCGAGTCTACCCGTTATCTCTCCCGGAGATGGAGGCCATGTCACAGTACATCCAGGAAAATCTGGCAAGAGGATTTATTAGGAATTCAGTGCCACCTGCTGGGGCAGGGTTCTTCTTCGTGCAGAAGAAGAATGGGGAATTGCGTCCATGCATAGACTACAGGGGTCTTAACGCCATCACCGTTAAGAATAAGTATCCTTTGCCCTTGATATCTGAGCTCTTAGATAGGCTTCGGGGAGCAAGGGTATTTACTAAATTAGATCTGCGGGGTGCTTACAACCTGATTCGCATCCGTGAGGGGGACGAATGGAAGACGGCTTTTAACACCAGGGATGGGCACCATGAATATCTGGTGATGCCCTTCGGGCTCTGTAATGCCCCAGCCATTTTCCAAGACTTTGTGAATGACATCTTTCGGTATATGCTTTCCACCTTGGTCGTAGTCTATCTGGATGATATTCTCATCTACTCTCCAGATATTTACTCCCACCGGAGAGATGTTTGCAAAGTCTTCGACCTTCTACGGGTAAACTCCCTCTATGCCAAGTTGGAGAAGTTGGGGCGGAGGCGCGTCCACGGGAGTTCCAGTCCTCTTGCGGTGGGTACTTTTCTGCGGCGGTATATTTATCTGTGTTACACTATAGACCGGTGGCGGTGTATCTCACTGCTACTTTGTGCGACAGTGGTTCTATACCCAATATAGATGTTGACATGGTACACTGATAATATATCAGGTGTACCTTTGCGTAAGGTCTTTGATCACTCTTAGTGCACTTCTGCCAGCAGTTTGGTTCCTACCCTATAGTGATAATGTCTCACATTGCTATATTCAGTTTGTTGTGTTTATTTTTTAGGTTTCTTTTGTACATTCTAATTTGTTTTTTGATTAGATCTATGTATATTAGGTACTGAGGACTGGTATACCTGTGCACGCGCCTCTGGCGTTCTGTCGCGGCGTTTTCGCTGTGACGCCATTATCTGTATCACCTTCCATGCATTTGTTTTTAGTAACTATTAATAAAGTTTGTATTTTCATATGATACTGTGTTTGACCGTGTATCATCTATTTCTTCGTTGCCAAGTTGGAGAAGTGTATGTTTGAGCAGGAGTCCTTACCTTTCCTAGGCTATATCATCTCTGCCCAGGGATTGGCTATGGATCCTGCCAAACTACAGGCTGTGATGGACTGGTAGGAACCCCATTCTCTCAAAGCGGTGCAGCGCTTTATGGGGTTCATTAATTATTATCGCCAGTTCATTCCACACTTCTCAACTTTGGTAGCTCCCTTGGTTGCCCTCACCAAGAAGGCGGCAAATCCCAAATTGTGGTCTGAGGAGGTCTCCAAGGCCTTTAACTCCATAAAGTCACACTTCACTAGCTCTCCCATCCTACATCGCCCCGATGTAGATAAGCCATTTCTCATGGAGGTGGATGCCTCTTCTGTTGGTGCTGGAGCAGTCCTCTTCCAAAAGGATGCTCAAGGTCGGAAGCATCCTTGCTTTTTCTTTTCTAAGACCTTCTCAAAAGCAGAGAGGAATTATTCCATCGGGGACAGGGAGTTGCTAGCCATGAAGTTGGCTTTCTCGAAGTGGAGACATCTCTTGGAGGGAGCTCGTTTTCCCTTCCAAGTTTTCACAGACCATAAAAATTTGGTGTATCTTCAGACAGCCCAGCGGTTGAATTCTCGCCAGGCCAGATGGTCCTTGTTCTTCTCCCGGTTTCATTTCACCCTCCATTTCCTTTCTGGAGAGAAGAATATTCGGGCCGATGCTCTCTCTCGCTCTGTTGTGTCATCTGTGGAGGAGGAAGAGGAGCCTCGGGCTTATTGTCCCCACCAAGAGCTTGAGAACAGTGGGCCTGGTTTCGCTAGAGTCTGTGGCTCCGGGTAAGACTTTTGTACCATCCAGTTTGTGACCGGAGGTTCTCTATTGGGCACATTCATCCAGGGTGGGTGGACATTTTTGTTCCAAAAGGACATCTGAGTTACTAGCGAGGACATACTGGTGGCCGCATATGGCTCGTGATGTCGCAGAATATGTTCGGGCGTGTGTCTCTTGCGCCAAGAACAAGTCCCCTCGGCAACGGCCATCTGGTTTGCTTTACCCTCTGCCGGTGGCGGACAGGCCCTGGGAGATGGTCGGGATGGACTTTGTGGTGGGGTTACCCGAGTCTCGTAACTGCACCATTATCTGAGTGATCACCGACCATTTTTCCAAAATGGTGCACTTGGTGCCTCTTCCACGGCTACCTTCTGCACGGGCTCTGGCTGTGTTGTTCATCAAACATATATTTCGCCTACACAGTATGCCAGACAAAATTGTTAGTGACCGGGATCCCCAGTTTGCGTCTCGATTCTGGAGAGAGCTTTGTTGTCTACTCAGTATTGAGTTGAATCTCTCTTCGGCATATCATCCCGAGATGAATGGGTTGGTAGAGAGGGCCAATCAGACCCTGGTCACATATTTACAACATTTTGTTAATGCCAGGCAGGATGACTGGGCATCCTTGCTACCATGGGCAGAGTTTGCGCTTAACAACGCCGTAGCCGACTTCACCGGTCAGACTCATAGTAACATAGTAACATAGTAACATAGTTAGTAAGGCCGAAAAAAGACATTTGTCCATCCAGTTCAGCCTATATTCCATCATAATAAATCCCCAGATCTACGTCCTTCTACAGAACCTAATAATTGTATGATACAATATTGTTCTGCTCCAGGAAGACATCCAGGCCTCTCTTGAACCCCTCGACTGAGTTCGCCATCACCACCTCCTCAGGCAAGCAATTCCAGATTCTCACTGCCCTAACAGTAAAGAATCCTCTTCTATGTTGGTGGAAAAACCTTCTCTCCTCCAGACGCAAAGAATGCCCCCTTGTGCCCGTCACCTTCCTTGGTATAAACAGATCCTCAGCGAGATATTTGTATTGTCCCCTTATATACTTATACATGGTTATTAGATCGCCCCTCAGTCGTCTTTTTTCTAGACTAAATAATCCTAATTTCGCTAATCTATCTGGGTATTGTAGTTCTCCCATCCCCTTTATTAATTTTGTTGCCCTCCTTTGTACTCTCTCTAGTTCCATTATATCCTTCCTGAGCACCGGTGCCCAAAACTGGACACAGTACTCCATGTGCGGTCTAACTAGGGATTTGTACAGAGGCAGTATAATGCTCTCATCATGTGTATCCAGACCTCTTTTAATGCACCCCATGATCCTGTTTGCCTTGGCAGCTGCTGCCTGACACTGGCTGCTCCAGGAAGTTTATCATTAACTAGGATCCCCAAGTCCTTCTCCCTGTCAGATTTACCCAGTGGTTTCCCATTCAGTGTGTAATGGTGATATTGATTCCTTCTTCCCATGTGTATAACCTTACATTTATCATTGTTAAACCTCATCTGCCACCTTTCAGCCCAAGTTTCCAACTTATCCAGATCCATCTGTAGCAGAATACTATCTTCTCTTGTATTAACTGCTTTACATAGTTTTGTATCATCTGCAAATATCGATATTTTACTGTGTAAACCTTCTACCAGATCATTAATGAATATGTTGAAGAGAACAGGTCCCAATACCGACCCCTGCGGTACCCCACTGGTCACAGCGACCCAGTTAGAGACAATACCATTTATAACCACCCTCTGCTTTCTATCACTAAGCCAGTTACTAACCCATTTACACACATTTTCCCCCAGACCAAGCATTCTCATTTTGTGTACCAACCTCTTGTGCGGCACGGTATCAAACGCTTTGGAAAAATCGAGATATACCACGTCCAATGACTCACCGTGGTCCAGCCTATAGCTTACCTCTTCATAAAAACTGATTAGATTGGTTTGACAGGAGCGATTTCTCATAAACCCATGCTGATATGGAGTTAAACAGTTATTCTCATTGAGATAATCCAGAATAACATCCCTCAGAAACCCTTCAAATATTTTACCAACAATAGAGGTTAGACTTACTGGCCTATAATTTCCAGGTTCACTTTTAGAGCCCTTTTTGAATATTGGCACCACATTTGCTATGCGCCAGTCCTGCGGAACAGACCCTGTCGCTATAGAGTCCCTAAAAATAAGAAATAATGGTTTATCTATTACATTACTTAGTTCTCTTAGTACTTGTGGGTGTATGCCATCCGGACCCGGAGATTTATCTATTTTAATCTTATTTAGCCGGTTTCGCACCTCTTCTTGGGTTAGATTGGTGACCCTTAATATAGGGTTTTCATTGTTTCTTGGGATTTCACCTAGCATTTCATTTTCCACCGTGAATACCGTGGAGAAGAAGGTGTTTAATATGTTAGCTTTTTCCTCGTCATCTACAACCATTCTTTCCTCACTATTTTTTAAGGGGCCTACATTTTCAGTTTTTATTCTTTTACTATTGATATAGTTGAAGAACAGTTTGGGATTAGTTTTACTCTCCTTAGCAATGTGCTTCTCTGTTTCCTTTTTGGCAGCTTTCATTAGTTTTTTAGATAAAGTATTTTTCTCCCTATAGTTTTTTAGAGCTTCAATGGTGCCATCCTGCTTTAGTAGTGCAAATGCTTTCTTTTTACTGTTAATTGCCTGTCTTACTTCTTTGTTTAGCCACATTGGGTTTTTCCTATTTCTAGTCCCTTTATTCCCACAAGGTATAAACCGCTTACACTGCCTATTTAGGATGTTCTTAAACATTTCCCATTTATTATCTGTATTCTTATTTCTGAGGATATTGTCCCAGTCTACCAGATTAAGGGCATCTCTAAGCTGGTCAAACTTTGCCTTCCTAAAGTTCAGTGTTTTTGTGACTCCCTGACAAGTCCCCCTAGTGAAAGACAGGTGAAACTGTACAATATTGTGGTCGCTATTTCCTAGATGCCCAACCACCTGCAGATTTGTTATTCTGTCAGGTCTATTAGATAGTATTAGGTCTAAAAGTGCTGCTCCTCTGGTTGGATTCTGCACCAATTGTGAAAGATAATTTTTCTTGGTTATTAGCAGAAACCTGTTGCCTTTATGGGTTTCACAGGTTTCTGTTTCCCAGTTAATATCCGGGTAGTTAAAGTCCCCCATAACCAGGACCTCATTATGGGTTGCAGCTTCATCTATCTGCTTTAGAAGTAGACTTTCCATGGTTTCTGTTATATTTGGGGGTTTGTAACAGACCCCAATGAGAATTTTGTTACCATTTTTCCCTCCATGAATTTCGACCCATATGGACTCGACATCCTCATTTCCTTCGCTAATATCCTCCCTTAAAGTGGACTTTAGACAAGACTTTACATAGAGACAAACCCCTCCTCCTCTCCGATTTTTACGATCCTTTCTAAACAGACTGTAACCCTGTAAGTTAACTGCCCAGTCATAGCTTTCATCTAACCATGTCTCGGTTATTCCCACTATGTCAAAGTTACCTGTAGATATTTCTGCTTCTAGTTCTTCCATCTTGTTTGTCAGGCTTCTGGCGTTTGCGAGCATGCAGTTTAGAGGATTTTGTTTTGTTCCAATCTCCTCGCTGTGGATTGTTTTAGAAATGTTCTTACCTCCCTTCTGAGTATGTTTTCCTGGGTCTTCTTTGTTCAAGTCTAATGTTTTTCTTCCCGTCCCCTCTTCTTCTAGTTTAACGCCCTCCTGATGAGTGTAGCGAGTCTTCTGGCGAATGTGTGTTTCCCAGGTTTGTTGAGGTGTAGTCCATCTCTGGCGAGGAGTCCATCGTACAAGTAATTCACACCGTGGTCCAGGAATCCGAATCCTTGTTGTCTGCACCATCGTCTTAGCCAGTTGTTTGCATCAAGGATCCTGTTCCATCTCCTGGTGCCATGCCCGTCTACTGGAAGGATAGAAGAAAAAACTACCTGTGCATCCAGTTCCTTTACTTTCTTCCCCAACTCTTCAAAGTCCTTGCAGATTGTTGGTAGGTCCTTCCTTGCCGTGTCATTGGTGCCAACATGTATCAGAAGAAATGGGTGGATGTCCTTGGAGCTGAAGAGCTTTGGTATCCTATCGGTCACATCCTTGATCATCGCACCTGGAAGGCAGCATACTTCTCTTGCAGTTATGTCCGGTCTGCAGATGACTGCTTCTGTGCCTCAGTAGTGAGTCTCCCACCACCACCACTCTTCGTTGCTTCTTGGCTGTACTTTTTGCTGTCACTTGTTGCTGTGTGCCCTTTTCTTTTTTGCTTGCTGGTATTGCTTCATCCTTAGGTGTGCCATCTTCATCCTCTACAAAGATTTGATATCGGTTCTTCAGTTGTGTGGTTGGTGATTTCTCCATGGTCTTCTTGCTTCTTTTGGTCACATGCTTCCACTCATCTGCTTTTGGAGGTTCTCTGACACTTTTTTCACCTTCTGTGACCAGTAGAGATGCTTCTGTTCTGTCTAGAAAGTCTTCATTCTCTTTGATGAGTTTCAAAGTTGCTATTCTTTCTTCCAGACCCCGCACCTTTTCTTCTAAAAGGGCCATCCCTCCATCCCTCCTAAATTACGGCCAGCATCCGCGTGTTCCTGTGCCCATGCCTGTGTCTTCCGCCGACTCCAGGGTGGCAGACTGGGCTGTGGAGGCACAGGATATTTGGGAGCGCACTCAGGATGCCATTCGGGCCTCCAAGGAGAGAATGAGGTCCTCCGCCGATGCACATCGGTGCCCCGCTCCGACCTTTGCTCCTGGCGACTTAGTCAGGCTGCATGTTGAGTCCACTAAGTTTGCACCTCGCTACTTGGGTCCCTTTAAGGTCCTCGAACAGGATAACCCTGTGGTCTACCGTCTGGCTCTTCCTCCACGCTTGGGTATCACCGACACCTTTCATGTGTCCCTCTTGAAACCCGTATACATGTCCCGGTTTTCCGAGTCATCTGCTGGGAAATCAGGTTCGTCTACGGACGATTACGAGGTGAACGCTATATTGGGGTGCAAGGTGGTACGTGGCAAAAAATTCTACTTGGTGGATTGGAAGGGTTATGGCCCAGAGGACAGGTCCTGGGAGCCTGCTGAAAACATTCAAGCTCCACTGCTCATTGCTGCCTTCGAGCGTAGCGAGGTCCAAGGAGGGGGGTAATGTTAGGTGTCGAGTTCCCGCTTCTGCACAGGGGGAATCTCGAACCATCTTCGCTGCGGTCTCCCATTCTTCTCTAGCCACAGTGGAGTCTTCTCAGCGGAAACATCAGTCCCAGCGTCTTGCTCAGTCTCACTCTGTTAATAGACTAACTGCTGCATTTCCTGCTTCTGCCATTAGATTTGCACTGAAAGCCAAATCTGCTGATTGTCTGTCCAATTGGGGCCGTGTAGAGAGAGAAGAGAAGGGGGCCAAGAACTGAGCCCTGAGGTACCCCGACAGTGAGAGGAAGAGGAGATGAAGTGGAGCCAGAGAACAGAACACTGAAGGAGCGGTCAGAAAGACAGGAGGAGAACCAGGAGAGAGCAGTGTCCTTAATGCCAAGTGACTGGAGCCTAGAGAGTAGGAGAGGGTGGTCAACAGTGCTCAAAGCTGCAGAAAGGTTGAGAAGAATGAGCAGAGAATGGTCACCGTTACATTTTGCTGTCAGAAGGTCATTGGTCACTTTGATGAGTGCAGTTTCTGTCGAATGTAGGGGGTAGAAACCGGACTGTGAAGGGTCTAGGAGGGAGTGAGTGGACAGGCAACGGGTAAGGCAGGAGTATATCAGTCGCTCCAAGAGTTTAGAGATGAAGGGGAGATTGGAGACTGGTCTGTAGTTGTTTGTGCAGGATGGGTCGAAGGTGGGTTTCTTTAGTAATGGAGTAATGATAAAGTGTTTGAAGGAGGAGGGGAAAATGCCAGAGGAGAGGGAGAGATTAAAGATTGTAGTTAGGTGAGTGTTAGGTGTCGAGTTCCCGCTTCTGCACAGGGGGAATCTCGAACCATCTCCACTGCGGTCTCCCATTCTTCTCCAGCCGCAGTGGAGTCTGCTCAGCGGAAACGTCGGTCCCAGCATCTTGCTCAGTCTCCCTCTGTTAATAGAGTTACTGCTGCATTTCCTGCTTCTGCCATTGTAGTCAGTGCTGGGCAGCGGCGAGCAGACGCTTTTGGGACTAAGTCCTGCTTTTCGCATTCTGACCATGCCCAGAGTGAGATCTCTCAGTGGAGACCGAGGGTCACATGATCAGATACTGCAGCTAGCTCATTGGTCCTTCTTGGAAGGTCCTTGTGGGTGCTAGGACTAAGTCCTGTTTTGCACTCTGAGCATGCCCAGGGCAAGACCTCTCAGTGGACGGCCATGCGCTAGTATAGTCTTGATAATGTGTGTGTTGATGGATGTATGTCGATGGATGAAAGTCGTTCTTTAAAATCCCCTCCCTATTGTATGACTGCTTGCGGAAGGTGGATGATTGCTACCTAGCGCCCGACTTAACCATCAGCACGTTGCACACAGTACAGCCTTTAATTGCTGTGACCGCCAGTGCGGCGCCATGCTCTTTCACAGCACTTTCCTGACCCAAGTCTGGGTGGTTAGTGGCGTTCGCCAGTGCGGCACCGCATGCACTCTCGTGCTTCTTTATTATAATTATTTCAGTCACTCTGACACCTCAGTAGCGGTGTCGAGCGCAGGAGGTCTATATGTACTCAAATCCTGTGTCTTGGGATTGAGTTCTAAGACTCCTTGCTTGCGCTTTTGGTGCAGTACCGCGGTCCTGTGACGCAATAAGGTTCGCTTCCTTCACACAGGGTGAGGCTAACCCGTGTGTGTATTCATATTGTACCGCCATATAGTCCGTCATTACTTGGCAGCAGGTTCCATCTCTGCACGGTGGACCCCGGGCTGCGAACGCACCTTACTCCATCTGTCTTTTTATTTGGTGCGTTCCGCTAGTCCTAACAGTGAGTTGTGACGACTGGAGAGAGAGACTGGAGGAGATGTGAGGGAATGGGGTCTGTGGTGCATGTAGTCGGACGAGAGGAGGAGAGGAGCCTGGAGACTTCTTCTTCTGTGATGGGATCAAATGTGGAGAGTGAGCCAGGGGAAATGCGGGGAGGGATGGGAGTCACTGAACTTGGTGATTGGGAGCAAATTTCCTGATGGATATTGTCTATTTTCTCTATAAAGTGGGAGGCAAGGTCATCCGCACAAATGTCTGTGATAGGGGCTTGTGCTTTTGGCCTGAGGAGGGAGTGAAAGGTGTCAAAAAGTTTCTTGGGATTATTGGATAGTGAGGAGATCAGGGTATTGAAGTAGGTCTGTTTGGCGAGGTGAAGGGCAGAATTATAGGTCCTTAACATAAATTTGAAGTGTATGAAGTCTTCTGGTGTGCGTGTTTTCCTCCATAAGCGTTCAGCACACCTAGATCATCGCTGGAGAAACCGGGTTTGCAATGTGAGCCAGGGCTGTTTCACTCTGTGTTTGGAGGTTCTGAGGGTGAGGGAGCTACTTGGTCAAGGGTGCTTCTAAGAGTGTCATTGAAGTGATGTACAGCCAGATCAGTACAGGAAAAAGAAGAGATTGGGGACAATGATGAGTGTAGAGAGTCTGAAAGTGTATGAGGGTTAATGGCATGTAGATTTCTGACTGAAAGGTAGGTAGGAGGGTGCTTGGGTGAGCGGGGATTTGTGAGTGTGAAAGAGAGAATGTTGTGGTCAGAGATGGGAAGCGGTGAGTTATCAAGGTAGGTGATTGAGCAGAGCCGGGCAAAAACCAGGTCCAGGATGTTACCGTCTTTGTGTGTTTCAGAGGTTGACAGCTGTGAGAAGCCTAGAGAAGTGGTTAGTTATAGAAGCTGGGATGCAGATGTGGAAGTGGGGCTGTTTATGGGGATGTTGAAGTCTCCCAGGATAAGGGTTGGTAGTTCTGAGGACATGAAGTGCGGCAGCCAGGCAGAGAAATGATCCAGGAAGTGGGTGGGTGAGCCTGGGGGCCGGTATATGACCGCTACTCTGAGGGAGAGGGGACAGAAGAGCCTGATGGTGTGGACTTCAAAGGAAGGGAATGAGAGTGATGGAACTGGGGGGATGACCTGGAAAGTGCATTGTGGGGACAGGAGTATGCCGACTCCACCACCAGGTATGTTTGTGGGTCTCGGGGAATGGGAGAATTGTAAGCCACCATGGGAAATGGCAGCAGGAGAGACAGTGTCAGAATCCTGAATCCAGGTTTCCGTGAGGGCCAACAGATTCAGAGAGTTTTTGAGAAAGTAATTGTGAAGGAAAGGAAGCTCATTGCAAACAGACCGTGGATTCGAAAGGGCACAATTAAAAGAAAGAGATAGAGTGCAAATAATATTAGTAAGATTATTAAGATTTCAATGTGAGGTAGGGTAGGGGTTGAGGTTGGGGGATGGGGGACCGGGGTTGGGGAGATGTCCCCTGAAATCAGTAGGAGTAGGAAGATAAAGAGCAAGTAGTTTTTGGAATTGTATGAAGTTTTTTTGTGCAGTGTGTTTGGGTAAGATGGACTGAGGTTTGTCAAGAAGGTGAGAAGTGCATGGGAGCTGTACATGGGAGAGGGAAGGAGTGAGGAGCTGATGTGTATGAGGGGGGATTGGGCAGTGAATGTGGACTGCAAGGGAACATAGGAGGATAGGAATAAAGCACATGGATAGGAGAGAGAGCAGAGTGTGGGGTACCTGAATCCTGCCCTGACTAACTTCCATGGAATAACTGCTGTATCACGACGCTTTGCTTCTGGGATGCTTGCGTGCACCCCCACCTGTGTGCACCCCTAAGGATGGTTCTAAATTTATAGTCCAGACTGCTAGGTCAGAAGAAATGGATTGTGGGACCAGGGTGGGGATAATTTGTCAGCTGGGAGCAGCAAACCAGGGGCTTTTTTTTTTGTAGATGATCAAAGACATTCAGCCTGGTAACATCTACTTTAACACCTTCCTTCCACCAGATAAGATCTACACTGATCCCAGTCATGGATATGCAACAGTGAGTTTTAAGTACAATGCAACAGATAAATTATACCGATCAATTAGCAAACACATTAAATTATGTTTCTAGATGGTAAAGCAGCAGATGACAGACAGCAAGCAGAGGTAGGAAGTTATGCCATAAGAGTCTATTGCAGCAGATGGCACAGCAAGCAGAGGTGGGAAGTTATACCATAAGAGTCTATTGCAGCAGATGGCACAGCAAGCAGAGGTGGGAAGTTATACCATAAGAGTCTATTGCAGCAGATGGCACAGCAAGCAGAGGTGGGAAGTTATACCATAAGAGTCTATTACAGCAGATGGCACAGCAAGCAGAGGTGGGAAGTTATACCATAAGAGTCTATTGCAGCAGATGGCACAGCAAGCAGAGGTGGGAAGTTATACCATAAGAGTCTATTGCAGCAGATGGCACAGCAAGCAGAGGTGGGAAGTTATACCATAAGAGTCTATTGCAGCAGATGGCACAGCAAGCAGAGGTGGGAAGTTATACCATAAGAGTCTATTGCAGCAGATGGCACAACAAGCAGAGGTGGGAAGTTATACCATAAGAGTCTATTGCAGCAGATGGCACAGTAAGCAGAGGTGGGAAGTTATACCATAAGAGTCTATTGCAGCAGATGGCACAACAAGCAGAGGTGGGAAGTTATACCATAAGAGTCTATTGCAGCAGATGGCACAGCAAGCAGAGGTGGGAAGTTATACCATAAGAGTCTATTACAGCAGATGGCACAGCAAGCAGAGGTGGGAAGTTATACCATAAGAGTCTATTGCAGCAGATGGCACAGCAAGCAGAGGTGGGAAGTTATACCATAAGTCTATTGCAGCAGATGGCACAGCAAGCAGAGGTGGGAAGTTATACCATAAGATTCTATTGCAGCAGATGGCACAGCAAGCAGAGGTGGGAAGTTATACCATAAGAGTCTATTGCAGCAGATGGCACAGCAAGCAGAGGTGGGAAGTTATACCATAAGTCTATTGCAGCAGATGGCACAGCAAGCAGAGGTGGGAAGTTATATCATAAGAGTCTATTGCAGCAGATGGCACAGTAAGCAGAGGTGGGAAGTTATACCATAAGAGTCTATTGCAGCAGATGGCACAGCAAGCAGAGGTGGGAAGTTATACCATAAGAGTCTATTGCAGCAGATGGCACAGCAAGCAGAGGTGGGAAGTTATACCATAAGAGTCTATTGCAGCAGATGGCACAACAAGCAGAGGTGGGAAGTTATACCATAAGAGTCTATTGCAGCAGATGGCACAGTAAGCAGAGGTGGGAAGTTATACCATAAGAGTCTATTGCAGCAGATGGCACAACAAGCAGAGGTGGGAAGTTATACCATAAGAGTCTATTGCAGCAGATGGCACAACAAGCAGAGGTGGGAAGTTATACCATAAGAGTCTATTGCAGCAGATGGCACAACAAGCAGAGGTGGGAAGTTATACCATAAGAGTCTATTGCAGCAGATGGCACAGTAAGCAGAGGTGGGAAGTTATACCATAAGAGTCTATTGCAGCAGATGGCACAACAAGCAGAGGTGGGAAGTTATACCATAAGAGTCTATTGCAGCAGATGGCACAGCAAGCAGAGGTGGGAAGTTATACCATAAGAGTCTATTACAGCAGATGGCACAGCAAGCAGAGGTGGGAAGTTATACCATAAGAGTCTATTGCAGCAGATGGCACAGCAAGCAGAGGTGGGAAGTTATACCATAAGTCTATTGCAGCAGATGGCACAGCAAGCAGAGGTGGGAAGTTATACCATAAGAGTCTATTGCAGCAGATGGCACAGCAAGCAGAGGTGGGAAGTTATACCATAAGTCTATTGCAGCAGATGGCACAGCAAGCAGAGGTGGGAAGTTATACCATAAGAGTCTATTGCAGCAGATGGCACAGTAAGCAGAGGTGGGAAGTTATACCATAAGAGTCTATTGCAGCAGATGGCACAGCAAGCAGAGGTGGGAAGTTATACCATAAGAGTCTATTGCAGCAGATGGCACAGCAAGCAGAGGTGGGAAGTTATACCATAAGAGTCTATTGCAGCAGATGGCACAACAAGCAGAGGTGGGAAGTTATACCATAAGAGTCTATTGCAGCAGATGGCACAACAAGCAGAGGTGGGAAGTTATACCATAAGAGTCTATTGCAGCAGATGGCACAGCAAGCAGAGGTGGGAAGTTATACCATAAGAGTCTATTGCAGCAGATGGCACAACAAGCAGAGGTGGGAAGTTATACCATAAGAGTCTATTGCAGCAGATGGCACAGTAAGCAGAGGTGGGAAGTTATACCATAAGAGTCTATTGCAGCAGATGGCACAACAAGCAGAGGTGGGAAGTTATACCATAAGAGTCTATTGCAGCAGATGGCACAGCAAGCAGAGGTGGGAAGTTATACCATAAGAGTCTATTGCAGCAGATGGCACAACAAGCAGAGGTGGGAAGTTATACCATAAGAGTCTATTGCAGCAGATGGCACAGCAAGCAGAGGTGGGAAGTTATACCATAAGAGTCTATTGCAGCAGATGGCACAACAAGCAGAGGTGGGAAGTTATACCATAAGAGTCTATTGCAGCAGATGGCACAGCAAGCAGAGGTGGGAAGTTATACCATAAGAGTCTATTGCAGCAGATGGCACAGCAAGCAGAGGTGGGAAGTTATACCATAAGAGTCTATTGCAGCAGATGGCACAGTAAGCAGAGGTGGGAAGTTATACCATAAGAGTCTATTGCAGCAGATGGCACAACAAGCAGAGGTGGGAAGTTATACCATAAGAGTCTATTGCAGCAGATGGCACAACAAGCAGAGGTGGGAAGTTATACCATAAGAGTCTATTGCAGCAGATGGCATAGCAAGCAGAGGTGTGAAGTTATGCCATAAGAGTCTATTGCAGCAGATGGCACAACAAGCAGAGGTGGGAAGTTATACCATAAGAGTCTATTGCAGCAGATGGCACAGCAAGCAGAGGTGGGAAGTTATACCATAAGAGTCTATTGCAGCAGATGGCACAGCAAGCAGAGGTGGGAAGTTATACCATAAGAGTCTATTGCAGCAGATGGCACAACAAGCAGAGGTGGGAAGTTATACCATAAGAGTCTATTGCAGCAGATGGCATAGCAAGCAGAGGTGGGAAATTATGCCATAAGAGTCTATTGCAGCAGATGGCACAGCAAGCAGAGGTGGGAAGTTATACCATAAGAGTCTATTGCAGCAGATGGCACAGCAAGCAGAGGTGGGAAGTTATACCATAAGAGTCTATTGCAGCAGATGGCACAGCAAGCAGAGGTGGGAAGTTATACCTGTGTGAAGAGAGAAGATGGATGTTAGTTCTTTGCCATGGAATAACTGCTGTATCTTAGCTCATGAGCCTGCATCTATCATGGGTGTAGCAGGCTTAGCTCATGAGCCTGCACCTGTCATGTCACATGTGTAGCAGGCTTAGCTCATGAGCCTGCTCCATACAAAAGGACATTAACTGTTATTATTGTTGTGAAGCTATTTCAATGACATCTGCTTCTGCTGCCAGCACCACTGCATTCACTCTGTGATTAGCGCTAGTGATGGAAGGGGCAGAATTACCATCTTCACTTAAGTGCTATTATTATTATACATTTTTATAGCGCCATTTATTCCATGGCGCTTTACATGTGAATACGAGGCAAATATAGACAAATACAATTAAACATGAACAAAAAACAAGACACACAGGTACATAAGGAGGGAGGACCCTGCCCGCGAGGGCTCACAGTCTGCAGGGGATGGGTGAGGATACATTAGGAGAGGGTAGAGCTGGTTGTGCGGCGGTTCAGTAGGTTGAGGATCACTGCAGGCTGTAGGCTTGTCGGAAGAGGTGAGTCTTAAGGTTCCTTTTGAAGGTTTCTATGGTAGGCGAGAGTCTGATGTGTTGGGGTAGAGAGTTCCAGAGTATGGGGGAAGCACGGGAGAAATCTTGGATGCGGTTGTGGGAAGAAGAGATGAGAGGGGAGTAGAGAAGGAGATCTTGTGAGGATAGGAGATTGTGTGTAGGTAAGTACCGGGAGACCATGTCACATATGTATGGAGGTGACAGGTTGTGGATGGCTTTGTATGTCATAGTAAGGGTTTTGAACTGGAGTCTCTGGGCGATAGGAAGCCAGTGAAGGGCTTGGCATAGGGGAGAGGCTGAGGAATAGCAGGGAGACAGGGAGATTAGTCAGGCAGCAGAATGTAGGATGGATTGGAGTGGTTCCAGAGTGCTAGAGGGGAGGCCAGAGAGTAAGCAGTTGCAGTAGTCAAGGCAGGAGATGATAAGGGCATGCACTAGTGTTTTTGTGGTGACACGGTCAAGAAATGCGTGGATCCGGGAGATATTTTTGAAGTTGAGACAGCAGGAGGAGGCAAGGGCTTGGATACGTGGCTTGAAAGAGAGGGCAGAGTCGAGGATCACCCCGAGGCATCGGGCATGTGGGACTGGGGAAAGTGAGCAGCCATTGACATTGATAGATAGGTCTGGTAGAGAGGTAGAGTGAGATGAATTCTGTTTTGTTCATGTTCCGTTTTAGAAAGCGAGCAGAAAAGAAGGCCAAGATAGCAGACAGACAGTGTGGGATTTTGGTAAGTAAGGAGGTGAGGTGGGGTCCGGATAGGTAGATCTGTGTGTCATCGGTGTAGAGATAATACTGCATACCGTGAGATTCTATGAGCTGTCCCAGTCCAAAGGTGTAGATGGAGAAGAGTGGGGGTCCTAGAACAGAGCCTTGAGGAACACCGACAGACAAGGGGCGGAGCGAGGAGGTGGTGTGGGGGAGGGAGGCACTGAATGTTCGGTCTGTCAGATATGATAAGATCCAGGATAGGGCCAAGTCTGTGATGCCAAGAGATGAGAGGATCTGTAGCAGAAGGGAGTGGTCCACAGTGTCAAAGGCAGAAGACAGGTCCAAGAGAAGGAGGACAGAGTAGTGTCGCTTGCTCTTGGCAGTTAGTAGGTCATTGGTGACTTTAGTTAGGGCAGTTTCAGTTGAGTGATGGGGTTGGAGGCAAGATTGTAACCGGTCAAAGAGGGAGCAGGAGGAGAGGTGGGAGGATAGTTCAAGATGGACATGTTTTTCCACTAATTTTGAGGCATAAGGGAGAAGAGATCGAGCGATAGCTAGACACAGAGGATGGGTCGAGGGAGGGCTTTTTGAGGATGGTTGTGATCTTGGCATGTTTGAAGGATAAGGGGAAGAAACCTGTTGTGAGTGAATGGTTGAAGAGGTGTGTTAGAGTTGGGATGAAGACCGTGGCAAGGTTAGGGATGAGGTGGGACGGGAGCGGGTCAAGCGTGCAAGTGGTGAGGTGTGATCTTCATAGGATGGTGGAGAGTTGATCTTCTGCCATGGTGGAGAAGCTGGTTTTGGAGGAACAGGGTTGGGCAGCTAAGAGGGGCATTGGGCACTGTGGGCCAAAGCTTTCTCTGATCGTATCGATCTTCTGTTTAAAGAAAGAGGCAAAGTCTTCTGAAGAAATGAGAGGGGAGGGGGGTTGTGGGGGACGGATTAGAGAATTGAAAGTGTTGAAAAGCTGTTTAGGGTTGTGAGACAGGGAGGATATGAGCGATGAGAAGTAAGTTTGTTTTGCGGCAATGAGCACGGACTTGAAGCTGGCAAAGGACTGATTGTATGCAGTGAAGTGGTCGGCAGAGAGGGATCGCTTCCATCTCCTCTCAGCGATTCTGGAAGCCCATCTCAGTTCTTCTGGTCAGGCTGGTCAGCCAGGGCTGCGTGTTGAGTGTACGAGTTTTGCTATGCATGAGTGGGGCAGCCAAGTCGAGTGTTGCTATTATTGTGGTGTTATAAAAAGTGGCAGCAGCATCTGTGTCATGAAGGGAGGCTAAGTGTTTAAGAGAGAGAAGGGACTCAGAGAGAGATTGTAAATTGAGGTGCTTGAGATTTCTGCGAGGGTGAGTGAGTTTGTGGAGTGGGGGTTGCACACTAGGAGAGGAGAGGGAAGAGCATGTCAGTAGGTTGTGGTCAGACAGGGGGAGGGGTGAGTTAGTAAGATTATTAAGGGAGCAGAGGCCGGTGAAGATGAGGTCCAGTGTGTGGCCATCTTTGTGAGTGGCCTCAGAGAACCATTTAGTGAGGCCAAAGGAGGCAGTGAACGATAAAAGTTTAGAGGCAGCGGAGGTGGAAGTGTCAATGGGGATATTGAAGTCAACCATGATGATAGTGGGGATATCAGCAGAGAGGAAAAGCAGGAGCCAGGTGGTGAGGTGGTCGAGAAAGGTGGAGATGGCTAGTTCTGGGGGGCAGTAGATGACAGCCAGCTGGAGGTTGGAGGGGGAATAGATGCGGACGGAGTGCGCCTCAAGCGAGGGAAGAGTAGTGGAGGGTGATAGTGGGATTGGAGCTTGTGTCAGATAGGAGCAAGCCAATTTCTCCACCATGTACCATGTTTGTTGCTGTGGGGAGTGGTGTAAGAGAGGTGGAATCCACCATAGGAAAGCGCAGCTGGAGAGTCAGAGGGGCTGAGCCAGGTTTCAGTGATGCCAAGGAAGGAGAGTTTCTTGGTGATGAAAAGGTCATGGATAAATGGCAGTTTGTTGCAGAGAAAGCGTGCGTTCCATAGTGCTCCATTTAAGAGGACTGGGGGAGTGGGGGCTGGATGAATGGGTATGAGGTATCATGGTTTGGAAAACATGCAGAGGATCATGGCAAGGGGCTAGAAATGAGTATGGGGATGTGTTGATGAGGGCTGGGATTTGGGAATACGTCACCAGAGATGAGGAGTAGCAGACAGAGCGTTAGAAGGTGGGAGCAGGATAGGACATGATGGGGTCATGTGTGTCTGGAGAAAAAGGATTGTATGTGGAGGAACAGTTCTAAGGAGAAGGTGAGATGGCTGGGGAGTATGGAGGGAGAAATTAGTAGTCCTTTACTAGGTGGAGGGTTTGCAAGAGATTGTAAGAAGGAAAGCAGTATGGGGGTGAAAGAGAAAAGAAACGGAAACATTGTAGTGGTTTAATATTCTGTTACCTTCCACTCAATTGCAGTCCAATTCAATCTAATTCAAAGTAATTATAAATATGGAATTTGAAAGATGCATGGATCAGACTAAGTCTGGATCAGACTCCTGCATCTGAATATATGTGCTACTCAACTGTGAGTGGATGTGGGTGTGTGTGGCCAGAACACAAGTTCAGAGTTAAACAAAAGGTCATAAAAGGGGGGAGGGGATAGACTGACTGCTCAGAGGTGTGCATGGAAGACAAAGTGAAGGGTGAGCAGTACATACCATAGAAAATCAATGCAATATATAGAGAACTTCAGGATCCAAAGAAAGTTGGGGAAAGTCAGTACATACCATAAAAAAATCAATGCAATATACAGAGACATTCAGGATCCGGGGAGAGTTGGGGAAAGTCAGTGCATACCATAGAAAATCAATGCAATATACAGAGACATGCAGGATCCAGGGAGAGTTGGGGAAAGTCAGTGCATGCCATAGAAAATCAATGCAATATACAGAGATATTCAGGATCCAGGGAGAGTTGGGGAAAGTCAGTGCATACCTGTAGGAAGAGGAGAACAGCTGGATTAGATGGTACAGATGATGATAATATTGTAGCAGTGATGAGTGGCCAAATGCATTCAGGAATTCAGTCTAATTCAAATTAATTATAAATATGTAATTTGAAAGATGAAATTTGAAAGATGCATGGATCTGAGTATGCCTGATCAGAGTCCTGCATCTGAATATATGCTATCCAGATAGGTCTACTGATTTGGATGTGACTTGTGGTGCCACTCAACACTCTGCTTGCTAATGGGGGTGATTTTACTGCCTGATATATGCTAAATATTTATTATACACTTTTCTTCCCCCTTTTCCTTTCTATGCCGCTTTCTTTATTTTGTGTTTACGCATATGTGCTGAAGGCTTAGACCTGAACACATCATACTTATTGTGCTGATAGCATGTACAGTACAGACCAAAAGTTTGGACAAACCTTCTCATTTAAAGATTTTTCTGTATTTTCATGACTATGAAAATTATAAATTCACACTGAAGGCATCAAAACTATGAATTAACACATGTGGAATTATATACTTAACAAAAAAGTGTGAAACAACTGAAAATATATCTTGTATTCTAGGTTCTTCAAAGTAGCCACCTTTTGCTTTGATGACTGCTTTGCACACTCTTGGCATTCTCCTGATGAGCTTCAAGAGGTAGTCACCGGAAATGGTTTTCACTTCAGAAGTGTGCCCTGTCAGGTTTAATAAGTGGGATTTCTTGTCTTATAAATGGGGTTGGGACCATCAGTTGTGCTGTGCAGAAGTCTGGTGGATACACAGCTGATAGTCCTACTGAATAGACTGTTAGAATTTGTATTATGGCAAGAAAAAAGCAGCTAAGTAAAGAAAAACAAGTGGCCATCATTACTTTAAGAAATGAAGGTCAGTCAGTCCGAAAATTTGGGAAAACTTTGAAAGTGTTCCCAAGTGCAGTTGCAAAAACCATCAAGTGCTACAAAGAAACTGGCTTACATGAGGACCACCCCAGGAAAGGAAGACCAAGAGTCACCTCTGCTTCTGAGGATAAGCTTATCCAAGTCACCAGCCTCAGAAATCGCAGGTTAACAGCAGCTCAGATTAGAGACCAGGTCAATGCCACACAGAGTTCTATCAGCAGACGCATCTCTACAACAACTGTTAAGAGGAGACTTTATGCAGCAGGCCTTCATCGTGAAATAGCTGCTAGGAAACCACTTCTAAGGACAGGCAACAAGCAGAAGAAATTTGTTTGGGCTAAAGAACACAAGGAATGGACATTAGACTAGTGGAAAATCTGTGCTTGGTTCTGATGAGTCCAAATTTGAGATCTTTGGTTCCAACCACCGTGTCTGTGTGCAACGCAGAAAAGGTGAAAGGGTGGACTCTACATGCCTGGTTTCCTCTGTGAAGCATGGAGGAGGAGGTGTGATGGTGTGGGGGTGCTTTGCTGGTGACACTGTTGGGGATTTATTCAAAATTGAAGGCATACTGAACCAGCATGGCTACCACAGCATCTTGCAGCGGCATGCTATTCCATCCGGTTTGCGTTTAGTTGGACCATCATTTATTTTTCAACAGGACAATGACCCCAAACACACCTCCAGGCTATGTAAGGGCTATTTGACCAAGAAGGAGAGTGATGGGGTGCTGCGCCAGATGACCTGGCCTCCACACAACCCAATTGAGATGGTTTGGGGTGAGCTGGACCACAGAATGAAGGCAAAAGGACCAACAAGTGCTAAGCATCTCTGGGAACTTCTTCAAGATTGTTTGAAGACCATTTCCGGTGACTTCCTCTTGAAGCTCATCAAGTGAATGCCAAGAGTGTGCAAAGCAGTCATCCAAGCAAAAGGTGGCTACTTTGAAGAACCTAGAATATAGGACATACTTTCAGTTGTTTCGCACTTTTTTGTTAAGTATATAATTCCACATGTGTTAATTCATAGTTTTGATGCCTTCAGTGTGAATTTACAATTTTCATAGTCATGAAAATACAGAAAAATCTTTAAATGAGAAGGTGTGTCCAAACTTTTGGTCTGTACTGTACATGTATGCAGCAGTGAGAAAAAAGGAAAATTCAGCTCACCCTTTTGATGCTTTCATAGTCCTTGAATGAGATCCGAGCAAGGACAAGCGCCTCTGCTACACGCTGAATGCCATGACAGGAAAGAAGAAAAATCCAGCTCCGAAAGTAAAATAAAAAATTCTTTAATTCAAAATTTTAAAAGCAAAAAAGAAAAAAGGAAAAACGGCTGCTGGACATGAGCCCGGTGATTACCGGAGGAGAAATGCTGTAAGTAACTGAATGCGTTTCGAACATGTATGCAGCAGGGCATGTTAAGTCTAGTTGGGCTGTCATTTTGGTATTATTAAGGTCTGACTAAAAATTGTGTTATTGTGGCCTAGGTTGTGATAGGGATTGTGCAAGTTCATTTGAATTTGCTGCAGTCATATTTATGATTGCACAGCTAGAAGGACTATTAGTACTCTGCTCTATATTGTGGATCACATTGTGTAGTCCATGTTTTGTACTTCTTTTAAGTGTTTTTAAATAAACGTGTGTTGTTCGCTAATAAAATTTTTCAATTTTTTGGTGAGCCGTGGCTCTTTGCATATACTGTACTTTCTTGTTTTTCTGCCGTGTCCTAATTGATATGCAATAGGTGATCCCAGCTCCATTTATTTATTTGATGGTGCCCGCTTACATTTGTTTATACTCATCCAGGGAGAACGCGTGTGTATACCGTATAGCTGCTAAGCAGGTGTAATCAACTCTCAGTTATGACCTATGGGTCATTACCACACAGTATTTAACCTTCCAGCAGTTTTCTGGGAGATACCAGTTATTGTTTCGAATACATAGTACATGTCCACGGCTGTTAATATGCTATTATCCTGTTCCTGACCCAGCCAGATCCTGACCTCGTTTACTCCATAATCTCTCCTGACTTTGACCCCGGCTGTTCTGACTTTGCTTTTTACTGACCTCATGTATCTAACTCTGACTATTCTTTTGACTACAATTGTGTCTCCTGATGCCGTCTCTGGTTCTGTCCCTCCAGTTACTAACTTTGGCTAATTTTACGTCTTTTGCCTCAGGCTTGTTCCTGGGACCTGATAGATGAACTGGGTATAATCAAGTCAGAGTTTGACTTTTTGTGCCGAAAACTTGAAACAGACTTTTTAAATGTGATGAAAATATGTCACGGGTCGTGAAGCTGTTAGACACAGAATTCTGTGATCGTTCACTAACATTAGCATATATCTCAGCTTTCCATCAGAGGTATAAATTGGGAAATTCAGCCAGCATAAATTTCAAAGAGAAGGTCAGGTGTGTATGAAAGAATTAATGGTGTCAATGTTCGACAAGTCTATTGTACTGGCTTTTCTCTAGCTTTGGCTGCAAAAAAATGTCATTATCAAATCAATGACATGAACAAACGTTTGTGGTTTAGATCAATGCATGAGTTGGAATTCAGCCCTTTATTAAGAAGCCATTAAAAATAGATTACAGTGCAGCGATTCAAATAAACCTGCTTCATACGCGATGTGAATTCTTACTCATGGCGTTATTACAGTGAAACAAGAGCTACAACATTATTTGGATTTCTAGAAGCTTAGGAGGACCTCCAGTAGTGAAGATATCCGTTCCATACGTCATCAACTATCAATTGTGAGGCAAAGATATGTTCACATGTTACCAACTTGGCAGCGCTAAGAGACACAAATGTTTGTTCTTGTCATTAACTTAGAAACAATGCAATGATAAGGTATAGGGCTCTCCACGCACGTCATGTTGAAGTGTCACTTACCGCACCACGCTGTATATGTATGGATTGGGAATAAAGCACACAAAGGAGTTGTGCCTGTGCCATTTGTGGAGAGAGCCGATAGTTACTTAAAGCTAGTCTCCTACTGTAACAGCCAGGATTGCAAGTATGTGTGATCCTGACAGTAGGGGGATGCTATTACACATATATCTTTATGGGATCTAGAATGGTACAAAGGCCAGTACAAAGTACATCTACCAGGATGATGAAGAATAAGGTTGAGCGACTTTTACTTTTTTAAGGTCGAGTCGGGTTTCGAGAAACCCGACTTTCTCAAAAGTCGAGTTGAGTGAAATTGGCCGATTATCGCGAAAAGTCGGGGTCGGGGATCGACCGAAACACAAAACCCAATGCAAGTCAATGAGAAATATGTAATCCGTACTGCGAGATTTTCTCGCAGGCTTGCAAAACCGACATACAGACATACAATGGATCCATGTGCTCAAAAAATCATTGAGACATATATCTAATATATAATTGCCTAGAATACTACTTCCTGCAATTTGTGCCAACTTCCGTGGCTTTGTCCGGAGCTAATGTCCGGAGCTAATGTCCGGAGCTAATGTCCGGAGCTAATGTCCGGAGATTAATTGCCTAGAATACTACTTCCTGCAATTTGTGCCAACTTCCGTGGCTTTGTCCGGAGCTAATGTCCGGAGCTAATGTCCGGAGCTAATGTGCGGAGATAATGTCCGGAGCTAATGTCCGGAGCTAATGTCCGGAGCTAATGTCCGGAGATAAGTGACGTCAACAGTGTCCAGTGTCTGATTGGTTGCCGCCTGCTGCGAGCGACCAATCAGAAACGTGCCGTACTGTGACACACTCCGCCCGCCATTTTGGTGTGATTTTTGAATTTTTACCTCACAGCAAGTTTCTACTGCGTGGAGGCGGGCCCAGTGACGTTGCTCTTCAAGCTCCTGCCAAATTTCGTCAAAAAAATGATAATACCATTTACCAAAACTATATATATTTAGTTGTGAAGTGGTTCAGTGACATTTTCACACCAATTTTGAACTTTTGTTTGGTGTTTTCTCCATATACTGCCTATTATTTTTGTTCTTTCTTACTATTATTTATTAATTGTATTATTCTTACATTTGAATAAATAAAGTATATATGGATTCTAGACTCCCGATTCTTTAGAATCGGGCTGCCATCTAGTATATATATATACAGTGGGGCTAAAAAGTATTTAGTCAGTCAGCAATAGTGCAAGTTCCACCACTTAAAAAGATGAGAGGCGTCTGTAATTTACATCATAGGTAGACCTCAACTATGGGAGACAAACTGAGAAAAAAAATCCAGAAAATCACATTGTCTGTTTTTTTAACAATTTATTTGCATATTATGGTGGAAAATAAGTATTTGGTCAGAAACAAACAATCAAGATTTCTGGCTCTTACAGACCTGTAACTTCTTCTTTAAGAGTCTCCTCTTTCCTCCACTCATTACCTGTAGTAATGGCACCTGTTTAAACTTGTTATCAGTATAAAAATACACCTGTGCACACCCTCAAACAGTCTGACTCCAAGCTCCACTATGGTGAAGACTAAAGAGCTGTCAAAGGACACCAGAAACAAAATTGTAGCCCTGCACCAGGCTGGGAAGACTGAATCTGCAATAGCCAACCAGCTTGGAGTGAAGAAATCAACAGTGGGAGCAATAATTAGAAAATGGAAGACATACAAGACCACTGATAATCTCCCTCGATCTGGGGCTCCACGCAAAATCCCACCCCGTGGGGTCAGAATGATCACAAGAACGGTGAGCAAAAATCCCAGAACCCCGCGGGGGGACCTAGTGAATGAACTGCAGAGAGCTGGGACCAATGTAACAAGGCCTACCATAAGTAACACACTACGCCACCATGGACTCAGATCCTGCAGTGCCAGACATGTCCCACTGCTTAAGCCAGTACATGTCCGGGCCCGTCTGAAGTTTGCTAGAGAGCATTTGGATGATCCAGAGGAGTTTTGGGAGAATGTCCTATGGTCTGATGAAACCAAACTGGAACTGTTTGGTAGAAACACAACTTGTCGTGTTTGGAGGAAAAAGAATACTGAGTTGCATCCATCAAACACCATACCTACTGTAAAGCATGGTGGTGGAAACATTATGCTTTGGGGCTGTTTCTCTGCAAAGGGGCCAGGACGACTGATCCGGGTACATGAAAGAATGAATGGGGCCATGTATCGTGAGATTTTGAGTGCAAACCTCCTTCCATCAGCAAGGGCATTGAAGATGAAACGTGGCTGGGTCTTTCAACATGACAATGATCCAAAGCACACCACCAGGGAAATGAAGGAGTGGCTTCGTAAGAAGCATTTCAAGGTCCTGGAGTGGCCTAGCCAGTCTCCAGATCTCAACCCTATAGAAAACCTTTGGAGGGAGTTGAAAGTCCGTGTTGCCAAGCGAAAAGCCAAAAACATCACTGCTCTAGAGGAGATCTGCATGGAGGAATGGGCCAACATACCAACAACAGTGTGTGGCAACCTTGTGAAGACTTACAGAAAACGTTTGACCTCTGTCATTGCCAACAAAGGATATATTACAAAGTGTTGAGATGAAATTTTGTTTCTGACCAAATACTTATTTTCCACCATAATATGCAAATAAATTGTTAAAAAAACAGACAATGTGATTTTCTGAATTTTTTTTTCTCAGTTTGTCTCCCATAGTTGAGGTCTACCTATGATGTAAATTACAGACGCCTCTCATCTTTTTAAGTGGTGGAACTTGCACTATTGCTCACTGACTAAATACTTTTTTGCCCCACTGTATATATTTATATTTACTTCAGAGCGATATAGCAGAAAAGCCGGTAATTCAATTGCCGGCTTTTCATTTCTCCTTCCTAAACCCGTCATGATATGAGACATGGTTTACATACAGTAAACAATGTCATATTACCAATTTTTTTTTGCATATTACACACTGCTAATGTTAGTAGTGTGTATGTGCAAAATTTGGGCGCTGTAGCTATTAAATTTAAGGGTTAAATCGCGGAAAAAATTGGCGTGGGCTCCCTGCGCAATTTTCTCCACCAGAGTGGTAAAGCCAGTGACTGAGGGCAGATATTAATAGCCTAGAGAGGGTCCACGGTTATTGCCCCCCCTGGCTAAAAACATCTGCCCCAGCCACCCCAGAAAAGGCACATCTGGAAGATGCGCCTATTCTGGCACTTGGCCACTCTCTTCCCACTCTCGTGTAGTGGTGGGATATGGGGTAATGAAGGGTTAATGTCACCTTGCTATTGTAAGGTGAAATTAAGCCAGATTAATAATGGAGAGGAGTCAATTATAAACAACATTTAGGAGTCAATTATGACACCTATCCATTATTAATCCAATAGTATGAAATGGTTAAAAAAACACACACAATATTGCAAATTATTTTGATGAAATAAACACACAGGTTGTTGTAATATTTTATTCCACTCTCAACCCACCTGAAGACCCTCGACCTGTAACAAATAAAAAATAATAAACCAACAATATCCTATACCTTCCGATGATCTGTCACGTCCCACGATGTAAATCCATCTGAAGGGGTTAAAATATTTTACAGGCAGGAGCTCTGCTAATGCAGCTGTGCTCATGCCAATAAAACCCCAGCGAATAAATGGAAAGTAGGTCAATGACCTGTAGTTACCTTCATTCGCGGTGATGCGCCCTCTGCTGGATGTCCTCATATGACCTCGAGGCTGGGAAAATATTCAGAAAAGTTCCCACGCTCGAGGTCATATGAGGACATCCAGCAGAGGGCGCATCACCACTGGCTTTACCTCTCTGGTGGAGAAAATTGCGCGGGAGCCCATGCCAATTTTTTCTGCGATTTAACCCTTAAATTTAATAGCTACAGCGCCCAAATTTTGCACATACACACTACTAACATTAGTTAATTAAATAAACACACAGGTTGTTGTAATATTTTATTCCACTCTCAACCCACCTGAAGACCCTGAATCCTAAACAACAGTCATATGTAACAACGTTAAAGATAATGCAATAATTAAAGCAAAATAAGACGACCCTGCTCGTGAGAGCTTACAATCAAAATGAGGTGGTTGGAAGATACAATGTACAGGTGCTTATTTATAATGATGGTCCAGCCATCTTGAGGGAATGGGGCTAGATAAAGGCTTCATGAGCTGGTCACAACCCAGTATGTGTGGAGCTTTTGGGTGCGGTGGAGTTTGATGGAGAGTTATGTTCAGAGAAAGTGAGGGGAATATACTGTATATAAAAGGACTTCAATCAGGAATCGAGATAGACCACTTTAAACAGATGTGTTTTTAGAGAGTGCCTAAATTGTATAAGTTGTGGTTAGTCTAGATTTCTTGGGGTAGAGCATTTCAGAGGATTTGTGCACTTGGAGCCTGGAGTAGGAGGTACGGATTAGTACGGATGTTATTCAAAAGTCGCTTGTGGAGCGTAACAAGCGGTTAGGTCGATACACGGAAATGAGGGAGGAAATGAAGTAGATGCCAAACTGTGGAGAGCTTTCTTGGTGAGAACAAGCAGTTTAAATTGGATCCTGTAATGTATGGGCAGCCAGTTCAATGACTGGCAAAGAGTGAACGCGTCCGAGTACAGATAGCCAGATGGATGACCCTGGCTGCTGCACTAAGGATGGACTGGAGAGGAGAAAGTTGAGTGAGAGGGAGGCAAATTAAAAGAGCATTACAGTAGTCAAGGCAGGAGTGGATCAGGGCAACGGTCAGGGTCAGAGTTTATCAGTGAGGGTTTACTAGCAGACAGCAAATCCTAAAAAGCAATGGTTGTTGTTCAGGTCATCCAAAATTCTAAATTTCCATGGTGTTTTCTTCTGAAAATAACTGTTTACTTTGAAATAAAATTGATACTTTGACTAGAGTATTCACATGCACACCAAGTCATCCTAAATGATAATTTAAAAAAATACTTCATAGAGCGGAAGCCAAAGAGCACACAGCTTGTATTTTGGGGTAGCTATGGTGTTCAAATAAGCTTAATTGTGGGTTAGAAAATGTTGTACAATGGCAGCAAAATTTCAATGTCTGACATTAGAACATGTTAGAACAGAGCAGGTTCATGTACCTGAGATGGTGTATTTGGGATTTCTCACAATTTAAGTTTTACCTTCCTAATCATCTATGACAAAACCTCTGTTTTTACTCTTATGTCTGATTTGCCATCAGTGAGACATGTACATATAAGGCTAGAATGGGCATGCAGGCAAAAGTGAATGTAAGAAATGTGTTAGGCTGGGTTCACATTGCGTTAATAGCAGCCCGTTCAACACATCCGTGAACGGGCTGCTAATAACGCAAGTGCCGGTATTGGCACTGCGCTAGCGCAGATAGAGCATCTGCTAGCTCTATCTGCGCTAGCAGTGACGGACCTGGTAACGCTGCAGCCCGCATCTCAGGGTCCGTCACTCAATGACGGCACATCGCTAGCGCACGCCCATTGTGGGCGTGCGCTAGCGATGTGTCCGACATTGTATTCAATGGCACCGTTAGATGGACCACTTTACACCGCGTTATGCTGCGATGTAACGTAGTCCATCTAAAGGACACATAGAACGCAATGTGAACCCAGCCTAAGTTAGCGTCAACCACGATCTCAAAATAAAGTCATTTTTGTGTACAAGTTACATAATTGAAGGATAATTATTATTATTATTTATTTATATAGCATCATTGATTCCATGGTGCTGTATATGAGAAGGGGTAACATACAAATTACAGATATCATTTACAGTAAACAAACTAACAATGACAGACTGATACAGAGGGGCGAGGACCCTGCCCTTGCGGGCTTACATTCTACAGGAATAATGGAGAATAATCTACATACAATGAGACGTATAAGGATGTATTTGTCCATATTACTTTAACCCCTTCCCGACCCATGACGCCACGTAGGCGTCATGAAAGTCGGTGCCAATCCGACCCATGACGCCTATGTGGCGTCATGGAAAGATCGCGTCCCTGCAGGCCGGGTGAAAGGGTTAACTCGCATTTCACCCGATCTGCAGGGACAGGGGGAGTGGTAGTTTAGCCCAGGGGGGGTGGCTTCACCCCCTCGTGGCTACGATCGCTCTGATTGGCTGTTGAAAGTGAAACTGCCAATCAGAGCGATTTGTAATATTTCACCTATTATAACGGGTGAAATATTACAATCCAGCCATGGCCGATGCTGAAATATCATCGGCCATGGCTGGAAACACTAATGTGCCCCCACCCCACCCCACCGATCGCCCCCCCAGCCCTCCGATCTGGCCAGTACACTGCTCCGGTTCCCATCTGTCCAGTGCTCCGCTCCCCCCGTGCTCTTGTCCGCTCCCCCCATGCTCCAATCACCCCCCGTGCTCCAATCACCCCCCCTGCACTCCGATCCACCCCCCCGGTGCTCCGTTCCACCCCCCCGTGCTCCATTCCAGCCCCCCGTGCTCCGTTCCACGCCCCCGTGCTCCGTTCCACCCTTCCCGCGCTCCGATTCCCCCCCCGTGCTCCGATCCCCCCCCCGTGGTCCCCCCCCACCCCATCATACTTACCGATCCAGCAGGGGTCCCGTCCGTCTTCTCCCTGGGTGCCGCCATCTTCCAAAATGGCGGGCGCATGCGCAGTGCGCCCGCCGAATCTGCCGGCCGGCAGATTCGTTCCAAAGTGCATTTTGATCACTGAGATAGGTTATATCTCAGTGATCAAAATAAAAAAAATAATAAATGACCCCCCCCCTTTGTCACCCCCATAGGTAGGGACAATAAAAAAATAAAGAAATTTTTTTTTTCCACTAATGTTAGAATAGGGTTAGGGTTAGGGGTAGGGTTAGGGGTAGGGTTAGGGTTAGGGGTAGGGTTAGGGGTAGGGTTAGGGGTAGGGTTGGGTTAGGGGTAGGGTTAGGGGTAGGGTTAGGGGTAGGGTTAGGGTTAGGGTTAGGGGTAGGGTTAGGGCTAGGGGTAGGGTTAGGGTTAGGGCTAGGGTTAGGGTTTCGGTATGTGCACACGTATTCTGGTCCTCTGCGGATTTTTCCGCTGCGGATTTGATAAATCCGCAGTGCTAAACCGCTGCGGATTTATGGCGGATTTACCGCGGTTTTTCTGCGCATTTCACTGCGGTTTTACAACTGCGATTTTCTATTTGAGCAGTTGTAAAACCGCTGCGGAATCCGCACAAAGAAGTGACATGCTGCGGAATGTAAACCGCTGCGTTTCCGTGCAGTTTTTCCGCAGCATGGGCACAGCGATTTTTGTTTCCCGTAGGTTTACATTGAACTGTAAACTCATGGGAAACTGCTGCGGATCCGCAGCGTTTTCCGCAGCGTGTGCACATACCTTTAGAATTAGGCTATGTGCACACGGTGCGGATTTGGCTGCGGATTGGCCGCTGCGGATTCGCAGCAGTGTTCCATCAGGTTTACAGTACCATGTAAACATATGAAAAACCAAATCCGCTGTGCCCATGGTGCGGAAAATACCGCGCGGAAGCGCTGCTTTGTATTTTCCGCAGCATGTCAATTCTTTGTGCGGATTCCGCAGCGTTTTACACCTGTTCCTCAATAGGAATCCACAGGTGAAATCCGCACAAAAAACACTGGAAATCCGCGGAAAATCCGCAGGTAAAACGCAGTGCCTTTTACCCGCCGATTTTTCAAAAATGGTGCGGAAATATCTCACACGAATCCGCAACGTGGGCACATAGCCTTAGGGTTAGGGTTGGAATTAGGGTTGTGGTTAGGGTTGTGATTAGGGTTATGGCTACAGTTGGGATTAGGGTTAGGGGTGTGGTGGGGTTAGTGTTGGAGGTAGAATTGAGGGGTTACCACTGTTTAGGCACATCAGGGGTCTCCAAACGCAACATGGCGCCACCATTGATTCCAGCCAATCTCGTATTCAAAAAGTCAAATGGTGCTCCCTCACTTCCGAGCCCTGACGTGTGCCCAAACAGTGGTTTACCCCCACATATGGGGTACCAGCATACTCAGGACAAACTGCGCAACAATTACTGGGGTCCAATTTCTCCTGTTACCCTTGTGAATCAAAAAAAATGCTTGCTAAAACATAATTTTTGAGGAAAGAAAAATGATTTTTTATTTTCACGGCTCTGCGTTGTAAACATCTGTGAAGCACTTGGGGGTTCAAAGTGCTCACCACATATCTAGATAAGTTCCTTGGGGGGTCTAGTTTCTAAAATGGGGTCACTTGTGGGGGTTTCTACTGTTTAGGCACACCAGGGGCTCTGCAAACGCAACGTGACACCCGCAGACCATTCCATCAAAGTCTGCATTTCAAAAGTCACTACTTCCCTTCTGAGCCCCGACGTGTGCCCAAACAGTGGTTTACCCCCACTCATGGGGTATCAGCGTACTCAGGAGAAACTGGACAACAACTTTTGGGGTCCAATTTCTCCTGTAACCCTTGGGAAAATAAAAAATTCTGGGCTAAATAATTATTTTTGAGGAAAGAAAACGTATTTATTATTTTCACGGCTCTGCATTATAAACTTCTATGAAGCACTTGGGGGTTCAAAGTGCTCACCACACATCTAGATAAGTTCCTTTCGGGGTCTAGTTTCCAAAATGCGGTCACTTGTGGGGGGTTTCTACTGTTAAGCCACATCAGGGGCTCTGCAAACGCAACGTGACGCCCACAGAGCATTCCATCAAAGTCTGCATTTCAAAACGTCACTACTTCACTTCCGAGCCTCGGCATGTGCCCAAACAGTGGTTTACCCCCACATATGGGGTATCAGCGTACTCAGGAGAAACTGGACAACAACTTTTGGGGTCCAATTTCTTCTGTAACCCTTGGGAAAATAAAAAATTCTGGGCTAAATAATTATTTTTGAGGAAAGAAAACGTATTTATTATTTTCACGGCTCTGCATTATAAACTTCTATGAAGCACTTGAGGGTTCAAAGTGCTCACCACACATCTAGATAAGTTCCTTTCGGGGTCTAGTTTCCAAAATGGGGTCACTTGTGGGGGATTTCTACTGTTAAGCCACATCAGGGGCTCTGCAAACGCAACGTGACGCCCACAGAGCATTCCATCAAAGTCTGCATTTCAAAACGTCACTACTTCACTTCCGAGCCCCGGCATGTGCCCAAACAGTGATTTACCCCCACATATGGGGTATCAGCGTACTCAGGAGAAACTGGACAACAACTTTTGGGGTCAAATTTCTCCTGTTACCCTTGGGAAAATAAAAAATTGCAGGCTAAAAGATCATTTTTGAGAAAATAATTTATTTTTTTTATTTTCATGGCTCTGCGTTATAAACTTCTGTGAAGCACTTGGGGGTTCAAAGTCCTCACCACACATCTAGATTAGTTCCTTTGGGGGTCTAGTTTCCAAAATGGTGTCATTTCTGGGGGATCTCCAATGTTTAGGCACACAGGGGCTCTCCAAACGTGACATGGTGTCCGCTAATGATTGGAGCTAATTTTCCATTTAAAAAGCCAAATGGCGTGCCATCCCTTCCGAGCCCTGCCGTGCGCCCAAACAGTGGTTTACCCCCACATATGGGGTATCAGCGTACTCAGGACAAACTGGACAACAATATTTGGGGTCCAATTTCTCCTATTATCCTTGGCAAAATAGGAAATTCTAGGCTAAAAAATCATTTTTGAGGAAAGAAAAATTATTTTTTATTTTCATGGCTCTGCGTTATAAACCTCTGTGAAGCACCTGGGGGTTTAAAGTGCTCAATATGCATCTAGATAAGTTCCTTGGGGGGTCTAGTTTCCAAAATGGGGTCACTTGTGGGGGAGCTCCAATGTTTAGGCACACAGGGGCTCTCCAAACGCGACATGGTGTCCGCTAACAATTGGAGCTAATTTTCCATTCAATAAGTCAAATGGCGCGCCTTCCCTTCCGAGCCCTGCCGAGTGCCCAAACAGTGGTTTACCCCCACATATGAGGTATCGACGTACTCGGGAGAAATTGCCCAACAAATTTTATGATCCATTTTATCCTACTGCCCATGTGAAAATGAAAAAATTGAGGCGAAAAGAATTTTTTTGTGAAAAAAAAGTACTTTTTCATTTTTACGGATCAATTTGTGAAGCACCTGGGGGTTCAAAGTGCTCACTATGCATCTAGATAAGTTCCTTGGGGCGTCTAGTTTCCAAAATGGGGTCACTTGTGGGGGAGCTCCAATTTTTAGGCACACGGGGGCTCTCCAAACGTGACATGGTGTCCGCTAAAGAGTGGAGCCAATTTTTGATTCAAAAAGTCAAATGGCGCTCCTTCCGTTCCAAGCCCTGCTGTGCGCCCAAACAGTGGTTTACCCCCACATATGAGGTATCAGCGTACTCAGGACAAATTGGACAACAACTTTCGTGGTTCAGTTTCTCCTTTTACCATTGAGAAAATAAAAAAATTGTTGCTAAAAATAATTTTTGTGACTAAAAAGTTAAATGTTCATTTTTTCCTTCCATGTTGCTTCTGCTGCTGTGAAGCACCTGAAGGGTTAATAAACTTCTTGAATGTGGTTTTGCGTACCTTGAGGGGTGCAGTTTTTAGAATGGTGTCACTTTTGGGTATTTTCAGCCATATAGACCCCTCAAACTGACTTCAAATGTGAGGTGGTCCCTAAAAAAAATGGTTTTGTAAATTTCGTTGTAAAAATGACAAATCGCTGGTCAAATTTTAACCCTTATAACTTCCTAACAAAAAAAAATTTTGTTTCCAAAATTGTGCTGATGTAAAGTAAACATGTGGGAAATCTTATTTATTAACTATTTTGTGTCACATATCTCTCTGGTTTAACAGAATAAAAATTCAAAATGTGAAAATTGCGAAATTTTCAAAATTTTCGCCAAATTTCCGTTTTTATCACAAATAAATGCAGAATTTATTGACCTAAATTTACCACTAACATGAAGCCCAATATGTCACGAAAAAACAATCTCAGAACCGCTAGGATCCGTTGAAGCGTTCCTGAGTTATTACCTCATAAAGGGACACTGGTCAGAATTGCAAAAAACGGCAAGGTCTTTAAGGTCAAAATAGGCTGGGTCATGAAGGGGTTAAATCATAAGCAATTTCAAGAAAAAGTCAACAAAACCACATCAATTCATGGACTTAAGTACACCTAAATATGCAGTACAGAGCAAAAGTTTGGAAACACCTTGTTAGGGTTGGCAGAATGCATCGAGTATGTATATATGTATTAATAGGTGCGTTCGCAACCCGGGGTCCACCGTGCAGGAGAGGAACCTGCTGCTGGCAAATGAAGGCGCTATATGGCGGTATAATTAAAATCTGTTAACTCCACAGATTCACTAGAAACAAGATGCTGTGCCCTGTTAACCTCACAGAGGTACACAGCTACCAAACAGAGCAAAACTGTGGTCATGCAGTCAGAGAAACAGGCAAAGAACTCCTCACCGGAGGTGCTGGTATTCTAGGGGCTTATTTCAGCCAAACCCTAACCACATCCAGAGATGACCACACTGGCGCTGAGCTTATAGACTTTAGTTTGATACTAGCGCATGGCCATAAGGCCATGTGAACCTTTCATAGCTGTAGCAGACAAGGACCTTACAAGTGGTCCAATAGGAGCTGCTAGAGGGCCTGAGCGTGTGACCCCCGACCTCCAATGAGAGGTCCTCCCGTGGGCATGCTCAGTGTGTGCAAAGCAGGACTTAGTCCTAGAAAAGCCTGCACACCACTGACCAGTGCTGGCTTCAAAAGTAGAACCTGGAAAGGCAGCAGTAACCCTTTGCACAGTATCAGGCTGAGCGAGACGCTGGGACCATCTCCGCTGAGCAGGCTCCACTGCAGCTGAAGTGGAATGGGAGACCGCAGCAGACATGGCTCGAGATTCCCCCTGTGCAGCAGCGGGAACTCGACTCCTAACACACCTTCTCATTTAAAGATTCTGTATTTTCATGACTATGAAAATTATAAATTCACACTGAAGGCATCAAAATTGTGAATTAACACATGTGGAATTATATACTTAACAAAAAAGTGTAAAACAACTGAAAATATGTCTTATATTCTAGGTTCTTCAAAGTAGCCACCTTTTGCTCTGATGACTGCTTTGCACACTCTTGGCATTCTCTTGATGAACTTCAAGAGGTAGTCACCGGAATTGGTTTTCACTTCACAGGTGTGTCCTGTCAGGTTTAAATAGTGGGATTTCTTGCCTTATAAATGGGGTTGGGACCATCAGTTGTGTTGTGCAGAAGTCTGGTGGATACACAGCTGATAGTCCTAATGGATAGACTGTTAGAATTTGTATTATGGCAAGAAAAAAAGCAGCTAAGAAAAACAAGTGGCCATCATTTCTTTAATTAATGAAGGTCAGTCAGTCTGAAAAATTGGGAAAACTTTGAAAGTGTCCCCAAGTGCAGTTGCAAAAACCATCAAGTGCTACAAAGAAACTGGCTCACATGAGGACCGCCCCAGGAAAGGAAGACCAAGAGTCACCTCTGCTTCTGAGGATAAGTTTATCCGAGTCACCAGCCTCAGAAATCGCAGGTTAACAGCAGCTCAGATTAGAGACCAGGTCAATGCCATACAGAGTTCTAGCAGCAGACACATCTCTACAACAACTGTTAAGAGGAGACTTTATGAAGCAGGCCTTCATGGTAAAATAGCTGCTAGAAAACCACTGCTAAGGACAGGCAACAAGCAGAAGAGACTTGTTTGGGCTAAAGAACACAAGGAATGGACATTAGACCAGTGGAAATCTGTGCTTTGGTCTGATGAGTCCAAATTTGAGATCTTTGGTTCCAACCACCGTGTCTTTGTGCAACGCATAAAAGGTGAACGGATGGACTCTACATGCCTGGTTCCCACCGTGAAGCATGGCGGAGGAGGTGTGATGGTGTGGGGGTGCTTTGCTGGTGACACTGTTGGGGATTTATTCAAAATTGAAAGGATACTGAGCCAGCATAGCTACCAGAGCATCTTGCAGCGGCATGCTATTCCACCCGGTTTGCGTTTAGTTGGACCATCATTTATTTTTCAACAGGACAATGACCCCAAACACACGTCCAGGCTGTGTAAGGGCTATTTGGCCAAGAAGGAGAGTGATGGGGTGCTACGCCAGATGACCTGGCCCCCACAGTCACCAGACCTGAACCCAATCGAGATGGTTTGGGGTGAGCTAGACCGCAGAGTGAAGGCAAAAGGGCCAACAAGTGCTAAACAACAACCCAAAACGACTTTTTGAAACCTTAAACTCCCTCCTGAGACCTAAAGTACAGGCCCCTATCAGGAACCTCAGTTGTGAGTATCTGGCTACTTATTTCCTAGGAAAACTCAACCACATCCATCAGGATATCTCAGCCCAATCTCCTCACTGCCTGGATCCCCTTCCCTGCCACACCTCAAGCTCACTAGATATCTTTGAGCCTGTTTCAGAAGGAGAAGTTTCCAAGCTCCTCGCTTCTGCTCGGCCTACAACCTGCAACAGTGACCCCATTCCTTCACATCTCCTGCAGTCTCTCTCACCAGTGGTCAGTGTCACCACTCACCTGACTAAAATATTTAACCTCTTTCTTTATTCAGGCATCTTTCCCTCCTCATTTAAACCTGCATTCATAACTCCTTTGCTTGCCCCTTCACCCCGAAGCCTGTTTTCAACTTCCTGACCAGGCCATTTTTTTCAATTCTGACCACTGTCACTTTATGAGGTCATAACTCTGAAATGCTTCAACGGATCCTGGTGATTCTGAGACTATTTTCTCGTGACATATTGTACTTTATGATAGTGGTTAAAAAAAATTTTTGATTTGTGAAAAAAATTGAAATTTGGCGAAAATTTTGAAAATTTTGCAATTTTTAAACTTTTAGTTTTTATGCCCTTAGATTAGAGAGTCAAATCATACAAAAAAGTTAATAAATAAAATTACCCACATGTCTGCTTTACATTAGCACAATTTTGGAAACATTTATTTTTGTTAGGAAGTTATAGGGGTTAAAAAATGACCAGCGATTTCTCATTTTTACAACAAAATGTGCAAAACCATTTTTTTAAGGGATGGCATTCTAAAAACTGCACCCCTCAAAGTACTCAAAACCACATTCAAAAAGTTTATTAACCCTTCAGGTGCTTCACAGGAATTTTTGGAATGTTTAAAAAAAATTGAACATTTAACTTTTTTTCACAAAATTTTTACTTCAGATACAATTTCTTTTATTTTACCAAGGGTAACAGGAGAAATTGGACCACAAAAGTCGTTGTACAATTTATCCTGAGTACGCCGATACCCCATATGTGGGGGTAAGCCACTGTTTGGGCGCATGGCAGAGCTCGGAAGGGAAGGAGCACCATTTGACTTTTCAATGTACAATTTTCTGGAATTGAGATCGGACACCATGTAGCATTTGGAGAGCCTCTGATGTGCCTAAACAGCGGAAACCCCCCACACTTGACACCATTTTGGAAAATAGACCCCCTATGGAACTAATCTAGATGTGTGGAGAGCACTTTGAACCTCTAAGTGCTTCACAGAAGTTTATAATGAAGAGCTGTTAAAAAAAAACATATTTTTTTCACAAAAAAATGATCTTTTTGCCCCGAATTTTTTATTTTCCCAAGGGTAACAGGAAAAATTGGACCCAAAAGGTTGTTGTGCAATTTGTCCTGAATACGCTGATACCCAGTGTGTGGGGGTAAACCACTGTTTGAGCGCATGACAGAGCTCGGATGGGAAGGAGCACCGCTTGACTTTCCAATGCAAAATTGGCTGGAATTGAGATCAAACACCATGTCGCATTTGGAGAGCCCCTGATGTGCCTAAACAGTGGAAACCCCCCACAAGTGACACCATTTTGGAAAGCAAACCCTCTTGAGAACTAATCTAGATGAGTGGTGAGCACTTTGAACCCCCAGATACTTCACAGAAGTTTATAATGTAGAGCCGTAAAAAAAATAATTTTTTTTCACAAAAACAATCTTTTTGCACTAAATTTTTTATTTTCTCAAGGGTAACAGGACAAATTGGACCATAAAGCTGTTGTGCAATTTGTCCTGAGTACGCTGATACCCCATATATGGGGGAAAACTACTGTTTGAGCGCATGGCAGAGCTCTGAAGGGAAGGAGCACCGTTAGACTTTTCAATGCAAAAATGGCTGGAATTGAGATCGGAACCCATGTCGCGTTTGGAGAGCCCTTGATGTGCCTAAACAGTGGAAAACCCCCCACAAATAACCCCATTTTGGAAAGAAGACCCTCTAAGGAACTTATCTAGATGTGTGGTGAGCTGTTTTAACCACAATTGTTTCACTAAAGTTTAGAATGTAGAGCCGTGAAAATTAAAAAATCATTTTTTCTTTCCACAAAATGATTTTTAGCCCGCAATTTTTTCCCCAAGGGTAACAGGAGAAATTGGAACACCAAAAGTTGTTGTCCAATTTGTCCTGAGTACACTGATACCCCATATGTGGGGGGAACCACCGTTTGGGCGCATGGCAGAGCTCAGAATGGAAGGAGCACCGTTTGGAATGCAGACTTAGATGGATTGGTCTGCAGGTGTCACGTTGCATTTGCAACCTAAACAGTAGAAACCCCCCACAAGTGACCACATATTGGAAACTAGACCCCCCAAGGAACTTATCTAGAAGTGTTGTGAGAACTTTAAACCCCCAAGTGTTTCGCTAAAGTTTATAACGCAGAGCCGTGAAAATAAAAAATATATTTTTTTCCATGAAAATGATACTTTAGCCCCCAAATTTTTATTTTCCCAAGGGTAACAGGACAAATTGGACTCCAAAAGTTGTAGTCCAATTTATTCTGAGTATGCTGATACCCCATATGTGGGGGGAACCACCGTTTGGTGCATTTGCAGAGCCCCTGATGTACCTAAACAGTAGAAACCCCCCACAAGTGACCCCATATTGGAAATTAGACCCCCCAAGGAACTTATCTAGATGTGTTGTGAGAACTTTGAATGCCTAAGTGTTTCAATACAGTTTATAACGCAGAGCCATGAAAATAAAAAATCTTTTCTTTTTCCATAAAAATTATTTTTTAGCCCCCAGCTTTGTATTTTCCCAAGGGTAACAGAAGAAATTGTTGTCCAATTTGTCCTGAGTACGCTGATACTCCATATGTTGGGGTAAACCCCTGTTTGGGCGCACGGGAGAGCTCAGAAGGGAAGGAGCACTGTTTAAGTTTTTCAACGCAGAATTGGCTGGAATTGAGATCGGACGCCATGTCGCTTTTGGAGAGTCCCTGATGTGCCTGAACAGTGGAAACCCCCCAATTCAAACTGAAACCCTAACCCAAACACACCCCTAACCCTAATTCCAACCATAACCCTAACTACACCCCTAACCCTAATCCCAACCCTAATCCCAACCGTAAATGTAATCCAAACCCCAAGTTTAGCCCCAACCCTAATCCCAGCCCTAACACTAACCCCAACCCTAACTTTAGCCCCAACCCTAACCCCCACCCTAGCCCCAACCCTAACCCCAACCCTAGCCCTAAACCCAACCCTAACCCCAACCCTAACCCTAACTTTAGCCCCAACCCTAACCCTAACCCCAACCCTAACCCTAACCCCAACCCTAACCCTAACCCCAACCCTAACACTAACCCCAACCCTAACTTTAGCCCCAACCCTAACCCTAACCCTAATGGGAAAATGGAAATAAATACATTTTTTGAAATTGTATTTCTTTCCCTAACTAAGGGGGTGATTGTTATGGTCTGGTGATTAAGGAGCGACATGCGACTAGCTCTGAGCAGGTGGTAACTATACTGACTGCAGTCCCTAAGCTCAACGCAACACTAGAAGTAGCCGTGGAATGCTCCTAACTCTGCCTAGGCATCTCATCACAGCCTAAGAGATAACTACCCCTAAAGATAGAAGCAGGAAAACTATCTTGCCTCAGAGAAAATCCCCAAAGGATAGTTTAGCCCCCCACAAATAATGACTGTGAGAGGAGAAGGAAATGACATACGTAGTATCAAACAAGATTTTGCACAGGAGGCCACTTCTAGCTAGATAGAAATAGTACAGGACGGAACGCTGTGCGGTCAGTAGAAAAAAACTAGAAAAAGTCCTCCGCAGAGAAATGCAAAAATCTCCACACCTGACTAAAGGTGTGGAGGGCAAACTCTGCTGCCCAGAGCTTCCAGCTTAGCTGAATAGATCCATACTGATAAGCTGGACAAATGAGCAAAACATAGAAAGTGCTGAACAAAAAAGTCCACAACAACTGAACTGCAAAAAAACAAGCAAGGACTTAACTTTGCTGAACTGGTGAGAGAGTCAGGAAAATCCAAAGAGCAATAACTCCAGGCTGGAACAATTGACAACTGGCATTGAATGAGGGATAAGGCCAGACTAATATAGCCGAGCCATAAAGACGATCAGTGAAAACAGCTGCAGAAACTAAATCCAAGAAGCAGCCATACCACTCAAAACCACAGGAGGGAGCCCAAGAGCAGAACTCTCAAAAATGCTACTTACAACCACCGGAGGGAGCCCAAGAGCGGAATTCACAACAGTACCCCCCCCCCTTGAGGAGGGGTCACCGAACCCTCACCAGAGCCCCCAGGCCGATCAGGTCGAGCCAAATGAAAAGCACGAACCAAATCGGCGGCATGAACATCGGAGGCAACAACCCAAGAATTATCCTCCTGGCCATAACCCTTCCACTTGACAAGATACTGAAGCTTCCACCTCGAAAAACGAGAATCCAAAATTTTCTCAACCATATATTCCAACTCTCCCTCAACCAACTCCGGGGCAGGAGGATCAACAGAAGGAACAACGGGCACCACATATCTCCGCAACAAAGATCTATGAAAAACATTGTGGATGGCAAAAGAGGCTGGAAGGGCCAAACGAAAAGACACAGGATTGATAATCTCAGAAATCTTATAAGGACCAATAAACCGAGGCTTGAACTTAGGGGAAGAAACCTTCATAGGAACATGACGAGAGGACAACCAAACCAAATCCCCCACACGAAGCCGAGGACCAACACACTGACGGTGGTTAGCAAAACGCTGAGCCTTCTCCTGGGACAACGTCAAATTGTCCACCACATGAGTCCAAATCTGCTGCAACCTGTCCATCACAGAATCCACACCAGGACAATCAGAAGGCTCAACCTGCCCTGAAGAAAAACGAGGATGTAAACCAAAATTACAAAAGAAAGGCGAAACCAAAGTAGCCGAACTAGCCCGATTATTAAGGGCAAACTCGGCCAACGGCAAGAAAGTCACCCAATCATCCTGATCAGCAGACACAAAACATCTCAAATAGGTCTCCAAGGTTTGAATAGTTCGCTCAGTTTGACCATTTGTCTGAGGATGGAACGCCGAAGAAAAAGACAAATCTATACCCATCCTAGCACAAAAGGCCCGACAAAACCTGGAAACAAACTTGGAACCTCTGTCAGACACAATATTCTCCGGAATGCCATGCAAACGAACCACATGTTGGAAAAACAATGGAACCAAATCAGAGGAGGAAGGCAATTTAGGCAAAGGTACCAAGTGGACCATTTTAGAGAACCGGTCACAAACCACCCAGATAACAGACATCCTCTGGTACACAGGAAGATCCGAAATAAAATCCATGGAAATATGCGTCCAAGGCCTCTCCGGGACGGGCAAAGGCAAAAGCAACCCACTAGCGCGGGAACAGCAAGGCTTAGCCCGGGCACAAGTCCCACAGGACTGCACAAAAGAACGCACATCCCGCGACAAGGAAGGCCACCAAAAGGACCTAGCAACCAAATCTCTGGTACCAAAAATCCCAGGATGACCGGCCAACACAGAACAATGGACCTCAGAAATTACCTTACTTGTCCATCTATCAGGAACAAACAGCTTCCCCACAGGACAGCGGTCAGGTTTATCAGCCTTAAACTCCCGAAGCGCCCGCCGCAAATCAGGGGAGATGGCAGACAGAATCACCCCTTCCCTAAGAATGCCAACCGGCTCAAGGACTCCAGGAGAATCCGGCAAAAAACTCCTAGAGAGGGCATCCGCTTTAACATTCTTAGATCCTGGAAGATATGAGACCACAAAATCAAAACGGGAGAAAAACAGGGACCACCGAGCCTGTCTAGGGTTCAGCCGCTTGGCCGACTCAAGGTAAATCAGATTCTTGTGATCGGTCAAGACCACAATGCGGTGCTTGGCTCCCTCAAGCCAATGTCGCCACTCCTCAAATGCCCACTTCATAGCCAACAACTCCCGATTGCCGACATCATAATTGCGTTCCGCAGGCGAAAACTTTCGGGAAAAGAAGGCACATGGCTTCATCAAGGAACCATCAGAATTCCTCTGTGACAAAACGGCCCCTACCCCAATCTCAGAAGCGTCAACCTCAACCTGAAAGGGAAGAGAAACATCCGGCTGACGCAAGACAGGGGCAAAAGTAAATCGGCGTTTAAGCTCCTGAAAGGCCTCAACAGCCTCAGAGGACCAATTAGTCACATTAGCGCCTTTCTTCGTCAAATCGGTCAGGGGTTTAACCACACTAGAGAAGTTGGCAATGAAACGGCGATAAAAATTAGCAAAGCCCAAAAATTTCTGAAGGCTCTTCACAGATGTGGGTTGAATCCAGTCATGAATGGCTTGGACCTTAACAGGATCCATTTCTATAGACAAAGGAGAAAAAATAAACCCCAAAAAAGAGACCTTCTGAACTCCAAACAGGCAGTTAGACCCCTTCACAAATAGAGCATTATCACGAAGGATCTGGAATACCATCCTGACCTGCTTCACATGAGACTCCCAATCATTGGAAAAAATCAAAATATCATCCAAATACGCAATCAAGAATTTGTCAAGATAATTGCGGAAAATATCATGCATAAAGGACTGAAATACAGAAGGAGCATTAGAAAGCCCGAAAGGCATCACCAGGTATTCAAAATGGCCTTCGGGCGTATTAAATGCAGTTTTCCATTTGTCACCCTGTTTAATACGAACAAGATTATATGCCCCTCGAAGGTCAATCTTGGTAAACCAACTAGCCCCCTTAATCCTAGCAAACAAATCAGAGAGCAAAGGTAAAGGGTATTGGAATTTGACCATGATCTTATTAAGAAGGCGATAATCAATACAGGGTCTTAAGGAGCCATCCTTCTTGGCAACAAAAAAGAATCCAGCTCCCAATGGTGACGAAGACGGCCGAATATGCCCTTTCTCTAAAGACTCTTTAACATAGCTCCGCATGGTGGCATGCTCTGGCACAGACAGATTGAAAAGTCGGCCCTTAGGGAACTTACAGCCAGGAATCAAGTCAATAGCACAATCACAGTCCCTATGTGGAGGAAGGGAACTGGACTTGGGCTCATCGAATACATCCTGGAAATCTGACAAAAATTCAGGAACATCAGAAGAGGAGGAAGAGGAAATTGACATTAAAGGAACGTCACTATGTACCCCTTGTCAACCCCAACTAGTCACAGACATTGATTTCCAATCCAGCACTGGATTGTGTACTTGTAACCATGGAAAACCCAGTACAACAACATCATGTAAATTATGCAACACCAGAAAACGGCAATCTTCCTGATGTGCAGGAGCCATGCACATAGTCAGCTGAGTCCAATACTGAGGTTTATTCTTGGCCAATGGTGTAGCATCAATACCCCTCAAGGGTATGGGACTCTGCAAAGGCTGCAAAGAAAAACCACAGCGCCTAGCGAATTCCAAGTCCATTAAGTTCAGAGCAGCGCCTGAATCCACAAATGCCATAACGGAAAAAGATGACAATGAGCAAATCAGGGTCACAGACAGGAGAAACTTAGGCTGCACAGTACTAATGGTAACAGACCTAGCGACCCTCTTAATACGCTTAGGGCAATCAGAAATAGCATGAGCAGAATCACCACAGTAAAAACACAGCCCATTCTGACGTCTGTATCCCCTCTGTTCCGCTCTAGTCAAAATCCTATCACATTGCATGGCCTCAGGACTCTGCTCTGAGGACACTGCCATAAGGTGCACCACTTTGCGTTCGCGCAGGCGCCGATCAATCTGAATGGCCAGAGACATAGATTCGCTCAAACCTACAGGCGTGGGAAACCCCACCATAACGTCTTTAAGGGTTTCAGAAAGACCCTTTCTGAAAATTGCTGCCAGAGCGTCCTCATTCCATTTAGTGAGCACAGACCATTTTCTAAATTTCTGGCAGTATAACTCTGCCGCTTCCTGACCCTGACACAGGGCCAATAGTGTTTTCTCAGCATGCTCTACAGAGTTAGGTTCGTCATACAATAATCCGAGCGATTGAAAGAATGCATCTATATTGAGCAATACTCTGTACTCTTGCAGCAAGCTGATCCAAACGAGAAAACAACCCCTGAACATCCATGCCTGCATCCAAATCCCGAATCACCCAGAGATTAAGAGGAAGAAAAAAGACAAAACAAACTAAAGAAAAAAAAATGGCTCAGAACTCTTTTTCTTTTCCTTCTTTTGAGATGCATTCAGCTTATTTTTGGTCCAGTTGTACTGTTATGGTCTGGTGATTAAGGAGCGACATGCGACTAGCTCTGAGGAGGTGGTAACTATACTGACTGCAGTCCCTAAGCTCAACGCAACACTAGAAGTAGCCGTGAAATGCTCCTAACTCTGCCTAGGCATCTCGTCACAGCCTAAGAGCTAACTACCCCTAAAGATAGAAGCAGGAAAACTATCTTGCCTCAGAGAAAATCCCCAAAGGATAGTTTAGCCCCCCACAAATAATGACTGTGAGAGGAGAAGGAAATGACATACGTAGTATGAAACAAGATTTAGCACAGGAGGCCACTTCTAGCTAGATAGAAATAGTACAGAACGGAACGCTGTGCGGTCAGTAAAAAAAACTAGAAAAAGTCCACCGCAGAGAAATGCAAAAATCTCCACACCTGACTAAAGGTGGGGAGGACAAACTCTGCTGCCCAGAGCTTCCAGCTTAGCTGAATAGATCCATACTGATAAGCTGGACAAATGAGCAAAACATAGAAAGTGCTGAACAAAAAAGTCCACAACAACTGAACTGCAAAAGAACAAGCAAGGACTTAACTTTGCTGAACTGGTCAGAGAGTCAGGAAAATCCAAAGAGCAATAACTCCAGGCTGGAACAATTGACAACTGGCATTGAATGAGGGATAAGGCCAGACTAATATAGCCGAGCCAGAAAGACGATTAGTGAAAACAGCTGCAGAAACTAAATCCAAGAAGCAGCCATACCACTCAAAACCACAGGAGGGAGCCCAAGAGCAGAACTCACAAAAATGCTACTTACAACCACCGGAGGGAGCCCAAGAGCGGAATTCACAACAGGTGATGAAGGGGAGTTTGATTTACTTTTATAGTGTTTTTTTGGTGGATTTTTATGATTGGCAGCCGTCACGCACTAAAAGACGCTTTATATTGCAAAAAATAGAGTTATTTGAGGTCTTGCTTTTTGCCGGACGAGTTGACGTTTTTATTGGTACCATCTTCAGGCATATGACATTTTTTATCGCTTTTTATTCTGATTTTTGGGAGGCAGAATGAACAAAAATAAGCAATTCCTGAATTTCTTTTAGGTGGGTGTTTATACTATTCCACGTGTGGTAAAATTGATAAAGCAGCATTATACTTCAGGTCAGTACGATTACAGCTAAACCTCATTTAAGTCTTTTTTTATGTTTTAGCACTTTTACACAATAGAAACTATTTTATATAAAAAATAATTGTTTTGCATCGCTTTATTCTGAAAGCTATAACTTTTTATTTTTCTGCTGATGATGCTGTATTGCAGCTTTTTTTGGCCGGACAAGATGACGTTTTCAGCGGTACCATGTTTATTTATATCCATCTTTTTGATCGCGTGTTATTCCACTTTTTGTTCGGTATGATAATAAAGCGTTGTTTTTTGCCTCGTTTTTTATTTATTTTTTTGCGGTGTTCACTGAAGTGGTTAACTAGTGGTATAGTTTTATAGAGCTTATAGAGCGGGTCGTTATGGACGCGGTGATACCAAATGTGTACTTTTACTGTTTTTTTTATTTACATAAATAAATGGATTTATTGGGAAATATTTTCTTTCCTTATTTGGAGATTTTTTTTTTTTTTTGCATAGCACTGTGTCAGATCAGCGATCTGACAGGCAGTGCAGGAGGCTGCTCTGAGCAGGTGCCAGCAAGCCACCTCACTTCAGTACCTGGAATGAGCCCCGCGGCCATTTTGGATCTGGGGACTCCTTCCAGAACACCAGAACAACGTGATCGCATCGCGTTGCTCCGGTGGGAGAGCGCAGGGAGCCCCCGTCCCTGAGCGATGCCCCTCTATGTCGCTGTCACTACTGACAGTGGCAGCAGAGGGGTTAAATGCCCACGATCGGCGCTAGCGCCGATCGTGGGCATTGCTGCGTGGTGTCAGCTATCATATACAGCCGCGCAATCGTGCCGCCGTACCAGTACTACGGTTTGCGGGAACTCAGGTCAGCGCATGTCAGGAAGGGGTTAATGGGAACCTGTCACCCCCCCAGGTGTTTGTAACGAAAAGAGCCACCTTGTGCAGCACTAATACTGCATTCTGACAAGGTAGCTCTTCTAGTTCTTGGTGCTGTAACTGCAGAAATAATCGATTTTGCAATTTGTCCAAAATACCTTGAAATAGTCCTGGGTGGCAGGTCTTTCCCCTCCAATGCAGATGCAGCACCGCCGTTACTCATGCCCTCTTGGCGCCTGGCGCCGGCTCCTCAGCATTTTTTTTCAACTGTCCTGGTGCCTGCGCTGCTATCTTATGCCTTGGGCATGCGCAGTTAGCGCTGCCCGTCTTCTGACATCATTTGATGTCTTGCTGACTGCACCTGTGCGGCTGCGCTGCCCGAGATCCCGCCCCGCAGTGTGAATAAATCAGAAGACATAAAGCTCTCCACAGTTCTGCACCACCTTATATCTCCTCTCGCATCTCTGTCTATCGCACCCTACACGTGCCCTCCATTCTACAAATGACCTAAGACTAACATCCTCACACCTCCGTCTCCAAGACTTCTCTCGTGCTGCGCCAGCTCTCTGGAATGCCCTTCGCCAGACGATCAGACTCGTATCTAGCCCCGAATTATTCAAGCGCGCTTTGAAAACCCATCTCTTCAAACAAGCCTACCACATCAACTACTCAGTAAACTAACTTTGTCCTGTTCCCTCCTTCCAAATATTATTCTGCATCTGCACCATACTATTCATCTGTCTCCACACCCTCCATGCACACGATAACAGCACTTGATACTTGACTATTGCACTTAAACACACGGGCTGATGACCGGATCATGCAGCTTTATATGAAAATCCCTATTTATTATAATTGCCAGACCTGAAATAACAAGCACTTCTCACCTATTGTGTCCCCCCATTTCATTGTAGATTGTAAGCTTGTGAGAAGGGACCTCACTCCTAATGTCACTGTTTAAATTGTCTTAACCTGTATTGAATTTATTGTCTGTACATGTCCCCGCTTTGTAAAGTGCTGCGGAATATGTTGGCGCTATATAAATAAAAATTATTATTATTAATTAGCATCTCTGGGAACTCCTTCAAGATTATCGGAAGATCATTTCCGGTGACTACCTCTTGAAGCTCATCAAGAGAATGCCAAGAGTGTGCAAAGCAGTCATCAAAGCAAAAGGTGGCTAATTTGAAGAACCTAGAATATAAGACATATTTTCAGTTGTTTCACACTTTTTTGTTAAGTATATAATTGGACATGTGTTAATTCATAGTTTTGATGCCTTCAGTGTGAATGTACAATTTTCATAGTCATGAAAATACAGAAAAATCTTTAAATGAGAAGGTACTTTTGCTCTGTACTGTATGCATATGTATTACATGACTGCATCATCTATGTAATGTGTTTAAGTACACCCATACATTTTGCAATTGCATACTGTTTGGAAAAGCACAGATGGCAGGATTCCTGTAGATATTACAAAAAGAAAGGTAAGTCCAGATGAGACCCCAACATTGCATTCATGAGATTTTAATCACAATGTCTTCTTAATGCATCTGAAAGACAAAGTGTTGAAAAGCTTAGAGAGGAAACAATGGAGTTGATTAGTCGCCAAAAAACAAAGAGTACTGTGCTCAAAGATATTGTTTAGAAAGTCCAACTTTAATGTAGAAGATAAGATGGGATGATGTAAGGGTACCGTCACACAGTGACATTTTGATCGCTACGACGGCACGATTTGTGACGTTCCAGCGATATCCTTACGATCTCTCTGTGTCTGACACGCTCCTGCGATCAGGGACCCCGCTGAGAATTGTACGTCGTAGCAGATCATTTGAAACTTTCTTTCGTCGTCTAGTGTCCCGCTATGGCAGCATGATCGCATGGTGTAACAAAGGTGTGCACGATATTGTATACGATGTGCGCATAGTAACCAACAGCTTCTACATCACAAATACGTCGTGAAGTTATCGCTCCAGCGTCGTGCATTGCGAAGTGTGACCGCAGTCTACGACGCTGGAGCGATATTGGAGCGGTGGTGGAGCGTCACAGATCGTGCCGTCGTAGCGACCAAAGTGCCACTGTGAGACGGCATCCTTAGTCATCTAAAGAATCAGAATCTTGCAATGATGCAACTTTTTTTAGTTCAACTGTGGATGGGTTGAGTAGAAGGATTCCAATTCCACCCAAAATTTAGTATTCATGAGGAAATGGCAGTCTACTATTCTGGCCAAGGGACACCAATGCTGAAAGTCACTTTTGCGCTTGAAATACTGGCTGGTTTGTTAGCTGAAATGAACTTGAGAGGAGAAAAGAATTGCAATGAAGAAGATTTTAGGGGTATGGATTGATAAGGCATACAGCAGATAAAGAACCTGTGGCAAGACATTTATTTTAAATTGTAAACATTCCCTAAGTCAAGTAAAGGTTTTCTGTGACCAGCAGCCAATGTCAAACATAATACACTTAAGTGGACAGAAGATGAGGTTGGTTCTATCAATATAATACTGGAGGTCTAAGCTCTCAGGAAGATTGCTATGAAAGTAATGATGCAAGCATGGCAGACACTAAGGATATGTTCAAGGCCACCAATTTTCTAAGATTTTTCTTGTAATTAGGTAAGGTTGGATGTTGTGATAGCATACTAGAGAGATTATGGAGCAAAGAGGATAAATTGCGAAGAACAACAAGTGGCAATTTTATATTCCACACTTTCGATAGGAAATGGATAAAAACAGAGTTTTAGCTGTAAAGTCTGTGAAGAAGCGATTAAAGGGTGTTTGTGAAAATGAGCGGGTATAACGAGGTAACTTGGTGAGTTCTATTCGTGATCTGGAAGTAATCTGGGAGGATACTCTTAATATTAATTTTTTCTTCCCACATGTGGTGAGATTACAGTCCAAAAGAGCACTCTGGGGCTTAAATAAATGTGACAAAAAGTTCTAGTCAGAAACCTCAAATCCAGTTGGTCAAATGCTGTTTCAGCATTAGTGGAGACTAAGAAAGCCCAAGGTAGAGGGAACAGAGACGTAATGTAGGATTTCATTATATTTCTCTTCTCTTTCAGGCATAAAATTGACTTGGTCTTTGTGTAATATGTGTTAAAGATTCAGGGTAGAATTTTAGCAAATCATTTTGATAGTCCTCATTGAAAAGGGAGATTGGTCTATTCGAACACTGGTTCCTGTCTATGCTATCTCATGGTATAACTAATAGTAGACTCATTATTTGAAAGAGAGTGGTCTTGTGTGATGGAGATAAAGTATTAAGAATGGAAGGTCTTATAATAGGGCGTTGTTGCTCTGAAGCTATAGCCGCATGAAATTTCTTTACTACGTTAATGAAATTTCTTCACCATACGTCAGTAGTATTGTCCATGTTTCTGATATTTATTTACTTTGATGAAGTATTTGCCTGCAAATCTCTCAATATATTATTTCTATAACTGTATATGGCCTTTCATGTTTCAGTAGGCGGTTTCTATGTTATTCAAAGGGATGGTGCACACCATTGATATTTATGACCTCTACTATTACATTACTCAAACGTACCATTTAACACCTAATCTGAGCTAATTGTACTAATGAAGAAATCTATAAAGGAAAAGCTCCTGAACTGAGCAATGTGTTATTCAGTTGCCTGCAGTTTTCTGTAGTGAATGGAACACATTGTTCCCTATGTTCAGTGATTACATGACCTATAAATGGGTGGTCTGCTTCCGTTCTGTTCTTTAATAACCACCTGTGTTTAAGCATTGCCTAGATCCATTACGGGTGTAATTGAATGCAGAAAGATGTCCAGACACAGCAGTGTTTCTGAGCATCTCCGTGCATCTATTTCTAGGGTTATAGTCAGGTCAGAATAAACAGATGCTAAATCCAGATATTAAGTCTAGTAAAGGCACTCCTCAAATTTTAAGCTATGAAAAAAAAAAAATATAGCAAGCCTTCGGGTGAGACCTCGACCAACCCAATCCACAAAAGGAAAACATGAGTATAAGGAAATAACCCCCCCTATGAAGCTCTTGCACTACTTTGATGTTATTATTGTAGCAAAATATGATGGAATGAAGAAGAAAAACAGTTCAGGCAGCGATCATATCACAAACCAACTAAAGTGAATGTCTCTGTAGTTTACATTCTCTTTTTAACCTTCATGATAATAAGGAAAGCAAGTCCCAACAGAGACCCTGCTGCAGAGACTGGGGTGGAGGCAAAAACAATACATAGATTAGAAACATGCATCTGGATATTTTTTTTTTTTGCTCGTTTAGAGAATAGATTCCATTTACCACATCGATGTATATCAATTCGGAGATTAATTTTTATTATGAATTTTGTGCTCCTCGGATCATTCAGTTCTTAAAAATAGAATTTATAGTAGTAAGAGTTGGTCAAAAGTTGAAATTCCACGTCATTGCATGTCAGTCAGTGGTTACTGTACATTTACTTCATACATGAGTTGTGTAACCATTCAAATGGTGTACTTTCTTTGCACAGCAAGGTATCCTGTAATTGGCAAATGGGCACAGATATCTCCCTGTCTATTTCTCTCCTGCTATGTGATACATTGCAAGACTTTGATTGCAGTGAAGCACACGTTCGGTATTTGGTAAGTTTTTTACCTGAGTATTTGCAAGTAAGCCAAACCCGGGAGTGGAACAAACAGAGGAAAAATGTGAGGCCGGGTGCACACGGTCAGTAGTTGGCAGCGCTTTGGACGCAGCACATGTCATGCTTTTGAACGCAGGTGATTCCACATGTGTGCATTGAATTGTGCTGAATCACCGTGCCCAATACATTGTACGGGTGACATTTATCCTGCGGAAACTCGCGTCTCCACAAGAAAAATTGACATGCTGTGTTCTGGAAAGACGTGCCGCATGTCCGTCTCCATGGGTGAGCCGCGGGTATTGGTGCACACTTAGTGGGCATGGGATTTATTGAAATCCCATCCACTATGCTGTAACATCTGCAATTCGCAGCATTTACTGACTGTGGGAATGTACCCTAACAGGTTTTGACTTACAAATTCTGAGGTTAAATAATGACTAAATACTCAACGTGTCAATGTGGTTTAAAGGGAACCTGTCACCTGAATTTGGCGGGACTGGTTTTCGGTCATAGGGGCGGGGTTTTCAGGTGTTTGATTCACCCTTTCCTTACCCGCTGGCTGCATGCTGGCCGCAATATTGGATTGAAGTTCATTCTCTGTCCCCCGTAGTACATGCCTGCACAAGGCCTGTGCAAAATCAGCTGTGTATCAAATACTTATTTTCTCCACTGTATATTCACTTGATATCCTGACCAATTTAATGCCATAGGACTAGGCAAAATAAAAGTACTATTCAGGCCGCATACATAAACCCAGCTACGGCCTCATTCAGACATCCATATTTTACCAACAAGTTCTAGAAATTTTTTTCACTTATAGAACATGTACCCATTAAAATCTAGATTGCTATTCACATGTCCATATTTTTCACTTTCTGTTTGCCCTTGCAAAATTCATGGAGACTCGTCTGTTTTTATTTGATAATATGGATAAACAGTGCAAATACATTTCTATGGGTCTGTGAAAAACACAGTACATGGAGAGCATCAGTGTACAATCAGTGGGCTGTCTGTATTTTTAACATTGCAATGTAGGAGAAGCATTGTAATTTATTTATCCATCCATAATAAACACAGATGACACACTGTTGGTAAAAATGGACACACGAACCAAACACAGATGACACACTGATCCAAAACATTTATGATATCGGTGTTGTGAATTCAGATTTTGGGCTCCCTCCGGTGGTTGTAGAGGGTAATGCAGTTGTGCCTGGATTGCAGGAGTGAACATGTGTATCTACTAATTGCAGGACTGACTGGGGTATATAGCTTTGCAGGATCCTTTAGTCAGTGCCAGTTGTCCATTGTTCTTGAAGGATTCACTTCCCTGCTGGTCTCTCCAGTTTGCTATGTTTTTCTACAAAGATAAGTCCTGGCTTTGTTTTTGCTGTCCACCTGCAGTGGACCTTATAGTTCTGTGCATTTTCATGTTTTTGTCTTGTCCAGCTTGGTCTGTGAAGGATTTTTTGCAGCCTAGCTATTTTTCTGGAGATGCAGATATACCCCCCATGTCTTTAGTCAGATGTGGTGATCCGTATTTTCTGCGGTGGATATTTTCTAGTGTTTTTATACTGACCGCATAGTACTCTGTTCTATCCTTCCTTTTTAGCTAGTATGACCTCCTATGCTAAAATCTGATTTCATATCTGCGTATGTTATTTCCCTCTCCTCTCACAGTCAATATTTGGGGGGGCTATCTATCCTTTGGGGATTTTCTCTGAGGCAAGATAGGTTTCCTGTTTCTGTCTTTAGGGGTAGTTAGATCTTAGGCTGTGCCGAGGGGTCTAGGGAGTGTTAGGTACCCCCCACGGCTACTTTTAGTTGCTCTGCTAGGTTCAGGGTTTGCGGTCAGTACAGGGACCACCTTCTCCAGAGTACGTCTCATGCTGCTCCAAGGCCACCAGATCATAACAGTCGGTACCATTTTTCATGTATGTATTAAAACAGATGTGTGAATGAGACCTTACACAGTTTTACAAATAGTCTGCTTCTTTGTACATGGCTCATTATTGGAAGCACCAAACAAGTAGTTCAATTGTGCTGAGCCATGATTTTTAATGCTTTTCTTCCAGGCCAGAGTTCTTCCTTTTGAAAGAGAATTTATTTGCATACTTTCCATTTTCAAAAAGTATAACGACTTAAATAGACTAAGCAGGGTCTCCAAAAGTAAAAATCATGTAGTAACCCAAATATTCTTTATTATTAAAATCAAGGCAAACCATGCCACCATAAGTGACCAAACAAAAAACAAACCAAGTGTTCAACCCAATTAAAATCTATGGGGTGGTACTTGGCAATCCCTAGATAGGACCCTAGATAAACCCTACCTGCCAGCGGAGGTTGACACCCTAGGGGGGAATGTATTGGCGCCCCCGCTCCATGATGGCTGACCCTAGGGGCCATGATGAACCCTTCAGCTGCTAATGAACCCCTCTACCCACAGACTATAGGGCCCCTATTGCTAGACAGAGAAGTGCTGTCCTAGGGAAAAAACTAGACCCCAAGAAACCATAAAAACAATATGAACACAAATAGGGCAAAAGATTGGTGTGATAGTTGTTAGATATCAGCAGAAAATAGTGACCACTCTGGTGGCTGGTATTAAATATATACCCCCACAGTATCCAGGGTTACGTATACCCAAAGAGGCTTCATGCTACTTGCATTTTGTGCCCTAGACCTTTGCAATCAGAGGTCTAATTTTAAAAAAATTCAGAAAGGCACATAAAATTGTTTAACAGCCAGTAGATACACACATGCACCAGGTACTGAATGCCTTACAACCAATAATGTCAAGATACAGGCCATAGATGCGCATCACCACTTTGATACATATGCCAAATATCCATAGCAGTTAGCTTTACCACGGATATATCAGATAATCCATATATAAATGCACCTGGTACGATACCTCATATCCAAAAAAAGTGGAAACCATTAATACTCATCTGAGTTTCAAAGGTCGTCACACAACATCTGCCCTTAGAAGTTAGCGCCTCAACGCGTTTTGCCTATACAGGCTCATCAGGAGGCCTGATATGATGATATATTGTGTCACCGATATAGCACCAATGGAGCAGTCTATACACAGTATACAGGTCAGACTGCAAATTCTGCATATACATTAAAAGCTTTCATCCTGGTACTCACCTGAGATGGAGGAGGATGAGGAGGGTCCACTGTCCAGCCAGTGTCAGAGGTGCTGAGGACTTGGAGCTGATGCCGGCCTGGGAATGGTGAGGAGAGCTCTGTTCACAGTGAGGCTCAGGCATCTGTGTGGCCTTTTCACACTTCTGCACAGGCCCTGGTTTGAACACTCTCTCCTGTTTGCCCGCACTAACCAGGGCTGTAGACGCACGCCCAAGCACGAACAAGGGCCGCACTCACAAAGGGCACAGAAATCACAGGGGGCATATAGCTGGGGGGCACAGGGATCACAGGGGGAACACAGATCACAGGGGTCACATAGCTGGGGGGCACGGGGATCACGGGGAACAGAGATCACAGAGAGCTGGGACCAATGTAACAAGGCCTACCATAAGTAACACACTACGCCACCATGGACTCAGATCCTGCAGTGCCAGACGTGTCCCACTGCTTAAGCCAGTACATGTCCGGGCCCGTCTGAAGTTTGCTAGAGAGCATTTGGATGATCCAGAGGAGTTTTGGGAGAATGTACTATGGTCTGATGAAACCAAACTGGAACTGTTTGGTAGAAACACAACTTGTCGTGTTTGGAGGAAAAAGAATACTGAGTTGCATCCATCAAACACCATACCTACTGTAAAGCATGGTGGTGGAAACATCATGCTTTGGGGCTGTTTCTCTGCAAAGGGGCCAGGACGACTGATCCGGGTACATGAAAGAATGAATGGGGCCATGTATCGTGAGATTTTGAGTGCAAACCTCCTTCCATCAGCAAGGGCATTGAAGATGAAACATGGCTGGGTCTTTCAAAATGACAATGATCCAAAGCACACCGCCAGGGCAACGAAGGAGTGGCTTCGTAAGAAGCATTTCAAGGTCCTGGAGTGGCCTAGCCAGTTTCCAGATCTCAACCCTATAGAAAACCTTTGGAGGGAGTTGAAAGTCCGTGTTGCCAAGCGAAAAGCCAAAAACATCACTGCTCTAGAGGAGATCTGCATGGAGGAATGGGCCAACATACCAACAACAGTGTGTGGCAACCTTGTGAAGACTTACAGAAAACGTTTGACCTCTGTCATTGCCAACAAAGGATATATTACAAAGTATTGAGATGAAATTTTGTTTCTGACCAAATACTTATTTTCCACCATAATATGCAAATAAAATGTTAAAAAAACAGACAATGTGATTTTCTGGATGTTTTTTTCTCAGTTTGTCTCCCATAGTTGAGGTCTACCTATGATGTAAATTACAGACGCCTCTCATCTTTTTAAGTGGTGGAACTTGCACTATTGCTGACTGACTAAATACTTTTTTGCCCCACTGTAATTGTTTAAAAAAAAAAAGAATTAAGATAAAAAATCATGATATTCTCACTTTCCGGTGTCCCTCGCAGTGTTCCCGCTCCTCGCGATGCTTCTGTTCCCAATAATGCATTGCGAAAATGACCTGTGATTACGTAGCGGCCTCGCGAGACCGCTATGTCATCTAAGGTCATTGCAAGGAGGAACAGGAGGAGCACTGCCAGAGCCCTGCAAAATGACCTCCAGCAGGCCACAAATGTGCATGTGTCTGCATAAACGGTTAGAAACGGACTCCATGAGGATGGTCTGAGTGCCCAACGTCCACAGATGGGGGTTGTGCTCACAGCCAAAACACCGTGCAGGAGGCTTGGCATTTGCCACAGAACACCATGATTGGCAAATTTGCCACTGGTTCCCTTTGCTCTTCACAGATGAAAGCAGTTCACACTGAGCAAATGTGACAGACGTGACAGAGTCTGGAGACGCCGTGGAGAGCGATCTGCTGCCTTCAACATCCTTCAGCATGACCGGTTTGGCAGTGGGTCAGTAATGGTGTGGGGTGGCATTTCTTTGGAGGACTGTACAGCCCTCCATGTGCTCACCAGAGGTAGCCTGACTGCCAAAAGGTACCGAGATGAGATCCTCAGACTCCTTGTGAGACCATATGCTGGTGCGGGTGGCCCTGGGTTCCTCCTAATGCAGGACAATTCCAGACCTCATGTGGCTGGAGTGTGTCAGCAGTCCCTTCAAGATGAAGGCATTGAAGGTATGGTCTGGCCCGCCCCTTCCCCAGACCTGAATCTGATTCAACTCATCTTTGACATCATGTCTCGCACCATCCACCAACGTCACGTTGCGCCACAGACTGTCCAGGAGTTGGCGGATGCTTTAGTCCAGGTCTGGGAGAAGATCCCTCATCCGCCACCTCATCAGGAGCATGCCCAGGCATTGTAGGGCGGTCATACAGGCACGTGGAGGCCACACACTAATCAGCAACATTTCCTTGTCTTGAGGTATTTCCACTGAAGTTGGATCAGCCTGTAACTTCATTTTTAACTTTGATTTTGAGCATCATCCAACTCCAGACCTCCGTGGAATATTAGTTGTGATTTATGTAGATCATTTCTAGGTTTTATTGTTCTCAACACATTCCACTATGTAATGAATAAAGATTTACAACTGGTATATTTAATTCAGTGATATCTAGGATGTGGGATTTTAGTGTTCCCTTTATTTTTTTGAGCAGTGTATTTGTATGTGTTTTTCTTTAAGGGAATGAGTCATATACATTTTTTTAAAATGACCATTACAAGGGACAAATACTGCCACACCATGGCCGGACCACATATTACCACTACATAATGACTGAATACTACAATACTGATCATTAGTAAAAAACAAAACACAATATTGAGTGACATTATACACAGGGACTCTGTAATTACTGTCAGTGTACAGGTAATACAGTGATCACCAGTGACATTATGCACAGAAGCTCTGTACATAGTATACAGTGTCAGTGCAGCTCTGCCTCCAGTGTCCGATACATGTCGGGCAGCACGTCCACGATGACGTCATCGCTTACACGTCATCACCTGGCAGGAAGTACACAGAAGACAGAGAGGGAGCGGGAGCTGCACAGCCGTCAAGGTAAGACGGCCATGCACAGCTCAGAGAAAGCTCCCGGGCGCCAGCACCAATGTGTGCGCCGCAGCAATGGGGCCCGATGGACAGAAGCACATAAGCGGGCCCTGGACCTGCTGGCCCCTCTGTGCAGCTCTTCTCTGGGCCCCATACAACAGTAAGGTCAGTAATGCCCTGATGGCGGCCCTGATTAAAGATCAAAGCATATCGAATATAAACAGTTAATTTTTTTACATCCAAGTGTATATAGTGAATAGTCAGACAGCCACATAACTCGGACAAGCTTTGCAACACAATGCTTGGACTGGCCGGTGGCAATCCTGACTCTAGATAAGTGAATTTGTTCAGATTCGGTTCCCGAATACAATCGGATTCGAATATTGTTTTTGCAATATTCATCGAACACAGCCGAACTTCATTAGAGTCAATGGGAGTAGAAATTACTGAATATGTTCGGAACCCATCATAAGACATACAGTACATTTGGCCCGAATAGTGTTTGAATATGGCCCGAATATGTCAAAATCAGATTTGGGGCCAAAATATGAACAAATTCACTCATTGCTAATCCTAACCCAAGCGTAATACCATGTATTTCTATGCAGCTGTCATATTCAGGTCGAGAGATGACGGCTAGTCTGAGCATTGCGTTGAGATCCTCATTCAAGTTGTACAGCTCTGGCAAAAATTAAGAGACCACCACATCATACCAAGGAAGGTGACGGGCACAAGGGGGCATTCTTTGCGTCTGGAGGAGAGAAGGTTTTTCCACCAACATAGAAGAGGATTCTTTACTGTTAGGGCAGTGAGAATCTGGAATTGCTTGCCTGAGGAGGTGGTGATGGCGAACTCAGTCGAGGGGTTCAAGAGAGGCCTGGATGTCTTCCTGGAGCAGAACAATATTGTATCATACAATTATTAGGTTCTGTAGAAGGACGTAGATCTGGGGATTTATTATGATGGAATATAGGCTGAACTGGATGGACAAATGTCTTTTTTTGGCCTTACTAACTATGTTACTATGTTACATCAAAACCCTGTCATGGGCAGCCCAATCTCCAGACCTGAACCCCATTGAAAACCTCTGGAATGTGATCAAGAGGATGATGGATAGTCACAAGCCATCAACAAAGAAGGACTGCTTAATTTTTTTGTGCCAGGAGCAGTGTGAAAGACTGGTGGAAAACATGCCAAGACGCATGAAAGCTGTGATTAAATCATGGTTATTCCACAAAATATTGATTTCTGAACTCTTCCTGATTAAAACATTAGTATTGTTGTTTCTAAATGATCCTGAACTTGTTTTCTTTGCATTATTTCAGGTCTGAAAGCTCGGAACTTAGGAGACGTTGTCAGAAGTTTATAGAATAAAAGAACAATTTACATTTTACTCAAAAATATCCTTATAAAGAGAAAAATCATACAAACTGAACATTTTGCAGTGGTCTCTTAATTTTTGCCAGAGCTGTATGTCAGTCTGACTCTTCCCTAATGCTCATTAATAATAAGTAGGCAGCAACACACTGGAGAAAGAAGAACAGAGCCCTGCTATAGCTTAGAGCAGGCATCATGTGAGACATGTATTGACTAAGCAGCAATATGGTGAGAGTTTTTAAACATTAAAATGTAACTTTTAATAGATCATCAAAGGAGCCTCACATTATGATTACAATTACAGTATGGTTGCATCCTTTGAATTGTCCTCACCCCCTTTCTCCATATCTCTTTAAATTTTTACCGCTCTGCCATCCTCTCTATATATGTACCTATATCTTTATTTAAAAAAGGCATACATTCTGTCATATGCTTTGCAATAAATCAATGCTAATTGCCTACTGACCATAAGATATAGCATTCTTTATAGATTTTGTTTACCTTTTGTTTTTTTCAAATTATGAAACTCCCTACAAAAACTAGACCTGCTTAGCAAGGTTGCGAAGCAACCAAATTTATAGCCCCTCCACACATGATAGAGGATCTAGTTTTAAGGAGTAATCAATAACTCCACACCTCCTAGATCTTCTGTTGAGAAGAAGAGGGCTATCATTGTTTGAGCAACAATTTGCGTTGCAAAAAAGGTTTGCGTCATGTCTGGGTATTCTTCTTACAGGACAGGATGTGACGTTTCCACGCATGCTTTACCGCACAAGCGGCAGACATCATTCTCCTGATGTGTGTACTCTACGGACCAGATGTGGCATCGCCACTGTAAGCTGATAGGTCCTTCTGCAGATGTCAATTCTGGAATTTGCATTTCACAGACCGGATGGGACGTCGTTTCTCTCTTGCAGCAGGAGTCGTGGGCAGGAGGGACTTACGAACCACCGGAAGAGATGCACTGTCCACATGTGCTCATCTCCCTATTTTTCAGACAATAAGCCTTTAACTAATTAGATTTCCCTATACCGGAAATACCGGACAGGAGTTTGGGGTTTTCAAGGTCAGTATAGCCTCACTGCGCTCTATAGGGCTTTTTCAAGATGAGATACTCTTCTAAACCCACTGAATAAAGGTAATCTCCAGCACCTGGATGACCTTAACTCCACAGTCCTCAGAAGAAATTGCGTGAGATGATTCCAGTTTTAATACTTAGAAGCTTTACACCTTGTATGCACAACTAACATCTATGTTTTATGGAACATCAATCCCCTCCATAGTTTTGTACCTCACTCCAGAGAGGGGGACACTAATTTAGGGTATATGTTTTATATGCTATTCGCCTAGTTGGTTTGGTTTATTTATGCCATAATATGTGACTTTTAAATGACCTAATAAAAGTTACATTCTAATATTTTCAAAACTCTCCATGTTGCTGCTTAGTATATAATTGATCAAGGAGTGTAACTGGAGATCTCTCTGATCTCTGTGACCCAATCATTAAATCTGAGACTTGTATTAACATGCAGTCTGTTCTCCTCCCTGTAGAATAATGACATTTGCACAGCAGACCTGAGTGTGATTAACGCAGCTTTCAGTTTTAATCTGTGGCAGTGAATCAATTCTAGTAGCTCTCCTCTCATAGTTCTGCCAGCTCTGCTAATCATAATCAGGCATCCACATGCATTGGGAAATAAACACACCCTCACTATAGCTCAGAACACGCTCTATGTGACATGTATTGACAGTCTGCTCTCCCCAGTCCAGAGTGACTAGAAGTGCCAGAACACAGCTGACCTAAGGGCTCCTTCTCACTTGCGAGAAATATGTCTGAGTCTCGCAGGTTAAAACCCTGCTCTGGCGCCGGCACTCCAGAGCGGAGCGTGCAGCCACACAGCAATACATGGAGCCGCACGCTCTGCTCTGGAGTGCTGGCGCCAGAGCAGGGTTTTAACCTGCGAGACTCGGACGTATTTCTCGCAAGTGAGAAGAAGACATAAATTTGATTAACAGCTTTCATCTCCAGAAGACAGTGAGTGGAAGGGGCTGAACACCAGAGTAAGCAGCACTGTCTTAGCTTTGGCAATGTTAAGGAGTATTTGATCCTTCCAATAAAGCTCATTTGAAATGAAGAGGAGAGTTACAAAAAGTGTTTAAAAGTAAACTAAACTTTCGTAGTACTGGCTCATTGTCTCATAGTACTCATTGACTGGCAAAAATGAGAGCTGAAACCTGTCAGTTGGGCTAAGTTCCCATTGCGTTAATGGGACCGTGCTAACGGACAGCGTTGCACAGCGAAATTAACGCCGTGCAACGCATCCGTTAGCACGCCCATTAACAGCAATGGGGACGCGCATCACTAGCGCGTGCCGTTTTCGGCACGCGCTAGCGATGTGCCAGTGTTTTGTGGTGCACCGCGGACGCTGCTTGCAGCATCCGAGGCGCAGCCGTAGTCCGTTCCCCGCTCTCGCAGATCGGAGATCTACGAGAGCAGGGACGTTTAACGCGACCCCTTTATATCACATTGCATTAGCGCAATCCGCTAGCGCTAAGCGCTAAACAGATTGCACTAACACAATCTGAACCTAGCCTTAGTCACACTCAGGTCTGCTGTACTTCAGCGCATCATCATTCTGAAATGAGGAGAGCAAACGTTCTTTCAATAAATGTCTCATACTTATCCTGTGCTAAGAAATTGTGTTGTGTGTTTTTCCTCAATGTGTAGCTACCTGCTTATGGTCGGTCAGCATCAGAAAGAGGTGGAAGTACACAACCCCAAGGAAATCTCTCTCGTGGACTTAAAGTAATAACTCATTGGGTGTTGAATACTTTGATTGTTACTATTTCTGCAACAGAGAGGCGAAGTTAAAAAAAAATGTTTTATTCTGCTCTGTGTAGCCACAAATAACTTGTGTCCAGTAGGGTGACTGTGTGTTCTATAGGAAAAATAAGAAATGAGTTTTATTGAAAGTCTCACCTCCTATAATTGTTAAACACAATGATCTGTAATATCCTTTAAAAATCATTTCTTGTGGTTGTGTTTAAAAGGAGGCTTAATCTCAGTCTTTGAACACTTTAAAATAGGCTTTTGGTAGTTTTAATATAGAGCAGCTAAGGGCCTCACAGTTCCTTGAAACTCCAATTTACTTATTTGTAAAGAATATTTAATATTATTATTAGTTTATATTTCCTGTTTCAAAGTAACCTTGCCAGATACAGACATCACTCAGTATTATTCATTGTTTTGGGTAAGGCTAATCTCTAAATATTTACGCAGCAGCCTACACCACTCCCATGTGTCTTTTACTGTCGAATTACATTTTTGCCTGAAATTCACTTGCACAAGCTCCATTTACTTTCCCGGCTTCTGTTCTGTACAATAAATGTTGTTGAATGGCTGCCCTGCACTCAGCCTATCAGCAAACTTTGCGGCTGTAGCCTCTCCCTCAGTAATTACCATAGGTTGTTATTGGCATAGGAAAAGGTGCAACACTGAATACACAGACATTTTCTCATCTGTAGCAGCAACATATCAAACTTTAATGAAATGTGGTTCTATGTTTGCTATTTAGGCCTCCCGCACAGTGATGAGCGTGTGTGCTCGGTACTCGAGTTTCTCCGAGCATGCTTGGGTGGTCTCTAAGTATTTGTGAATGCTTAGAGATTTAGTTTTTGTTGCCACAGCTGCATGATTTACGGCTGCTAGCCAGCCTGAGTACATGTGGGGGTTGCCTGGTTGCTAGGGAATCCCCACATGTATTCAAGCTGTCTAGCCTCTGTAAATCATGCAGCTAAGGCAACAAAAACTAAATCTCTAAGCATTCACAAATACTTAGAGACCACCCAAGCATGCTCGGGAAAACCCAAGCAACGAGTATACTCGCTCATCACTACTCCTATAAGAATAGTCACTGATGTAAAAAAAATATTATCTTCAAATTATAGTGTTAGAGGACTGTTTTTAATTGGAAGGATTGAAGGCATTATTACCAGTTCTAAGCTGCCGTCAGATGTTGGTCAGGTTTTATCTCCTGCACTGTACAGACGCTCAACCAACATGCACCAGTGCTACCTGCGCTGCCAACGAAGTACTACATTTTTGGGAAAAAGCAAGAATCCCGAAAAGGCAACAATATCACATGATCAGTAAGGTGACAAGTCTGTTTGGTTAATTCAAGGATCTCAAGAATAATTTTAACCCCTTCCCGCCGTGGCCCTTTTTTGTTTTTGTGTTTTCGCTTTTCGCTCCCCTCCTTCCCAGAGCCATAACTTTTTTATTTTTCCATCAATATGGTCAAGTGAGGGCTTATTTTTTGCGGGACGAGTTGTACTTTTGAACGACATTATTGGTTTTACCATGTCTTGTACTAGAAAATGGGAAAAAAATTCCAAGTGCGGTGAAATTGCAAAAAAAATGCAATCCCACACTTGTTTTTTGATTGGCTTTTTTGCTAGGTTCACTAAATGCTAAAACTGATCTGCCATTATGATTCTCCAGGTCATTAGGAGTTCATAGATACCTAACATGTCTAAGTTATTTTTTTTATCTAAGTGGAGAAAAAAAGTTAAAAACTTTGCTAACAAAAAAAAAATTCTGCCATTTTCCGACACCCGTAGCGTCTCTATTTTTCATGATCTGGGGTCGGGTGAGGGCTTATTTTTTGTGTGCCGAGCTGATGTTTTTAGTGATACCACGTTTGTGCAGATACGTTCTTTTGATCGCCCATTATTGCATTTTAATGCAATGTCGTGGCGACCAAAAAAATGTAATTCTTGCGTTTTGAATTTTTTTCTTGGTACACCGTTTATCGATCAGGTCAATCCTTTTTTTTATTGATAGATCGGGCGATTCTGAACCTGACAATACCAAATATGTGTAGGTTTGATTTCTTTTATTGTTTTATTTTGGATGGGGCGAAAGGGGGTGATTTAAACTTTTAAATATTTTTTATTTTTTTTCACATTTTTAAAAACATTTCTTTTTAACTTTTGCCATGCTTCAATAGCCTCCATGGGAGGCTAGAAGCTGGCATAGCCTGATCAGCTCTGCTACATAGCAGCGATCATCAGATCACTGCTATATAGCTGAAATGCAGGCTTGCTATGAGCGCCGACCACAGGGGGGCGCTCACAGAAGGCCGGCATCAGTAACCATAGAGGTCTCAAGCACCTCTATGGTTACCATCCCTATGCATCGCCGACCCCCGATCATGTGACGAGGTCGGCGATGAGGTCAGCATTTGACAGCGGCATTTAACAGGTTAATAGCAGTGGGTGAATCGCGATTTCACCCGCCGCTATTGCAGGCACATGTCAGCTGTACAAAACAACTGACATGTCGCGACTTTGATGTGGGCTCACCACCGGAGCCCACATCAAAGCAGGGGACTCGACATGCGCCGTACTAGTACGGGGCATGTTGGAAAGGGGTTAAATCTCAAAAATGCAAGAATGTAAGGTGACAGAAATTGTTAATAGACATGATGATTTGTTTGATGGTGCTCATGCTGATGCCATGAAAATTATAAAACTTCACAAAGACCATGACTTCTTGCTTGCTCAAAGTGATAAAGTTTGTCATGGAAGCAAGGGACCATGCCATTAGACAGAAAGCTGGCCAGGGTAAAAGAAAGAAGATTTATGAGATAACTACAGGCAGAGAAAATTTTAAAAAAAGGATACTGAGTGAGTTCAGTAGTCAACAGCATCAGCTGAACTTTGCAGTAGTAGTAGCAGTTGCAGCGACAACAGTACTTCTGATAACAATAGTGATGAGGGCCATGGCATTTTAGTCCCAAGAAAATTAGTCAGTAAGATCTGTCAATATTGTAACTCTGGAAGGTGCTGCAGTTCTAGACAGAACTAAAACCAGTGATAGAAAAGTGACCTACCTGCATCGAGGGATTGCAGCTAATGCTATCACTGCTTCCTTTGATGCCAGTGGTCCATTGCCTGTACACTGGGACGCAAAAAGGTTTGCAAGCCAGACATGCAATGAAACTGCTGAGTGACTGGCAGTACTAGGTTCATGAGGAGGAACTGAGAAGTTGTTGTCAGTCCCAGAGATACCTAACCGCACAGGAGCAGTGGAAGCTAAGGCTGTATTTGAGGTTCCGCAGGATTGGCAGCCTGGAATCAACTGGATAAAATAAAATTTTTGGCTGGAATAGGTGATGAAGACATACTTTCAACTGAACTAGGTGTACTTACGGAGTGTCTAGTTTAATTTAAAACCAACTAGCTTGCACAATGCCATCTAAGAGATGAATACAAGGAATTCTTAGCACTGGCACTCCTGTTCCTTAGTTTTCCAGCAAACCAAGATGTACACATTAATATTCCAAGGGCCTAACATGGGCCCAAAGGATGGCCAAAGTAATATATGATCTGAAGATCTTCATGTTTCAAAATCAATTTAATTTAACTTTGATAGAGATATAAAAAAAATCTCCATCAATTTTGTACTTTTTCTGTCCGCTTATACCTGAAGGTTTGGTACCTGTATCAAATCCCAGCCAAATCACCACGAAATGACTTGACATTATTGCAAGAACTCGTGGCATATAAAAGGAAGCAAAGCTCTTGTTGCTGAAGCAGAAATAAAAACTTTCAACAGACACATGTGAAACCTCAATGAGATTATGGTTGGTCCGGCTTTTTTTTGACAGTGAGGTTCTAACCGCAGAAAAGGTTGAGATGGTACTGGCTCTAGAGAAGGAACGCAATGATGGCTGCGCAACTCGCATGCAGCTTGCCGAAGACCTTGTGTCACACAAGAAGTTTCATCAATTTAAGTCCAAAACAAAAAAACTTTTCACTTCACTGGAAATAAATCAAGATTTTCTTCATCACTGTTCTTGTCTGTGGCACACTAATGCAAGCTACATCGATGCATCCTCAAAAGTCGCCGCATTGAAAATTGTGAATTATGCAGTGGAACGCTCCATTGCATTCATGAGTACATTCAATTCGTCAATGAACCTTCAAGATGACGAGTAACAGTTTATTCTCCAGTTTGTGGCGAAGCATCGCCATGACTATCCTGAACAAAATAAAGCCTTTTCCATTAAGAAAAGGGAAACTACTGTCAAATTGTACATTTACTCTGTTGCAAAACATTTATACGCAGATGTGATCGAGGCCTTTGAAATCATGACCAAAATAAGTTAAAAATCTGTATGTATTTTTCTCTATGCAGTCTCTCATGATGAATTCACTTTTATGTAGCTATTCTTCGTTCACCTCCACACATACATTATAATCAGCGACAATAACAATAGACAGAGGAAAAGAGTACAAATTGCTCTGCAATATAAAGGGATTGTCACAGTATATCCCAAAACATGAGCTGCATTTTGCAACATTATCATAAGAAAAAAAACTCTAGATACCTAAATAGTTCAAATAATTTGTAGAGATTTTTTCCAAAGTCAAATAAAGGAAGAATCATTTTATAACAGGCCCTTTATAAGTAGCACTTCTGCAGCACTCAGATACCATTAATGCATGTAAGTCTTACACTCCTTCTGTCATGTCAGCACTTCTTTCTTGAAAAACATAGAGCCTCAGGCACTTAGTATGTCAGCTGCTGGATTTTTTTGAAACCCCTATCAATATACTCGATATCTGACTTCATAGCTTAGAAGTCTCCAAACATGTATACCGTGTGTGGAATTTGATCACGTTGTCTTGTGCGTAAGGATTAAATTACCTCCAAAGAGGACTGATAAGAATAAACTACACTATGAGATTTTTCACCTATTCAGGTCATCATAATTTCAAATAATTCATGCAATGACTGTAAGTCCTAGCTCACATCTGCATATAAAACATACGATGTTCACCCCAAAAAGTTGAATGAGTGTCCTGCGTATGTCATACGAGTGTGCAACTTCTTTCTTGCATAGCATCTGTATGACATCTGTATGCAATGCATTTTTAACATCATCTTTTACATACTATAATGCTCTATGTAACTTAACACTAGTTTACAAAAGTAATAGCAAAATTATATAAAGTGGTAGATATATTCAGTAGCGTAGCTACCAGGGGGGCAAATGGGGCCCACCCGGAGCTACGCTGCTGTAACTTTATTGGCGTGCACAGCGTGCCGATACAGTTACATTCTGCAGCAGAGCAGGGATAATTGATCTCCCTGCTCTGCCACCTGGTCACTATGGGGCCCTTGAGCAGGCAGGGGCCCAGTGCCAGCAGTGGGCCCCATTTCCGGTGATCACAAGATCAATTGTATCAGCTGGATGCCCATATAGCTGACCGCATTGATGAGAGAAGGAGCATTACACTCCCTCTCCCATCATCCCTCTGTCAGCGTCTGACGTCATTGACGCCAACACTGACAGGAGGTCACGATGGCGTCATTACTTTGTTACTGCAGTTCGAAAATGTGTGAGCGCTCAGAGCAGCGGATGAACCAGGAGGAAGAGAGGTGTGGGCTGCAATATAATATAGAGGTTGCCTATGGGGGTGCATTATATTAGAGGCTGCATTATACTATAGAGGCTGCCAATGGGGTGCATTATATTAGGGGCTGCATTATACTATAGAGGCTGCCTATGGGGGTGTATTATATTAGGGGCTGCATTATACTATAGAGGATGCCTAGGGACTGCATTATATTATAGCGGCTGCCTATGGGGATGTATTATATTAGGGGCTGCATTACACTATAGAGGCTGCATTATACTATAGAGGCTGCCTATGGGGTTGTATTATATTAGGGGCTGCATTATACTATGGTGGTGCATTATATTAAGGGATGCATTATACTATAGAGGCTACAAATGGCGGTGCATTATAATAAGGGTGTAGATGGCTTAGGAGGGCTAATCTTACTAACAGATTCCCTTTACTAAAGTTAATGGAGGGTTGGGTCATATTGATCAATTATTTTTTTGACCATACTAGATCGGGATTAATATATAAAAGAGCGATGGGTAATCCCTTTAAGGCCCCAAATAAAATGGAGCTTTTATATGAACAAGTACATCAACCCTAATTCTATGTATAATTGTAATATATCTAGACACTCCATACAGAGCTAATGCATAAAGTCTTTCAGTCGAATATTGCATGAATTAGAATCATGTTTCCTTTTCATTTTGTAATTAAATATTAGTTATAAAATAAATACTCAAAGGAAAAAAATTAAAGTAGCAAAAATTGCAGTCATTAAGATGTTACTGAATGTGTTACTGAATTTAATTAACTCTTCATAATGAATAATGTAAGAAGGATCTTTCTGAAGAAGCCAAACGCAGCGATAAACATTCTGATCTTAAACGAACTCTTCTTATGTCACTAATACAGCAATAAATGCCTGAAATTAGCAGAAGTTCCCGTTCTAGAGCGTGACATATGAAAGCAACATAGTGTCCATTTCAAAGAAATATCCATGTAGCAGCAGGAAATCTGTACTTAACGCCACCTGGCTATTTTCAGTGCAAGTGACTTATAAGAATGCACAAATAGCACCAGTAAAATAAATTACCAAAATGCTCATAAGGAATAACTCAAAAGGAAAACACAACAGGGAAAATAGCTATGCTGTTCCAGACAGTATGCTTATGAAGGAATGCAGAACTAAAAGGAATTGGGTTAATTAATTTCTCTATTGACTTGCTTATGTAGAAAATAACAAATACAGTTACAGTATATGCACCCTCCCAAGGACCAGCGCTTCCTCACTGCTGCTTCCCTGGTCTTTGTTGAAAGGATGCATCAATGACACAACTACAAAACGTTAGTGTTGAAGCCAATCATGGGGCTCAGTGTAGATGGCTTGAGTCGCTGTGCCTAGTGATTGGCTAGACATCCATTTGCACTGTAATCGTGATGTTGCTGTTAACAAAGATAGAGAACATTGGCAGACAGTATAAGTACAGTTCTGCAAGACTATGGGGAAATAAAAAATAATCCCAGGCCACATCTGTGTTTTATCAATACTTGCACACCGCTTAAAAAAAAATAATTCTAGTGCATCTTTTTCTCAGATTTCCAAAATATGCGGTTTTTCTGTTAATTCGTCGTAGAAATCCATAAATAATTTGACATCCAGTTTGATGTGTGCCCCTACAGTACAAAACTAAAAGCTTTAAAAAGACAGTGGTTACAGGCAATCTCATAAGAGGCAATAACTTAAAGAAAGGTAGAAAATGAATGTGTAACTTGCTAGCAATCTCCTCAGCAGCTCCTCATTAATTCCGACACAAGATCTGTGACACTGTCAATGCAGCACATCACAATGTGGGAACTCTATACAGGCAAATGTGCCAGTATTATTTCATAACTTACATCATAATTGTATGGCAATAACTTAAAGAAAGGTAGAAAATGAATGTGTAAACAACAGATGACTTTCAATTCGGACACTTAAAGTAACTTGCTAGCAATCTCCTCAGCAGCTCCTCATTAATTCCGACACAAGATCTGTGACATTGTCAATGCAGCACATCACAATGTGGGAACTCTATACAGGCAAATGTGCCAGTATTATTTCATAACTTACATCATAATTGTATGGCAATAACTTAAAGAAAGGTAGAAAATGAATGTGTAAACAACAGATGACTTTCAATTCGGACACTTAAAGTAACTTGCTAGCAATCTCCTCAGCAGCTCCTCATTAATTCCGACACAAGATCTGTGACACTGTCAATGCAGCACATCACAATGTGGGAACTCTATACAGGCAAATGTGCCAGTATTATTTCATAACTTACATCACATTTTGTATATGTTCTGCACCTTGTCTGACAAGAAAACAGGGCCCTGCTGAAAAAGGGCATGCCCTCACATTTAACATCGTGCACCAAAAATGTGTCAAAATTGTGAGGCAAATTTCTGACATAAAATATGCCAACTATTAAGTCGTGTAAATTTAAATAATCTAATAACATACCAGATTTCTAAAATAGGCTGAGCCAATTTGATAAATTTGGTGCAGTTTAGGAGTGGTTAATAGTGATGAGTGCTCGGTACTCTAAAGGAGTAAGTTGGACAGTCAGACGGCGTGACTCGAGTACCAAGCATAATGGAAGTCGATCAGAAACTCAAGCATTTTTTCTTGAGGAAGACCCTAGAAGGAGGGCTGAGGACGCAGGAAAGTAGCAGAAATAGATGCAAACAGCGCTCAAATGAAATGGGAACAGCATGGGGAAGACGCCTGGACGAAATCACAGCTGTTATTAACTCCAACTACCATTACCCTGATTGCCACCACACCAGTGTAATCGGGAAGAGCAGGGCAAAGCGCCGGAACTGGCACACCTAATGTGATGCGCCAATTCTGGGTGGCTGTGGTCACTGGTTATTGGGCCCTTCCCAGCATGATAATATAAGCCCGCAGCTGTCTGCTTGACTTTTGCTGGTCATTAAAATTACGGTGGACCCCACGTTATTTTTTTTAATTTATTTATGTACTAGGTTAAGCCAGGCTAAAAACACCTGCATAAATGCACTTTATTTTTACGACTCTTTTACCACATCTAATGCAAGCTACACACAGCCTAACAGCTTGGGGCTCGAGCACCCGCGATACTTGATTGAGTAATAAGCGTACCCAAGCACCCAGATGCTTGATCGAGTATTGAGCAGTGGAGACCACGCTGACTCATCACTAGTGCTTACATTAAATTTGCCCTAAGAATTTGTGTTGATAAATCTGCTCTCCTCTTTTGGTGTTTTGGTTCTGACCCTCAGTCACCTAGCTTAAGAGTAATGCATTGCTGTAGCTTGTCTGGCAATCTGGTACAATCATACACACTTAGGGCAGAGACAGAGTCAGACAGCAGTATAACTTGGATGAGAACCGCAACACAGTGCTTGGACTGGCCGGCGACACACCCAACCCGAGCATGACAGCTGCATAAAATTAGATCGTCGGGTTGGGAGAGCCAATGGCCAGTTCGAGAACTGTGTTGCTATCCTCGTTCGAGTTATACGGTCATCTGACTCTTCCCTTAGACCTAGAAACCAGTCTCCTCTCAGTATCTGGACTTATGGACTAATACAATTCATGTGACGATTGACCTGAGGATATTTTTTGGTTGTTGCAAAGGAATCACACAATGCACATTTGCTGCTTTGTGAATGGCAAGTTCCATACAAGGTAGTGGCACAGACAGATTTCCAATAGTGATGAGCGAGCATACTCAGATAAGGTGTTATCCAAGCACGCTCGTGTCCTAATAGAACATTTTCAGCGCGCTTGAAAAGAAATGCTCAAGTCGCTGCAGCAGCATTTCTCGCGGCTGTTCAACAGCTGCTACACATGCAGGGATTGCCTGTTTGTCAGGCAATTACTGTACACCATACTGTAGTCCCTTTGCATTAACAATATTATACATGTAGCATTAACATTGCTAAAATCCTAAAAATGTAAAATGAAAAATTTCTGTTTAAGTTTGTCATTTGACACAGATCACTGTGATATTATGGTTTGAAGTTTGCAGGTTTACATATCTTTATTGATTAAGCACAATCCGCAAAAATAACAGCTCAGATACAGTCCATGTTGTAGATTGCTAATCAAACTGATGATTCTATTTGGCAATGGCTTTTTTGCATTGGGAATGCATCAAAAATGTTATTCGATTATTTTGTCATAGCACCATCTGCTGGTAAAGTAGATTACAACTAGCAGTATCTAATAAAGTGGATAACTGTAATGAATTTAGGAGCAGGGTTCATATAGTCAATAGTTTATGGTCACTATATTACATTAATGAAATAAATCATCATTTAGCATCTATGAGACAATCCCTGATTAGCCAAACTACAAAAATTGATGGTTATATATGAATGAGACCAAGAGTCGGCACGCGAAATAGTTATATGTATAATAATACTAGAGCAAGATTTTAATATGTGAAATGAGAATATACTTAAGATGGAGAGATGAAATTTCAGCATTGCAAAGCTAAATTTCCTGCCCAACTGCAACACAGTTGTCTCTACTGTCAGGGGGCTAGTTGGATCCCTCCACTATCAATGATCCAGGAGACCAGCACTAAGTGACTCAGACAAAGTGAGCCCTTGCCTGGAGGTTGACCCTCATCCCTCTTACAAAAATAAAAATGTGTTGGGGTAGGCAGGGTCATGGCATATAGACACAGTCACAGAAGGGCATTACTCAAAACTATTAAAGATAGGGACATATATTGTGATACACAGTAATTTTGCCCCTATTGAAACCCCCTAATATTCTGACCTACTATATGCCTTTCATGGCTCCCTTAGGCTACCATGCCAACCAATATGTACCTGACACACTTTATGGTATCCCCACAGTGGATTCCCCCACAGACCTCTTTACGCACACAGTATGATGACCCCACAGTGTCCCTAGCAAAATACATTGCCCCGCAGACCATAGCAAAATATCATGCAACTCCAACATTATGGCACCTCTACATGCTACCTACACAGTATGATGTCCCACAGTTCCTTAACGCGCATTATAAGGCCCTAACAGTGACCCCTCCCAACAGTAATATGCTCCAACAATTCCCTATCACACATTATGATGCCCAGAGTGACCCTCTGCACATTATGTCTGCAAAGCCCCCTTCACACAGTATGATGCCCCTAGAACACCCCACATGCTATAATGCCCTCACTGCTTCCCATCAAATATATAAAGCTGAGTGTATGTATGTGTGTGTGTGTGTGTGTGTATGTATGTATCGACCATGCCTACTCCACATAGACCCGCCCACTCCGCAACCAATCACTACCCATCTTTCATTTCACCAGAGCTGTTTAAAGGATGAAAGCTGAGCTGTGATTGGTTGCTATAAGCAACAGTTTTCCTTAGCCATACCCGCATAGCAGGCACAGGCCACATCTAGCTCCGTGTGTAGAATGGAGTTGCTCCTGTGAGGCATGACGTCAATGGAAAGGGAGGAGCCTCATGGATAGAGATGTGAGGGGCAAAATGAGAGAAGTGCGATGCTGCTGCAGTATGAGGCTGTGTATAGAGAAGAGTGAAGTGCTGCAGGTGGAGGCTGTGTATAAGGCCACATTCACACCTTCAGTATTTGGTCAGTTTTTTACCTCAGTATTTATATGCCAAAACCATGAATGCGAGTAAAATACAGAAATGGTTTCTAATAAACTTTTCCTCTGATTGTTTTACTCCAAGTTTTAGCTTACAAATCCTGAGGTAAAAATACTGATCACATAACATGTGAACGAGGTCTAATACAGGAGATTGCATAGAGGTACATACTATATACAGGAGGAGATGACACACAGGTATATACTATATACAGGAGGAGATGACATACAGGTATATCCTATAAACAGAAGGAGATGACATACAGGTATATACTATATACAGAAACAGATGACATACAAGCATATACTATATAGTGGAGATCACAAACAGGTATATACTATATACAGGAGGAGATGACACACAGGTATATACTGTATACAGGAGGAGCTGTCATACAGGTATATACAGGAGGAGATTACATACAGGTATATACCATAGGAGGAGATGACACACAGGTATATACTATATACAGGACGAGATGACATACAAAGGAAAAGAGGGCAGAAGCCAGCGCTGCCTATGGTTAAAACGCAATACATAAAGTGCAAATGCACATATTGATTTCTAACTGTATTTTCAAAATGAGACATTTAGCAAACAATTGATCAATTCTTTGAGCTACCCCGCTACTTCACGGCATTCTCATAATGGGGCAGTCCTACTCTATGTTTTTTATATTCGCTGTGCCATAAAGGCCTCCTAAACGAGTTAAAAGCAAGACCACATTAAATGTAAGCTGTACCTGGAGCATTACTGAATCACTCCCATGGTGCCAGAGGGGCACGCGAGGATAAAGGTTGACCAGGTCCAGGCATAGACATTTCAGGTCCAACCTCCACACTGCCCAGCCAGCACCACAGATAAAGGGTGAGACAGGCTGAGACACAGGTGCATAATTAAACAGCCTAGGGCAGGGCAGGGCTGCTGTATGTGTGTAAAGCAGCCTATCAATCACAGAAACACAGAAAGAATGGCGCACGCAACCCGGCGCACACGGCAACAGTGGTGGTCAGCCACGTACCAATATCAAAGCAAAAGAGGGGAGAAGTCAGCGCTGCCTATGGTTAAAACGCAATACATAAAGTGCAAATGCACATATTGATTTCTAACTGTATTTTCAAAATGAGACATTTAGCAAACAATTGATCAATTCTTTGAGCTACCCCGCTACTTCACGGCATTCTCATAATGGAGCAGTCCTACTCTATGTTTTTTATATTCGCTGTGCCATAAAGGCCTCCTAAACGAGTTAAAAGCAAGACCACATTAAATGTAAGCTGTACCTGGAGCATTACTGAATCACTCCCATGGTGCCAGAGGGGCAAGCGAGGATAAAGGTTGACCAGGTCCAGGCATAGACATTTCAGGTCCAACCTCCACACTGCCCAGCCAGCACCACAGATAAAGGGTGAGACAGGCTGAGACACAGGTGCATAATTAAACAGCCTAGGGCAGGGCAGGGCTGCTGTATGTGTGTAAAGCAGCCTATCAATCACAGAAACACAGAAAGAATGGCGCACGCAACCCGGCGCACACGGCAACAGTGGTGGTCAGCCACATACCAATATCAAAGCAAAAGAGGGGAGAAGCCAGCGCTGCCTATGGTTAAAACGCAATACATAAAGTGCAAATGCACATATTGATTTCTAACTGTATTTTCAAAATGAGACATTTAGCAAACAATTGATCAATTCTTTGAGTTACCCCGCCACTTCATGGCATTCTCATAATGGGGCAATCCTACTCTACGTTTTTTATATTCACTGTGCCATAAAGGTCTCCTAAACGAGTTAAAAGCAAGACCACATTAAATGCAAGCTGTACCTGGAGCATTACTGAATCACTCCCATGGTGCCAGAGGGGCAAGCGAGGATAAAGGTTGACTAGGTCCAGGCATAGACATTTCAGGTCCAACCTCCACACTGCCCAGCCAGCACCACAGATAAAGGGTGAGACAGGCTGAGACACAGGTGCATAATTAAACAGCCTAAAGCAGGGCAGGGCTGCTGTATGTGTGTACAGCAGCCTGTCAATCACAGAAACACAGAAAGAATGGCGCACGCAACCCGGCGCAAATGGCAACAGTGGTGGTCAGCCACGTACCAATATCAAAGCAAAAGAGAGGAGAAGCCAGAGCTGCCTATGGTTAAAACGCAATACATAAAGTGCAAATGCACATATTGATTTCTAACTGTATTTTCAAAATAAGACATTTAGCAAACAATTGATCTATTCTTTGAGCTACCCCGCTACTTCACGGCATTCTCATAATGGGGCAGTCTTACTCTACGTTTTTTATATTCGCTGTGCCATAGAGGCCTCCTAAACGAGTTAAAAGCAAGACCACATTAAATGCAAGCTGTACCTGGAGCATTACTGAATCACTCCCATGGTGCCAGAGGGGCACGCGAGGATAAAGGTTGACCAGGTCCAGGCATAGACATTTCAGGTCCAACCTCCACACTGCCCAGCCAGCACCACAGATAAAGGGTGAGACAGGCTGAGACACAGGTGCATAATTAAACAAAACGTAGGGCAGGGCAGGGCTGCTGTATGTGTGTACAGCAGCCTATCAATCACAGAAACACAGAAAGAATGGTGCACGCAACCCGGCGCGCACGGCAACAGTGGTGGTCAGCCACGTACCAATATCAAAGCAAAAGAGGGGAGAAGCCAGCGCTGCCTATGGTTAAAACGCAATACATAAAGTGCAAATGCACATATTGATTTCTAACTGTATTTTCAAAATGAGACATTTAGCAAACAATTGATCAATTCTTTGAGCTACCCCACCACTTTATGTATTGTGTTTTAACCATAGGCAGCGCAGGCTTCTCCCCTCTTCTCCAGGTACAGCTTGCATTTAATGTGGTCTTGCTTTTAACTCGTTTATGAGGCCTCTATGGCACAGCGAATATAAAAAACGTAGAGTAGGACTGCCCCATTATGAGAATGCCGTGAAGTAGCGGGGTAGCTCAAAGAATTGATCAATTGTTTGCTAAATGTCTCATTTTGAAAATACAGTTAGAAATCAATATGTGCATTTGCACTTTATGTATTGCGTTTTAACTATAGGCAGCGCTGGCTTATTCCCTCTTTTGCTTGAGATGATATACAGGTATATACTATATACAGGAGAAGATGACATACAGGTATAAACTATATACAGGAGCAGATGGCACACAGGTATACACTATATACAGGAGGAGATGACAAACAGGTATATACTATATACAGGAAAGGATGACATACAGGCATATACTGCATACAGGAGCAGATGACACACAGGTACATACTATATACAGGAGGAGATGACACACAGGTATATACTATATACAGGAGCAGATTACATTCAGGCATATACTGCATACAGGAGGAGATGACATACAGGTATATACTATATACAGGAGGAGATGACATACAGGTATTAACTATATACAGGAGGAGATGACATACAGGTATTTACTATATATAGGAGGAGATGACATACAGGTATATACTATATACTATATACAGGAGGAGATGACATACAGGTATATACTAGATACAGGGGGAGATGATATACAGATATATTATATACAGGAGGAGATGACATACAGGTATATACTAGATACAGGAGGAGATGACACACAGGCATATACTATATACAGGAGGAGATGATATACAGATATATACTATATACAGAAGGAGATGACATACAGGTATATACTATATGCAGGAGATGACATACAGGTATATTCTATATACAGGAGGAAATAACATACAGGCATACACTATATGCAGGAGATGAAATACAGGTATATACTGTATAAAGGGGAGATGACATACAGGTGTATACTATATACAGAAGCAGATGACATACAGGCATATACTAGATTCAAGATTCAAGATTCAAAGAAGCTTTATTGGCAGGACCAAATACACATCAGTTTTGCCAAAGCAAGTGTATAGAGGCAATAGGGATAGGGACTGTGGGGATGTTGGGTAGGAGCTGTAGGGGAGGTGGATGGGGCAGATCTAGGGTGGGGGCTATAATCCATGGCATAGGGGAGGTGGATGGGGCAGGTCCATTGTGGGGGCTATAGTCCATGGCATAGGGGAGGTGGATGGGGCAGATCCAGGGTGGGGGCTATAGTCCATGGCATAGGGGAGGTGGATGGGGCAGGTCCAGGTTGGGGGCTATAGTCCATGGCATCATAGTTCTCTTTCTCGCAGTCTATGACATTCGCTCACATACCGCGCTGCTATCTCCACCGCTCTCTCTTCTTCTCCCAGCAGGATATATGTTTTCTCTTCCTCCTTCATGGTGATGAAGTCTGGGAAGAGATGTGAGAGTCTCCTGAAGTGAGTGTCCCTCACTGCTGAGTATTTGGAGCAGTGTAGCAGGAAGTGGGTTTCGTCCTCTATGGCCTCCTGGTCGCAGTGTTGGCACAGTCTTTCCTCCCTGGGCTTGTAGCTCTGCCTGTGTCGGCCACATTCGATGGCCAGACTGTGGGCACTGAGTCTATATCGGCTCAGGATCTGGCGGTCTCTGGGGTCCGGGAGTTTCTCCAGATATGGGGCCAGTCTGTAGTCTCTCTGTAGGCTCCGGTACATGGTCAGTTTCTGTGAGCTGATGATATCATTCTTCCAGTCACTGACATACCTCTCCTGGCCTTCATCTGCCATCTTTCTAATTCCGGCTTTTGTCAGGTTGTTGTGATTGGTGTTCTGCTCCGGTTGGGTTTGGCTGGGCTGTTCCGGGGGTTCTGGTTTTTCTGTTTCACCTTCATGTATCAGGGCTTTATGGTGATGGGAGCTTGGATTGCTCCTATGCAGGTGAGCCCGGAATGACAGCGCCCTCTTTAGAACTGTTAGGTGTAGAGGGAATCTGCCCAGCTCGGCCCGACAAGCACTGTTGGAGGTGCTCCGATGGACCTGGAGAAGGTGCTTGCAGAATTCCAGGTGGAATATTTCTGTTGGACTGGAATCCCACTTTGACCAGTCTGGGTAGGTGTGAGGACCCCAGACTTCGCTGCCATACAGGAGGATTGGGGCGATGATGGAGTCGAAGATTTTTAGCCAGACCCTCACTGGTGGCTTCAGATGGTAGAGTGTCCTTCGGATGGCATAGAAGGTTTTGCAGGCCTTGTCTTTCAGGGTCTCTATGGCTTGTTTGAAGCTCCCTGACCGGTGAATCTCTAGGCCCACTATATATAGTGGAGATCACAAACAGGTATATACTATATACAGGGGAGATGACACACAGGTATATACAGGAGGAGATGACTTACAGGTATATACCATAGGAGGAGATGACAAAAAGGTATATATTATATACAGGAGGAGATGACATACAGGTATATACTATATACAGGAGAAGATGACATACAGGTATATACAATATATACAGGAGGAGATGACATACAGGTATAAACTATATACAGGAGCAGATGGCACACAGGTATACACTATATACAGGAGGAGATGACACACAGGTATATACTATATAAAGGAGGGGATGACATATAGGTATATACTATATACAGGAGGAGATTACATTCAGGCATATACTGTATACAGGAGGAGATAACATACAGGTATATACTATATACAGGAGGAGATGACATACAAGTATATACTATATACAGGAGATGACATACAGGTATATACTGTATACAGGAGGAGATGGCATACAAGTATATACTATATGCAGGAGGAGATGACACACAGGTGTATACTGTATATAGGAGGAGATGACATACAGGTATATACTATATACCATATACAGGAGGAGATGACATACAGGTATATACTATATACAGGGGAGATGATATACAGATATATTATATACAGGAGGAGATGACATACAGGTATATACTAGATACAGGAGGAGATGACACACAGGTATATAGTATATACAGGAGGAGATGATATACAGGTATATACTATATACAGGAGGAGATGACACACAGGTACATACTATATAGAGAAGGCGCTGACACATAGGCATATAATATAAACAGGAGGAGATGACACACAGGTATATACTATATACAGGAAGAGATGACACACAGGTATATGCTATATACAGGAGAAGATAACATACAGGTATATACTACATACAGGAGGAGATGACACACATGTATATACTATATACAGGAGGAGATGACATACAGATACATACTATATACAGGAGGAGATGACATACAGGTATATACTATATGCAGGAGATGACATACAGGCATATACTATGTACAGGAGGAGATGACATACAGGTATATGCTATATGCAGGAGATGACATACAGGTATATACTGTATACAGGGGAAATGACATACAGGTATATACTGATGGGAAAATGACAGGTGTGATGTCAAAATGACAAGTGTTAGGAGGGAAATAAGAGGAGTGAAGGGGAAAATGAGAGATGTGAGGGGGAAAATGAGAGATGTGAGGGGGAAATGAGAGGCATAATGGGAAAATTAGAGAAGTGAGGTGCTATAACTTATCACAGTTAGTTACTATTCCCGGGCAACACAGGGCTCTTCAGCTAGTACATTATAAAGCCTCTAATGCTTTGCATACAGCATAATGGCACAAAGCAACCCCGCACAGTATGATGGCCACCCAAAGATCTCACTTCAAAGTATAATGGCCCCCCACAGCCCACTATAAAGTATTATGAAGCCACACCCATCCCACACATGGTATATTGTCCACCTTAGCTCCCCACACACATTGGTGGAAGAGACTCAGTGAGTGCTAAGACCCCTTTACCACATCAGTTTTTTGGCGTCGGTCACAATCAAAATTTTGAAATTTTGAAAAAAACGGATTCGGTTGTTGCCAGATGCGTTTTTTCTCATAGATTTGTATTAGCGACGGATTGCGATGGATGGCCTCATGTCGTTCTAGCGTTTGCTAGAATGGAAGTCTATGGGCGCCGGATTCGTCACATGACGGAATCAGGCACCGGATTCTGTTTTTTTTTTAACTGCGCATGCTCCGATGGTTAAAGGGACTCTGTCACCTGAATTTGGAGGGAACAATCTTCAGCCATAGGGGCGGGGTATTCGGGTGTTTGATTCACCCTTTCCTTACCCGCTGACTGCATGCTGGCTGCAATATTGGATTGAAGTTCATTCTCTGTCCTCCGTAGTAAATGCCTGCACAAGGCAATCTTGCCTTGCGCAGGCGTGTACTATGGAGGACAGAGAATGAACTTCAATCCAATATTGCAGCCAGCATGCAGCCAGCGAGTAAGGAAAGGGTGAATCAAACACACGAAAACCCCCGCCCCTATGGCTGAAGATTGTTCCCTCCAAATTTAGGTGACAGAGTCCCTTTAAGGCGTGCAAAGTACTTGACCTGCTCCAGATGATGACAACCCACACTACTACTTTAATGCTCTCTATTATCTTCCTCAACACCATTACACTTGATAGTGATCCAAGATTCACTTCCTTCATAATCCAAACCTCTTACACTCATCTCCAAGTTTTTTATTGCGCTGCACCAGTTCTCTTGATTGTGATATCCTGGACAATCATTAATTCTCAGCGTTCACAGTCTTAAGAATACCCTCAAAATAAATATTTGTAGAAAGGCCTATCACTTAAATGACTCATGTCCTTTTGTTAACACATTTATCAGAAATTCACAACTTTACTTAACATTTAACTTTTTGCACCCTAATGTACTTCATTCTTTGTATACTCAAATATTGGCTGGCGACTGCCTAGAGCAGCTTTATGTGTAACAACCTATCCTCTCTAATAGATGACTGGACAATTGTTCGAAACTAACACTTTTACAAGTTGTGTTAATCCTACTTTATCAAAGAATGTAGACTCTTTTGAGCAAGTTCCTCATTTTGCTTGCGGAATGCTTGATATTTAAGCTATATAAATTATTATTATTATTATTACTACTTTTAATGCATCACACTGCTATTCAAAGAGCACCAGGGAGACAAGCCTTGTGTCATTCACTACTTGTCATAACACAGTGAGACAATTTTGCCCAGAGTATTCTTGGAAAGATTTGAGATGTTATGCCAATTTACCAATGAAAGTGTTAACTGATTGAGCTTGTTGAAGAGGAAGTTTTACGATTTCTCCCCAACCTGTTGTAGCTTATTTCTGAGTTGCGTGCATTGAATATGTGTTTGCTGTTGCATGTCTCTATCTTTCTCGTTACAACAGCTTTGGGAATACAAACAGCTATTTATCATACAGGTTTATACTAGAGGAAAGAACGCCTAATATGCTCATAGAATAGATGAATATAAATGTCACAAGTGTAATATATATTACAGGACTTAGATATTATTCAAAAACTGAATAATATCCTAAGTATGTGAACAGTATTGGGAAAACTGTTTTTATAATTTAATATATTTTAAATGAGACATCTTTAGAGGAGTAATTATAGCAGGTCCAAAGGGGGCAGCTATCTTAGACTGACCAGGAGGTCCCTCTGCCCTATATTGGGTTTTAAATACTGTGAAAGACATGTGATTTTGCATCACAACCAGGCCTTTCATGTTACTTAGGTAGATGCATCGCTTTGTCAAACACCTTAAAGACCATAGTCGCTATTGACTATGACATTTAAGGGGTTAGGTACCCAGAAATGAGTGATAGCACTGGTCCTAGCTAATCTTGGAGGTGTGCTGACAGCAGCCGTGTGAAAAAGTTAAATGCAGAGAGGTATCTTTTACCTTCCTTTTATAGGTATTTCCTTAATCGTCGAAAATCAGTTAAAGGGGTCGTCAAGTTTTCTATTAAAAGTTAGCAGTCAATCCCTGTGACTGCAGATTTATGAATCCTTATGGCATGTGCACTGCATGCTATCAGAATGCAACAGTATTGTTGCCAGGAATTCACAAATTCCCCTCTTAACCTTTGGTAGTTGAAAGGTCCTGAACAAGCTCCAAACAACCTACTATATCGTCGATCAATGTTCATTAGAGGCAAATACACAGAAAAAGGACTCTTATTTATTTACATTCAGTATCTGCTACACTTTGAATTCAGTTGTTGAGGTACATGACTCAAATCTGAATGAATCTTGGAGTAATTTTATACATAGGGTTCACAATTACATACCTTGCATGGTTACTAGGGATGAGCAAGTGCTAAAATGCTCAAATGCTCATTACTCAAACTGAGCAGTTCCTAAGACTGTAAGGATTGTTAAACCTTCAGCCACTTCTTTAAACCAAAAACTTCGGGCTGCTTCATCCACAACAAAATTTATAATAACAACACTTGACACTTTTGTGGGTCAAATGATTGGCCACAACTTTATTATAATAAACCGTACAAAAGCATAACTCATTCCATGCCCATGTTTCCTTTTAAACCAAAAGTCAACCGCTGTATTACATCAGGCCTTTCAATTAAAAACTTAATTGGGCATGGAAGAGACACCGCCACGCTGAGACAACTTTCTTACCAAAAAAAAATCATATCATCTTTTTTAACAAAATATTCCAAAATATGGGTAGGTCAGGTGGGTATTCTTCCAGTAAAATGGTTCATGGTTTTCAGCCAGCTCTTCCCTCTCCTAGTGTATCCTCACCCACCCCCTGCAGACTGTGAGCCCTCGCGGGCAGGGTCCTCCCTCCTTATGTACTCGTGTGCCTTGTTATCTGCTCATGCTTAATGTAATTGTCTATATTTGCCCCGTATTCACATGTAAAGCGCCATGGAATAAATGGCGCTATAAAAATGTATAATAATAATAATAATAAAATGTAACCAAACTACCGTTTTTGGCAGCAACCACCCTATATAGACTCGCATATCCCCATCCCTAAATTCAGTTAAGCCCTTTATTTTCCCCACACTTTTTTAACCCCTTCCTACTACCTTTCAGTCCCTGGGCCTATTCTTAGCCAGTACATGCTCTAATAGTCTGCAAGGATTGTTAAACCCTCAGCCCCTTCTTTAAACCCAAATCTCTGGGCTGCTTTATCTTCAACAAAACTTATAAAAACAACACTTGACACTTTTGTGGATGAAAGGGTTGGCCATAAGTTTATTATAATAAACCGCACAAAAAAACATAACTCATTCCATGCCCATTTCATTTCTTATCCCCGTGTTTCCTTTTAAACCAAAAGCCAACCACTGTTGCACAGCGGGCCTTGCAATTAAAAACTTAATTGAGCACGGAAGAGACACGGCCACGGAGGCAGACAATGTAGACCCTACATTGTCACTTGACCAACACCACCGGAAACAATGCCCATTCTAAATAATCCTTTAATCCCGACAGGAAGATGTCCATACCGATTTCCTTTAGATGAAGTTGTGGCGAAACGTGCATTGGGGCGACGGAGAGTAATCAGACCTGCACCACCACCAGTACGTTACTTTATTTTAAGCCCTTCATGGTTTTCATTTTGTGCCCCTTTGTCTAATCCAGGATTAAAATAGCTGAGTTACATCATTCACTCTAGGCCTTTCATTCTGGGTATTTTCCCAGCTATTTCATTAGGCTAATGGTTGTGGCCATCTAATTCAGACTGGTAAATGAGTGGACCCATCACAATTTTGTTTTTGCTACTATCTGATAGTGTAACTATTAATTCAATTCGCTTGTCTTAGCAGTCTCTGTATTTCACCATAGATGTATTTTAAGTTGATTAAATAAAAATTTATTTTAGAATTATACTCTGTGAGCTTTCAGCTCTTTCCTTTTATTGTTAATATCAAGTCTTTTGAGTTATTTTCATCCATTGCTTATATGATTTCTGGGCATGAGTGTATAACCTTTCAAAATTTGCCTGACAGCAAATGCTTTTGTTACGTCTGTACCATGCAGCTTCGGAAAAAATGCTATCACTGCTACACATTTCCAAGCCTTGCTCGCAGATGCACCTACTCTCCTCAATTTACTTAAAAAGTCTAAAGTTACCAATAATTGCAACATTGTACTTTCTGGTAGGATTTTCTTTGCGCACGACAGCCAATCATTCAAAGCTGTCGTATGCGCCCGCCGTGTATTCACCGACACCGAATTCCTCATTAACGCGATTATCATGCCCTCAGCTGCAGGTTCGGTCTCTGCTGTGAAGGGAGACCGACACCTTTCACACAGCTCCACTGGTACTACTCACCCTGTCCGTGGCTCCAGACGATCAGCGGCTCCTTTCTCTGCTAAGAACCTGCATCCTCTTGGCAGGTCTCCTGGAAATGCTCTTAGGAGGCGCGCCCCGCTTCCTGCACATACTTAAAACAGCAGAGCACCTGTTCTCTATTAAGGCTCTCTGTGCTATGATGCTCTGTGCATAAAAGGCATCCTCCCATTATGGGAGGTGCCTGGACAATGTGTTCATTCTATTGTTTATGGCCCTCTGCTCAGTCCACACTCTGCTGTGCTCTGCAAAGTGTAGTTTACTTTTGGTTTTCTAATCCCTCTGTCCCCTCAGTATCCTCCGCTGGCAGTTCCCTATTCTGGATCCTTCTGGACTCCCCGGTTTCCACTCCAGGCTGACTGAGCTGCTCCTCGCAGAACTATCCAGATATTGCTGCCGGCTGGATCAGACTTTCCGAAACTACACAGAGCTTCCAGGATCCTCTTCACTGATAGAGCTTGAATTCCACCGTCTTGTTTATATGGTCTGTATGGGTCGTCCCTCTGGTCCGGGTACTGCGGCATTTAGGCCATCTGGTGTTGTGACAGGGGAATCCCTGTATAGGGGTACACCTTGCCCGGTGCTCCACTACATGGTTCAGTGTTGTGGTCCAGAGGGTTCTTCTCTCAGGCACCTCTCTCTGTTTGTTTAAAACTTCTTTTAATTAAATACCTTTGCATTTTGAATCCATTCTCCTGTCTCTTGTGTACCGGGTATACAGCTACCACTGCTCCATCAGTGGTCTAGTGAGTCCACTATATTTCCCCATGCCCTGGGGGCGTAACAGCAATAAGTTCTGTTCTATCAGCGTCCAGAAGAAATTGGGGCAAATGTAATCCATCATTTCTGCACATGGATGCAACTCCCTAAAGGCTCAAATCTGTGAATGGAATAAAGCTTCAGCCAATACATTCTGGCTGCCTGGCACGTATTTCGCCTTAAAACATATGTTGTATTGCAAACATTTTAACACCAAATGTCACAATAAAGCCAGAACCAGAGGAGACACTGATGTTTCAGAGTTCAGCACTACCACTTTGAACTATTATCAGTTCAAAAACAAATCCTCATGGTTCTCATTTCCTCACCCCACAAATCTAGAGCCACTCCTATCAGGAAAAATTCGAGCAGCATCATATTTTTTAACCACATTATGTCTTTCCAATATGGATAACATACACTATTACACCAATGTATCTTTAAACAAACTAGGTCATCACTAGACCCCCTCATCCTCCTGAAAAACATCTGGCCATTAAAAGACTGTACAAAATTTTGCCACATCTCCAAATATCTGTTCATGTTACGACCTACCTGATAAAATGATGTGTGTTGTGAATTCTGTGGCAGAGCTCCCTCCTGTGGTCACAAGTGGTACTTCGGCTGATTCTCTCTGGGAGCTTCCGTTTGTGGAGGAAAGTGGTACTGCGGCTTCTGAGTTTCCTCCCTCAGGTGATCTGGTGAGGTCGTTAGGTGCTTCTCTACTTAACTCCACCTAATGCTTTGATCCATGCTTCCTGTCTATGTTCCAGTGTTGGACTTGTTTTTCCCTGGATCATTCCTGTGGCCTGCTGCTCTGCATAGCTAAGTTCTTCTTTGCTATTTGTTTGCTATTTTTTCTGTCCAGCTTGTCTAATTGTTTTGCTGGAAGCTCTGGGACGCAAAGGGTGTACCTCCGTGCCGTTAGTTCGGTACGGAGGGTCTTTTTGCCCCCTTTGCGTGGTTTTCTTTAGGGTTTTGTGTAGACCGCAAAGTTATCTTTCCTATCCTCGCTCTGTTAAGAAAGTCGGGCCTCACTTTGCTGAATCTATTTCATCCCTACGTATGTCTTTTCATCTTAACTCACAGTCATTATATGTGGGGGGCTGCCTTTTTCCTTTGGGGTATTTCTCTGAGGCAAGGTAGGCTTATTTTCTATCTTCAGGCTAGTTAGTTTCTCAGGCTGTGCCGAGTTGCATAGGCAGAGTTAGGCGCAATCCACGGCTGCCTCTAGTGTTGTTTGGAGAGGATTAGGGATTGCGGTCTGCAGAGTTCCCACGTCTCAGAGCTCGTTCTATTATTTTGGGTTATTGTCAGATCACTGTATGTGCTCTGACGGCTATGTCCATTGTGATTCTGAATTGCCTATCACAACAGTACAGGAAGCCAAAAGTGCTAATGATTCTCAATAGAGGGAAAAAAGAAGTTCTGAGACCATTTTTTTTTCTTTGCACTGTGTTTTGCCTTTTTTTTCCCCTAGACATTTGGGTGGTTCAGGACACAGGTGTAGCAATGGACATTAAAGGTCTGTCTTCATGTGTGGATCAGCTCACGGCAAGAGTTCAAAATATTCAAGATTTTGTGGTTCAGAATTCTTTGTTAGAACCGAGAATTCCTATTCCAGATTTGTTTTTTGGAGATAGAACTAAATTTCTGAGTTTCAAAAATAATTGTAAACTATTTCTGGCTTTGAAACCTCGCTCCTCTGGTGACCCAGTTCAACAGGTTAGGATCGTCATTTCTTTTTTGCGTGGCGACCCTCAGGACTGGGCATTTTCTCTTGCGTCAGGAGATCCGGCATTTTAGTAATATCGATGCGTTTTTCCTGGCGCATGGATTGCTGTATGATGAGCCTAATTCAGTGGATCAGGCAGAAAAAAATTTGTTGGCTCTTGGTCAGGCTCAGGATGAGATAGAGGTATATTGCCAGAAATTTAGAAAGTGGTCCGTGCTCACTCAATGGAATGAATCTGCGCTGGCAGCTATATTCAGAAAGGGTCTCTCTGAAGCCCTTAAGGATGTCATGGTGGGATTTCCTATGCCTGCTGGTTTGAATGAGTCTATGTCTTTGGCCATTCAGATCGGTCGACGCTTGCGTGAGCGTAAATCTGTGCACCATTTGGCGGTATTACCTGAGATTAAACCTGAGCCTATGCAGTGCGATAGGACTATGACCAGAGTTGAACGGCAAGAACACAGACGTCTGAATGGGCTGTGTTTCTACTGTGGTGATTCCACTCATGCTATCTCTGATTGTCCTAAGCGCACTAAGCGGTTCGCTAGGTCTGCCACCATTGGTACAGTACAGTCAAAATTTCTTCTGTCCGTTACCTTGATCTGCTCTTTGTCATCGTATTCTGTCATGGCGTTTGTGGATTCAGGCGCTGCCCTGAATTTGATGGACTTGGAATATGCTAAGCGTTGTGGGTTTTTCTTGGAGCCCTTGCAGTGTCCTATTCCATTGAGAGGAATTGATGCTACGCCTTTGGCCAAGAATAAGCCTCAATACTGGACCCAGCTGACCATGTGCATGGCTCCTGCACATCAGGAGGTTATTCGCTTTCTGGTGTTGCATAATCTGCATGATGTGGTCGTGTTGGGGTTGCCATGGCTACAAGCCCATAATCCAGTATTGGATTGGAAATCCATGTCGGTGTCCAGCTGGGGTTGTCAGGGGGTACATGGTGATGTTCCATTTCTGTCAATTTCGTCATCCACACCTTCTGAGGTTCCAGAGTTCTTGTCTGATTACCGGGATGTATTTGATGAGCCCAAGTCCGATGCCCTACCTCCACATAGGGATTGTGATTGTGCTATCAATTTGATTCCTGGTAGTAAATTCCCAAAAGGTTGACTGTTTAATTTATCCGTGCCTGAGCACACCGCTATGCGCAGTTATGTGAAGGAATCCCTGGAGAAGGGGCATATTCGCCCGTCATCGTCGCCATTAGGAGCAGGGTTCTTTTTTGTAGCCAAGAAGGATGGTTCGCTGAGATCTTGTATAGATTACCGCCTTCTTAATAAGATCACTGTTAAATTTCAGTACCCCTTGCCATTGTTATCTGATTTGTTTGCTCGGATTAAGGGGGCTAGTTGGTTCACCAAGATAGATCTTCGTGGTGCGTATAATCTGGTGCGAATCAGGCGAGGCGATGAATGGAAAACTGCATTTAATACGCCCGAGGGTCATTTTGAGTATCTAGTGATGCCATTTGGACTTGCCAATGCTCCATCAGTGTTTCAGTCCTTTATGCATGACATCTTCCGAGAGTACCTGGATAAATTCCTGATTGTGTACTTGGATGACATTTTGATCTTCTCGGATGATTGGGAGTCTCATGTGAAGCAGGTCAGAACGGTTTTTCAGGTCCTGCGTGCTAATTCTTTGTTTGTGAAGGGATCAAAGTGTCTCTGTGTCTTTTCGTCTGACCCTCCCAGATTCTTTTTCCATACATAACGTATTCCATAGGTCATTGTTGCGGAGATACGTGGCACCTATGGTTCCATCTGTTGACCCTCCTGCCCCGGTTTTGGTGGAGGGGGAATTGGAGTATATTGTGGAGAAGATTTTGGATTCTCGTGTTTCAAGAAGGAAACTCCAGTATCTGGTTAAATGGAAGGGTTATGCTCAGGAAGATAATTCCTGGGTTTTTGCCTCTGATGTCCATGCTTCCGATCTTGTTCGTGCCTTTCATGTGGCTCATCCTGGTCGGCCTGGGGGCTCTGGGGAGGGTTCAGTGACCCCTCCTCAAGGGGGGGGTACTGTTGTGAATTCTGTGGCAGAGCTCCCTCCTGTGGTCACAAGTGGTACTTCAGCTGATTCCCTCTGGGAGCTTCCGTTTGTGGAGGAAAGTGGTACTGCGGCTTCTGAGTTTCCTCCCTCAGGTGATCTGGTGAGGTCGTTAGGTGCTTCTCTACTTAACTCCACCTAATGCTTTGATCCATGCTTCCTGTCTATGTTCCAGTGTTGGACTTGTTTTTCCCTGGATCATTCCTGTGGCCTGCTGCTCTGCATAGCTAAGTTCTTCTTTGCTATTTGTTTGCTATTTTTTCTGTCCAGCTTGTCTAATTGTTTTGCTGGAAGCTCTGGGATGCAAAGGGTGTACCTCCGTGCCGTTAGTTCGGTACGGAGGGTCTTTTTGCCCCCTTTGCGTGGTTTTCTTTAGGGTTTTGTGTAGACCGCAAAGTTATCTTTCCTATCCTCGCTCTGTTAAGAAAGTCGGGCCTCACTTTGCTGAATCTATTTCATCCCTACGTTTGTCTTTTCATCTTAACTCACAGTCATTATATGTGGGGGGCTGCCTTTTTCCTTTGGGGTATTTCTCTGAGGCAAGGTAGGCTTATTTTCTATCTTCAGGCTAGTTAGTTTCTCAGGCTGTGCCGAGTTGCATAGGCAGAGTTAGGCGCAATCCACGGCTGCCTCTAGTGTTGTTTGGAGAGGATTAGGGATTGCGGTCTGCAGAGTTCCCACGTCTCAGAGCTCGTTCTATTATTTTGGGTTATTGTCAGATCACTGTATGTGCTCTGACGGCTATGTCCATTGTGATTCTGAATTGCCTATCACAACAGATGTGGCTGAGAAATGCTCCTAATGGCTAATGATAACCTTTGAGAAGAAACTCTGCTCATTGGCATCACTATGCATGCAAAAATGAGGAGGCCCAACAATACTTGCATCTGATGCAACATTACCTTCCTAGCACAACCAACCTCCACTATACACTCCTTTAGCTTCATCGCTTTGTCCTCTGGTATCCTGAAAACCATCATCTCTGTGTCTATCTCAATACCCAAAAATGTTAAACGCGTACACGGGCCCTCCGTTTTCTCTGCCAACAATGGAACCCCTAACTCTGCAATCAAAAGGCGAAATGTATGTAACAAATATTGTCAAACCCACGAAGCACCTGGACTTACAGAAAGGAAATCATCAAGGTAATGTGTTGTTGAAAGGATGCCGATTTCGAATCTAAAGGTACTGTCACACTAGACGATATCGCTAGCGATCCGTGACGTTGCAGCGTCCTCGCTAGCGATATCGCCCAGTGTGACAGGCAGCAGCGATCAGGCCCCTGCTGGGAGATCGCTGGTCGGGGAAGAAAGTCCAGAACTTTATTTCGTCGCTGGACTCCCCGTAGACATCGCTGAATCGGCGTGTGTGACACCGATTCAGCGATGTCTTTGCTGGTAACCAGGGTAAACATCGGGTAACTAAGCGCAGGGCCGCGCTTAGTAACCCGATGTTTACCCTGGTTACCATCCTAAAAGTAAAAAAACAAACACTACATACTTACCTACCGCTGTCTGTCCTCCAGCGCTGTGCTCTGCTCTCCTCCTGCTCTGGCTGTGAGCGTCGGTCAGCCGGAAAGCAGAGCGGTGATGTCACCGCTCTGCTTTCTGGCTGCCCAGCGCTCACAGCCAGACCAGAGAAGCAGAGCGCCGAGGACAGACAGCGGTAGGTAAGTATGTAGCGTTTGTTTTTTTACTTGTTAGGATGGTAACCAGGGTAAACATCGGGTTACTAAGCGCGGCCCTGCGCTTAGTTACCCGATGTTTACCCTGGTTACCGGGGACCTCGGGATAGTTGGTCGCTGGAGAGCGGTCTGTGTGACAGCTCTCCAGCGACCAAATAGCGACGCTGCAGCGATCCGGATCGTTGTCGGTATCGCTGCAGCGTCGCTATGTGTGACGGTACCTTTAGTGTCCACGCCATAATTAGATGAACATTTCAAAACAATGGTCCAAATTCGAGTACCCCTTTGGCAAACACATGTCCACTATAATACTCTCCCTCAAAATAACAACCCAGCAAATGAAAACATTCCTGATGTATTGACAATAATCTATAAGCAGCCTCTATATCAGATTTTGCCAACAATGCTCCCCTGCCTGCTTTTCTCGTAATAAAAATTACTCAATCAAGTGAAATGTATTTTACTACCACATCCTCTTTCGATATGCTGCAGTTCACAGATAGCCCCAGTGAAAATACAAGTGATTAATGAGGCAGAATTTACCAGCTTCTTTTTTAGGGACCAGCTCTAAAGGTGAAGTTCTCCAATTGTCACAAGGTGGGTGGCTAAATGAGCCTGCCATTCTACCCGCTGTCACCTCTTTCACCAACTTGTCCCTAACCACTTGCTTTCCAACCAATTTCAGATTGGATGCATATGCAAAAACCCTGACTGAATCTCTTCTAAAGGACCTTTTCTTCCTTTTCTTGGGATACTGCTCTAACCAATAATGTAGCACCTCCCGTCTCACCTGTGTTCTCTGCTGTACTAGCACTGCCCACTCTAGTACCTTGCCTTTGTCTGTGGAAACAACGTATGGCCGCGTGTGTCCCTCCACATATTGAGCATTCATTGCTGGTTGCATAAAAGCGACAGTGTACCTTGTTATACAGCAGCAAGTTCCTGTGATATTGGAGATCGCCACTGCCTGAGACTGCCAAAAATTACAAGCAGGGTCACTTATACACCCGTCTAGGCACCAACTGAAAATAACACTAATAATAAGTGTAGGTGTGGTACTCCCATACTTATAAAAGGTCTGCACACAGTGCAAAGCCAGGAAAAACACATAAGGAGGGTTATCCATACACTCTCGAAGGCATCAACTGAAGTGCCTCATAAGAATTAAAGTATGGTTCATGTACTCCTACACTCATGAAAGACTTTGCACACAGGGTAAAGCCAGGAAAAAAATATAATGAGGGTAATGTAGTCATCCACAGACCCTTGAAGGCAACAACTTGCAGATCTCATTAATATATTTTGAAAGAGTAGTTGTACTCTTACACTTATATAGGCTTTTCACAAAGTGAAAGGGTCATCCTGTCATCCAAAGATCTTTGAAGGCAACAACTGGTGGGTCAATTTTAAATATTGAAGATTACAAATTGAAGATTACAACCACTTTATGTGCTGCTGTGATCTGCTGGTGTGGAAAAGTCAGGGCTAATCCAGGATTTGTATTTTTTGAGTGAACCACTCATCATTTTCTGTTGACAGCCAAAAGTGCATGTCTATTATGACCCCCCAATGGCACTAAAACCCCTATCGGCAGGGCAGCACAATGCCTCCAAAGCATAGAGGGACAGCTCATGCCAGGTGTCTAGCTTTGAGACGCAATAGCTCAAGGTCATAATGACACAGAGAGAACAAACCTCACAAACTTAATATACGTCTGGCAGAGGTCTGGGAGAAACAGCTCAGTAAAGTATCAGGCAATCACCTGGGATAAAGAAACCACCGGAGACTAGACGAAGGTGGACATGACTTGGGGATGGGTGGACTGAGAACTCCTGCAGCCTTTGTTTGTATTGCAGTGTAGATTTTAAACAAGAGAGTTGCTATGTTTGTGGGGTTTATATAGGATGGGCAACTCTGGCTCTCCCTCTTTCTCTCACAGGATGGACAGGAGGAAACATGTCTGCAGTTTCAGGGAGTATAATACTGGGGTTATCACTTCACATTATAGCTGATAGGAGTACATTCACCTCACACATCATGTATTAGTGTAGTATCAGCTCCTACATCATATATGGGATCAATTTTACCTCAGAAATTTATGTAGCCGCCATGTTTCCTCATGTGTACCTCCCTGCAGACATGGCTGATATACTACTCCACATTCATCATGTATTAGTGTAGTCTCAGCTCTTACATTTTATTTGGGAGTAATATTACCTCAGAGATTCATGTAGCTGCCATGTTCCTTCATGGGTCTGTGACAAGTTGCCTCACACACTGCAGAGACAGCTCCTGTGTGAAATCCTTACAGACATGGCTGTTGTATCACATTTCTGCTGTATTACACAGAGTCTTCATGAGTTTTGGGTATATGTGTGATAGGTCAGAGCATTGACACATACAGTGTCTGCTATTACTAGCGTAGAGCTGGGCAGTTACAGGGACTGGTAAGAGGGGGCAGTAACGGGATGGTATATATACACCGTATATATATATATATATATATATATGATGGTAAGAGGCTGCACTTCATGTCTGTGCATTGCATGCTGCTGTGTGCTGATTCCCTCCCTTCCCATTTTTGGAGTCCGGTGACCGTATGTGACCTCATCTCTGCTACAGTACAGTCTGATGATGCTGGGTGTACAGATCCAGCATAACCAGGTGACTCACTATATATATGTTGTGATGGTGTGATATGCTATGTGGGTATCATTTTGTGTATATTTCTATTTTACTTATTTTGATGGTGTTCTCTTGTAGAAGGAGTTATTTGCTAATTGAATTGAATGGCTTTTGCTGCCACCTGATATCAGCCCCCACAGTATTGTATTGTATGCTAATGACATGTTGACCTAACTTGTTGAAACACTGAGCCCTTGAGACCTTCCCCCTCCTGACCTGTGAAGGAGGAGGGAGACTGCACATATAATCTGAGCATGACTTCCAAATCCATGCTTTATTTCTGGAGATATGGCAGCCTTTAGTCATATTAATGTTGCATGCTGTCCTTCCTGATATATCCACACCCTTTTTCTGTATATTGTCCCCCTCATATGTTTGCAGGATCGGGTTATACCCACTGAGCGCTTTTTTATATTACCTAAGATGGTGGATAGCACTAGCCTGAGTGGATTACCTGGAGCCTTACTATATATATTTTATCAGGTGTCAATAATTATTCGGGGAGTAATTCAGCACATGGCGGTATGGTGAGTGGGGCACTAATAACGCAGCATATGGCAGGCAGTGAGTGGGCACTACTAACGCAGTCATGGCGGGCAGTGAGTGGGCACTAATAACTCAGCACATGGCGGGAAGTGAGTGGGCACTAATAGCTCAGCACATGGCGGGGGCAGTGAGTGGGCACTCCTAGTGTGATGCTGCACCTTGCTCTGGAGAACACATCATGGGCCCAGTTTTCAGCCCTGTCTCTCGTCTATTGTATGTAGGTAGTGTGACTGACTGGGGACACAGACCTTGCCGTTTTCTGCACATACACTTATGGCTGCAGGCAGCTTATACTAGACCTACATATTATATTTTCTCACGATGTATGAGCAGCTGGTGATTAGAGAGCCTGTCTGTAACTGCTGTAGAGGAGCAGGCGGCTTCTTTATTGTTACAGCATATAACACAGCATTGCCCATCATCGAATGTATCTGACCTTATGATGGGACATTTTCCAGTATCAACCTGTAATATACCTTGGTTGTAAACTTACATGGTGTTTTCATCTTCACTTATCCCACATCTTGTGCAGTTGGGGGGGGGGGGTCCTTGAAGTTGGTTATAAATTGGTCTGGGGGATCCATTGGGATATGGATTCCTCTTTTTGGAATTTAATTTGGTTCTTGATCTGGTGAATGGTAGAGGGGATTTTCAGCAAGGGTTTGTTGAATCCTCAGGAAGTTCAAGTGAACATTGGAACCCTGTGGTTGTGGTGCTCCCGAGCTAGTGGGGTAATGGCTGGGAGTAATTGTTGGTACATTTTATGTTCACTTTTTGTTTGGTAATCACCAGATCTTATGAGCTTCAAGGACTCCTCCCAGCATGTTAATGTTCTGTATGCTTTGATGTTTTATTGTATATTCTTTTATTTCTTATATTGTCCCCTTCATATATTTGCAGGAATGGTGTATACCCACCGAGTGCTTAACTTTATATTACCTAAGGTGGTAGATAGCACAGACTGAGTGGATTACCTGGAGCCGGGCAGTTGGGGGGGTCCTGGAAGTTGGTTACAAATTGGTCTGGGGATCCATTGGGATATGGATTCCTCCTTTTGGTATTAAGTATGGTTCTGGATCTGGTGCAATGTGGAGGGGAGTTTCGGCAAGGGTTTGTCGGATCCTCAGGAAGTTCAAGTGAACATTGTAACCCTGTGGTTATGGTGCTCCCGAGCCAGTGGGGTAACGGCTGGGAGTAATTGGTACATTTTATGTTCACTTTATGTTTGGTAATCACCAGATCTTATGAGCTTCAAGGACTCCTCCCAGCGAGCTAAGGTTATTTATGCTTTGTTGGGTTATTGCATGTTTGTTTTAATAATGGTGTGTATTAGTAAAAAAAAGCACTTATTTGTTTCTTTTTTAGTGGGTCCTTGAAGCTAATTATAATTTGGTCAGTAGGGGTAACCATCTCAGGTATGGACCCTCTGTTTAGGGGGGTATTCATCATATTATGACCCCTTGTGTGGAGGAGAAAACATCTTGGGTATGGCCCCTGTATGGAGGGGTGTACATCATAGTATGACCCCCTGGTATCGAGGGATAACCATCTCTGCTATGGCCCCATGGTGTGGAGGAGTGACCATCGCGGTATGGCTGGTTTCCAGAAGCATTTATATCTTACAAGACCCTGTTAGGGTAAAGTCCCTGTGGTCATGGCAATCATATTCTACATGCATACAAATTGGGTGTTGGACGAGGTCCTGAATAGTACCTGGACAGGTTATATGCCTGGGGTGTTGGACGAGGTCCTGAATAGTACCTGGACAGGTCATATGCCTGGGGTGTTGGACGAGGTCCTGAATAGCACCTGGACAGGTCATATGCCTGGGGTGTTGGACTACGTCCTGAATAGCACCTGGACAGGTCATATGCCTGGGGTGTTGGACGAGGTCCTGAATAGTACCTGTGGCACAGATTTTGACTGTTTAAATTGACCAACTCCTATTTCTTTCAAGGTTGTTGTCTGGACAATGCAGTAATCTGGGGCATTAAACTGAAGAGCAATGTACCTAATATGGGTGCCCTGTAGTCAGTGGGAGTGACTAAGGGAAAAGTAATAAAGTGCATCCCGATGCCATTGAGCCAGTGGGAGCGGCTAAGGGTGAAGAAATCAAATGCATTAACACGAAGGGCGATGTGCCTATTCCCAATGCCTTTGTCCCAGTTGGAGAGGGTTAATGGTATATGTTATCAAGTACCCGTAAAGCAATTAACAATGGGGTGGCAAGGTTATTAATAATGCATTTGTAGACTTTTCTGCTATAGGCTTATTTCACTTACTATGTCCAAATATTGCAGAAATTATTTAAATTACTTAACGATCGGTTATAATGTCAATATTATATTGTGTATGGCTTTTAATTACTCCTTGTTTATGGTATCTTTCTCTTTATATACACTCATCACTTTTTGGGTAGTAATAGTTTAGGTGGGTTTAAGAATTGGTTACTGCACAGCCCAGCTACTGTATATAATGGTGGTTTCTTGAACTGAAATCTGTGAATTAGTGAGTTATTAGAGCTGGCTACAATACATGCGGTATAATAGTTTTTGAGGCATCACAGATGTCATTATACAGGTAATCAAACTGTGGCTACCCCTTTGTTATGGTTTAGTTTCTGCATTCCCCATTATAGGATCCACATTGCAGGATGTTTAGCGGCTGGTATTTTGCTGTAGTTACCATATTATCGAGGATAATTTGGTAGTGTTGCATTGTTAAAATTAATCTGTTGTAGTCCTGGAATTTTGTTCCTTATATGCACAGTCTTTCCATAGCATGCAGAACTGGTTGATGACTTTATTAGGCATGGGTGATGGGGGTCGAGTCCATTCAAGGTGTCAAATGGCCTCTCTGGTGGCGGTTTAGGAGTCAGGTGGAAGTTGCAGACAAGTTAACGTGGACTCATTTTAACTAACAGAGGATGTAAAACCTCATGGTGGTGAGCAGGCTCGGCTTTGGTGGCCAGCCTCAAGGACGTTGTAATGGTAACATCAATCAGGGGCGGGCACAGTGGTTAAGCACAGTAGTGAGGATAATAGGGTCATTGGTGCCCTGAAAGTTTATTGGCTCTGCTTGAATGGCAAGCCAGTGTGTGCCGCCCCTTTATGGCTGTCTGTCCTGGTGCTGTATGACAGCTGGGGATATCGCAGTACTTGTGAATCCCAATGTACTAGCACTCTACCTGACTCCTACTGTGATTATTTAATCCTGTGATTTGAATAAAAGCTGTGGCCATTTTGACAACCAAAATAATGTGTTTTGTGTATTTATTTTAGTACCTAGGTTTACAGTAGTTATGGTGGTTTTAAGAAGGAGTGGGGTCCATCCCATATCCAAAAGTCATGAACACTTGGACACATTCAGTACCTCCCAGTCTCAGAATGGATAGTCGAAATGTCAATCAACACACTGACAGCTCAGTACACCCCTGTAGTAGACTGGATATTTGAGTTGTCAATCAAATCAATGACAGCTTCAGCACGCCCCTGTACCAGATTGGATGGCTGAGCTGCCAATAACTGCATCCCAAATATAAATTTCACCGCACTCTCAAAGGGAATATAATGCCAAATTTTTAACAAATTTATTAAATGTGTTCAGGGAGCATAACAGAATATTTCAAAAAAGCGATAAGAGACGTTTCGGCTCCACCAGAGCCTTCATCATACTCGCTTGTTTGGAGAGTTTAGTGCGTATAGGGAGAATAGGGATAGGGATCCCAGTAATGCTATATTTACGTAATGCCCAGGCATATCTGCGCAATGTAGGGACAACTTTGGATCTTAATGGAGGAAGGTGGTAGCGGCGCTCCCGTGCCTAGCTGCAGTGTTAGCTAACACCTCCTCCCTATTCTCCCTATACGCACTAACTACCGTACTACCGAGTTCCCCCTCATGCCTGAAGTGATGTAGGGTTGGATGCCAGTGTATGAGTCCGGGTAGTGCCCGCTCCTTACCGGAGAGCGGAGTACCACACCTCTGGCTGAGGTGCAGTACCTCTGTGGTGACTGGACCTTCAGGGACACCACATTCCCCCCCAGTTAAACACAGCACCTCCATGGGCTGGAACAGACCAAATAAAATGTTAAAAAACATGCAAACATTTTCTGCATCAATGCATAACAGGTATAACAGTTAAAAATTAACTCTTCTTCCCTTTATGGGAGGTATTTTCACTTGAACATTGCATATCACTTCTATAAATATAAATATAACTTTAATATAATTATCAACTATCTAGAAATATGAAAAATAGCTTTACCATAAATATAACTTTACTACAGATAAATCTTTTCTTATCAAGTTCAATAAATTACAGTGAGGTTCCAAGCTGGGTATTCTCCTCACTGTCCTTAGTGCAATATAGAGGTACCCATCTCAAGCCCCCATCGTAGGCCCTGGGCGTGGCTACAGGGCATAGCTGGTCAACTTGTTGGACTACTTTCCGGCCACGCCAGATGGTTTTTGTTCTTTGGTCTACTGTGAAATGTAGAGTGTCCCACTCGCACTCTAGGTTTGCTGTAAAACTAACAAGGAGCACATTAAGTGTTAACTTTTTACAATTAATGTTCTGGCCATTCACCATACATGACCCCATTGTCTTTAAACTCCACAAGCATTCACTCTAACTTGCCTTAGCAATCATTTCTAGCTGCGTCTTGAGGAGCTGGCGACTTAGCTCCTCCACCTCGACTCCCAGAAACTCTGAGTCAACTGGGGACAGCTGGTCTGAGTTCTCCTGTAGGCTGGGGGAGTACACCACTTCCACCCCATGCTCTGGAGCTCTCCATCCACCGCTCGCCATGGTGCTCACCAGGTCCATTGCTGCCTCTCCTGCAGCACAGTTTCCCACCCAACCACTCGTGCTCCTTCCTTTTTTAACCCTTCGTGGGAGGATCCTTCTTTTCCCACCGGCCATACCAAGAGGTGGATCCGTCTTGCTGACGGACAAGTTCCTTTTTCATTGACGTCTTTACAGTGGGTGCGTATGGCTTTTCGCGCCATTTGACAACTCGGCCCATGATAGGCGCATGGGACCCGATTTACTGGGTGGGTTCATCCTGTTTGTGATGCCAAAATGGAGCGCCCGCTAGGACCATGGGGTACTTAAGCCAGGTTAGATGGTTCTTAAGGGGCGTGGTCATGGCAGCATTGACCCAGTCTGTGGCCCTTGGCATCCAATAAAAATTGAAGAGGAATAAAGTTTATAGGGGTTAGTTCTTGACACCACCCGGTGGTGCTCGGCAATAGGGGAATGGCCAACACAGCGGTTCAGGTCCACTGGGGCAGATGGTGACGTAGCTGAGGTGTTGCAGCTCTCCACGGGTATAGCTAGGCCCCAGGGCAGTTAGAAAGTTAAACTCAATGATGGTGACTGTTGTAGTGCAGGCAGGTGACGCAGTAATAATTCAGAGGACACAGTAGGTGCAGTTTCCACAATTTACTCACAGTTCTTAGATGTAATCCCCAGCTGGGTGCTGTGTCCTACATGTCTGTGGTCAAGCCAGCTCTCAGGTAAATTGGGGTTCACTTTCCCGAGACTCCTTTTCTCATGTGCCTTCCCTGGCCATCTATCTGGGCCCACACCTGTCAGTAAATTAACAATCTGTACTTATTTGCTGAGAGAGTGTAGCTGGAGCACACTATTAGCACAAAAAATTTAGATGCTGAAATCTGGCCTGGTCTCTGGTCCACACTATTAGCACAAACGATTTAGATGCTGGAAGATCAATTTCACTATCTATAGGAACTATCTGACTACTTGCAATAGCAGCAGAAGCAGCCTCTCTACACTGTTGCACTGACAAAATGACGTTGAAACAACATGTTGGCTTTTTATATAGGGAGGGACAAGTGACTTCGGCATCCAATGACAGACGCCCTTGTACCTGGATGTTGTGGATGGTTTCTGCAATCTGATTGGCTGCCACAATCTCCACACTTTAAGGTAATAAAAAAAATTAAAAATGCAGTTCACCTCTACTCTGACCTCTCCCCCTCCCCCTTCCCTCATCAAACACGTCCCCCCGCTCATCATACAGCACCACCCTAGCCAAAGACCTAACAAAAGCACTAGTGGAAACTAGATCATTTACTGAACTTTGGCCAAATTTTGTCGACTTTGAGGAAAATGCTCGGGAAACCGAAAATGATTCCTAGTGTGCAACCTTTGTATCAAATTTGAGATTGGCAAACATTTTCCAAACAAATTCGATTATCTCTACTGTATTCCTTTCAACAACTGTGCCGTGGTGTATGGTTTGTCTGCGAGACCAATTCGATTCAGCAGAGCCTGTTGCCCATTCACTGAGGCAGTGCTGCAGAGCTTGCAGCTTCCGACTAATGTGAATGATGTGTTCTGAGAAACCAAATTGGCAATGTAGGATAAAGATGAGCAGGAGGGGGAGCAGGAATTGGTTCAGGAGGTGGAGGAAACCCTGATAGAAGTAGGGCCAGCAATCCTAATCCTCAGCATTCTTAGTACATGAGCCGTACTATGATGGGACTCAGCCTCAGTTTACACAATGTTCATCCAATGTGCCATCAGGGAATTGTAGCATTCCTAGCCACAAATGCTTATCCACATGTTGATCATTAAGTGAACAATCCCAGTAACTGCATTGGTAAGGGTGCGAGTGAGGTTCACTGGATCGAGTGCCAAACAACGGATGTCGCCATGAGTCAGCAAAAATCCTCCTTGTCTACAAGCAACATTTCCATGGCAAGCAGCCTGGAAATGTGCCCATTTAGTATTTGGACCTGTAAGTGGGTAGCTGGGAACTTTGTTTTTCATTCAAAGGGACAGCTGAACGCTGTGCTGGGACAAGTTTTTGGAAGTGCCTCATGATGGTGCCTCTGAATGTGTAAAGACAGGTGCATGGCAGGAGGCATAAGCGCCAGTGTCATGGACAGGGAATTGGAAAGTATCTAGCACAGAGGAAGAGGCAGTGTGTCACACACAGTATAGGACAGACTAAGTGCAACACAACGAGATTAGGGGAGGGGTGCCCAACACTAGGGAAGCAGGGAGTGGAGACCTCTAAGCAGATCTAATGTTACCCTGTCTGCCCTAACAGATCATAAATAGGTTCCGCACCTATCACCAAGCAAAATACAGAGTCCCTGTCCGACCCTAGCGGTAAGCCCTGCTTTGGAAAGGAAGGGTTAGATTCTGGTCGAACCCCACTAACACTAAAGACAGCTAGAATACACAAAACAAGGGGAAACTTAACTTGAATAGACTCAGAGAGAAACACCGTCATCCTTCAAACTCCAAAGAGGATGCTAGCTGACTGCTGCTGTTGCAAGCCTCAACAGGGAAGTGCAAATAGAAAATAACACCGCAACTTCCAACAGGAAGTTATAAACACCCAGATCCAGGTGACACCATTAAGGCCAGGAGAGGTGGCCTCTAGTCTGCAAATCTATTCATTGAGACCTTCTGCAGCCACATGTAGTGTGACTGTCTGCAGCCTCTGACACACCCGTGAAACAGTGGTGTCACCCACTCGCACCAATCGTGGACCCAGGCATTCAGCCCACTGAATCAGGTGCTTAGATAACATGTGCCTGATCATGCTAGTGATGGTTAGGCTCTTAGTGGTCAGGTCCCTGCTGATCTTGGCATGGCACAGGTTGCAAATTACCATTTTTTTGTCTCAGAACTCCCAAACTGAGGAACACCTAATGGAGATGGAGAAATTCATGAGCGTCGGTGGCCTCCTTCTCCCTCTGGTCAGCCTACTGCCTCTTCCTGCTTGTTTCAGTGCTGCCGATCCCAGCCCCCCTCTGCATGGCAGCTTCCCAGGTTTGGTCTGTGACTTCGTCATGCACCATCTCATCTTCCACCACCACACCATGGTCATCCTGACTTGGTGACTTAACAACAACCTGACTTATCAGCCACTGTGTTTTATCATCAACTGCCTCCTTAAGGTACCGTCACATTTAGGGACGCTGCAGCGATCCAGACAACGATCCCGATCGCTGCAGCGTCGCTGTGTGGTCGCTGGAGAGCTGTCACACAGACAGCTCTCCAGCGACCAACGATGCCAGTCCCCTGGTAACCAGGGTAAACATCGGGTTACTAAGCGCAGGGCCGCGCTTAGTAACCCGATGTTTACCCTGGTTACCAGCGTAAAAGTAAAAAATAAAAACACTACATACTTACCTTCCGGTGTCTGTCCCCCAGCGCTGTGCTTCTCTGCACTGACTGTGAGCGCCAGCCGGAAAGCACAGCGGTGACGTCACCGCTGTGCTCTGCTTTCCGGCTGGCCGGCGCTCACAGTGCAGAGAAGCACAGCGCCGGAGGACAGACAGCAGAAGGTAAGTATGTAGTGTTTGTTTTTTTTTACGTTTACGCTGGTAACCAGGGTAAACATCGGGTTACTAAATGCGGCCCTGCGCTTAGTAACCAGATGTTTACCCTGGTTACCAGTGAAGACATCACTGAATCGGCATCACACACGCCGATTCAGCGATGTCTGCGGGAGATCCAGCGACGAAATAAAGTGCTGGACTTTCTGCTCCGACCAACGATGGCACAGCAGGATCCTGATCGCTGCTGCCTGTCAAACTCAATGATATCGCTAGCCAGGACGCTGCAACGTCACGGATCGCTAGCGATATCGTTGAGTGTGAAGGTACCTTTAGACAAAATTTGACATTCCCCACCACATTTAGTCAATTTTTTCACCCCTAAAAAAAAGAATATGGTCATGTGCAGCAGCTATATATCTATATATGTAGAAATGGACTGCAAAGCTCTAAGCGCTGCCTAGAGACTATATTCTGCCACTCTCCCTGCTCCTGCAACTGTCTATAGGCTAAATGCAGAATGTATCTGATGCAAACAGCAAAGCACAAGATTAGAGCTTAGAAGGACTATTAGTATGATGGGTCAGTATCAGCACCAATATCAACACTAGAGGACTCTGATTAAACTGTGCACACACAGGCCTGGGTAACTGCTTTCTCACTCCAATCAGAACTGTCCCTGAGCTGTGTAATGGTGTCAGTGAGCCGAGCTTTGTGGCACCTGTCCTTTTATTACTTCTGATGAGATAATGTGCCATCAATCACAGTAATGCCATTTCCAAGATAGCTACAGCATTATAGTTACGGGCAGGCAATATCTGCATGCTTATTAGCTATGTAACATGCACCAAACAGGTAGGGTTTCGAGCTTCAAATCCAAACACCAGCCAATGCTCATTGAGTGCTGAGCACGTCCGAGCACCCAGATACTCGAGTGATATCAGAGTATCACAGAGCACGTTCGCTCATCCCTAATGTTTACTGATCCTGGGAGGTCTTGTTGGTCATATTACCTTTGGCGCTAGATATATAAGGCAAAGAATGTATAGCTTGCAATAATGGCCAATAGTAACATACATATCTATCACAAAAATGTTATGTGTAAAAGTAATATATGAATATGTTGATTAACTATACAAAGCAAAATAAACCATCTGTACATAGCTGAAATGTCACTAAATAAATTAAAAGAAAGTCCATGTTATTTTGCCCTTTTGAGGCCACTATTTATAATATATAGTAGCTCTGAGCTGTCACTAGATGCCTGACAGACTTTTTGGAGTAAAAAATGTTGCCCGTCTTTATTTGTTGCACAAACTGTACCCATGTATAAAAGATGTTAAACATGTATACAAAATAGGTATAACTAACATCTGCACATTTTTTCAAAGCTATTGTCTCAGTACAAAAATTGACAGCATTTTTCCAGGATACAGACTCCAATTTGTGAGGTTCCATCCTCTGCAATCTCTGGCAATGTGCAGAATAAAGTTCCAATGTTTAGCTTCACTTAACTTTGGCGTATTGCCAAGGGCAACAGGCCATGCGACTGCTATGGTACCCGCTGTCATTGCCCGCATTGGGCCCCCTTCTGCTCGTTAGCACCTGCTCTTTGCCTGTCAGTGCTGACACTCTGGCCCCATCTCCGCCCATCAGCGCACGCAGCAACCCCCCTTCCAGCCATCAGCGTGAGCAATAATGATGGAGGAGGGAGAATGAGCACTAAGGGTTATTTAACATAGAACGTTTAACGCCTTCCCGACATATGATGTGCAGTTACATCATATGTCGAGTCCCCAACTTTGATGCGGGCTCGCAAGCCAAACGCACACCTTTCCTGGCAAATGATGCCTGAATTATTCAGCCTCTAACAACCATGAGTGAAGCTGTCAATCTTTGACAGCGGAGTTTAATGCTTACCGGCAGTGGGGTGTGTCATTCAATGCGCCTGCAACATGATCTCAGGGCGCCAGTGGGTTGCCATGACAGTCGAGGGTCTGTTAAAGAACTCTGTGGTTCTTTAAAAATAAGCCCTCACATGGCCAAATTGATGGAAAAATAAAAAGTTATGGCTCTGGGAAGGAGGGGAGTGAAAAATGAACATGGAAAAACGAAAAATCCCAAGGTCATGAAGGGGTTAAACCACATAGCCAGACTAATAGTACATCAGAGTATATACCAGATACACCATAAAACCAGATTGGTACTGGATCAAAGAAGTTACATTCACCATGTGAAACAATGTAGCCTCAGATAGTCTGCAGAGCTAGATATAGATTGGATTAAGACATGCATATATTATTCCACAAAAACTGGACTGGTACTGGATAAGAATTTGTAGTTATGTTAAACAAACCATAGGTATTGAATTAGAAGGGTGTACAAACTGTATATATAATTTATGACAGTATTAATGGTATCAAATGTGCACAAATGAATTGTTACAGAGTTAAGCTCACGTGATATAACACCCCAGGTGATACCACATGACCTGTGTAGCCCTGAGTTGGCCTAGAATAATTCTGACTGTCAGCGGGGGTTGGCATCCTAGCTTACGGCTCGCCCTAGAAGCTCCTATATGTCCCTATTGTAATGCATTCTGATAGGACATCCTATACTAGACACAGTCCAACTATCTAGTTAAGGACCATATATAGAGGAGCCATAAATAGGGAGAGTGATAAAAAAATAAGAGAAAATAATACTTATCAATTTGGTATTTCACAGGATATGGATAAATTCCATGCCTCTGCCTCAACTTGTTTCCCCATGGAGGTTCATCAGGAGACTTTTATGTGAGTTAACGATCCTCAGGTAATCAAAGATCTATGTGGCATGGGGGGACGCGTCTTACTTTTCTTATCAACTTATACTGTAACAGACGTTCTCTGTAAAGAACAATTTCTCATTTATCATTTGTTTGAGTTTTGTGCTGTAATTTAACATTCTTTTCTATGCTTTATTGTAAATATATTGTAATATTTTAATGTTATATAAAAAAAGATATTTTTTACCATTAAAAGTGGTAAAAAGTTTCCCTAGATAGATCATTTTTTTCTACATGGATTTCAGTCTTCTCATCTTTTATAACTTTAAAATCCCTGAATTTACCGCCTTGGATGTCTCATTGTCTTATGAGCATTATACTACTTGTTTAATGACAGGGAGGAGGAGAAGTCAAGAAAATATATATTGATTTCAAAGGACTAGAAGTAAATGAATTTTACTGCCAGCCTTGTTAAATTACCCATATTCCTTATTTATGATGACTTTAGTTTTTCATCCCTACTAAATGACATGTCGAGCTAAGTGAAAACATGAAAATAAATCTATGCTCTTGGTTTGAGCATTATTAGGTGTATCCATTTTTTACATAGCTCAAATAAATTTCATGTGATAGGAAACTGCTGATTAAACAGCAGCATGACAAACACATTCATCTCTGGTTAGATTTATTTTGGCTATACATTTGTAAGACTTAAATACATAAAATTATCATTTAAAAGAAAATTAAGGTGTAACGGTCCCTTTAATAGCCCTGCTCTAAGAGATCAATATGATAACATGGATGATCATTTTGTCTCAACCATTTATGTGTCAATAGCGTTCCGAATTTATCTAGATCTATTCTAGCAATCAATGGAAACTGTTTTGGCGCATGTACAGTGAGCCCTCTCCAAGTCCTTAAAAATCAATCAATATGGGGGCAACTAGAATGACATGGTGCACGTTAAGCCCTCACTGGAGCTCACTGACATGCTTCATTAAGCAGTGTGCACCGCTTAATAAATCAGGCGCATCTTATACCCAGTGTGTGCCGATTACAAAAATTATGTGACAAAATTATTGTGAGTTGTTGAGATGTTTACACCAAATTTCTGGCTTAAGTTTCTTAATGAATTGTCCTGATGCAGTCCTTGATTCAAAACAAATAAAGCATGGAGGCGAGAGAAATCTGCAGAGACAAGAAACAGACTACAACCATTTTGCTCTATGAACACTTCCACAGAATCTTTGGACTCATGGAAGAGCACACAGCGCAAGACGTCGGTAGTCCGACTGTTGTCTCTGCACATTTCTCCCGCCGCTATGTTTTAATTGTCTTGAATAAAAGACTGTGTCGGAAACGGTGAGTGCTACTTATTCTTCTATTCTGGACATTTTGTTGCACGTACAAATGCTGCGTTTTTAGACGCATGCGGGGAATGCATGCGGTTAAAAAAAGGCGCGTTTGTACGTGTTTCTATGTGTTTTTTTCTGAGTTTGCGTTTTTGGTGCGCAGGGTGAAAAATTTAACAGGAGAAAAATCTAGATAACCAGACAGCGCCAATGGGACTACAGAGGGCGTGTATTATGGGATCTCTATATATAGACCCTTGAACAGCTGAAATCTTCAGATTTTGCTCCTGTATGCTGTGTCATAATGGATCTTCGCATGGAGAGCTTTTATTTCAACCTGGATTCAAGCATCAAGCTGCTTCTTGCCTGTGCGTTTGCTTGGGAGCAGAAATCGTGAAAGATTGAGAAGGAGATGGCGTAGGCGTTTTTGGAGACACCCCATTATTGAATTACGTGAGAGACGTGGAGCCTATCACACGCTGTATGGCGAGCTTAATGCCAACCCGGAGAAATTCCATGAATATACAAGGATGTCACAAGACTCATTCCGGGATTTGCTTGCTCGTGTCCAAGGAACCATGCGGAGACAGGACACCCAGCTCCGTAGAGCGATTCCACCAGAGGAACGTCTGCTGGTTACATTAAGTCCAAACCAATTTCCCATCACACAATATAATAGGAATAAAGAGGCTATGGCTAGAGTCATAAAATTAAATAATATTTATTAATAAAGATAAAAATAAGACAGCAGAAAAATTCTTCCCTAAAAAATATACGCTAGGGACAACACACCGCCAGGCCACTAAGTTCAAATGACGTAATATAAATAAACTAGTATAGCCATACAAGTAAGGAGTAAGAGCACGGTAAAAAATCCACAATAATATACCAATGCATTACTTGCAAACAAAGGGATATGCAGGACAAATTAAGGAAAACTACAAAACTCTAAATGAGGATAGAGCAAAACGTGCTAAAAAATATCCCCATAGAAAATTCAAATAAATCCCTGCATATTCCAATGTCCACAGTACCTGTGCATAATTTGCAATACAGACAGAGTCTAAATATAACCAAAATGAACACCACGGCGGGCTAAAAAGCCTCCTGAAGCCATGAAAAACAAAGTGCAAAGTACTCCTGTCATATAGTGCAAATAGGCATATAGACCTAGCACTGCTGAGTGCTTAACCAGGAATAACATACCAGTCTCTATACAAAGACTCCTAATAGGCTCCTGATACTAGATAATGGGTAATGTAAACTTACATGGACAAGTGGTCCCAAGCAGGTGTGTCCCACAGCGACCCCGACAGCGCCGTTTCGCCTGACTAGCTTCCTCAACAAGGGGGCGTAAGTGTCTAGCAGCTAAATAACCTGGCTCTATATAGGGGCAACACAGCTGGAGAGCGGCGTCTGTGTAATGAATCAATAACGGCGCATGCGCTGATTCACGGCCGTCACAGGAAGGGCAACTTCCGGTACGCCGCAATTGGAAAGCGAGCGTGGGACGCTTCGCTCTCCCATATGCACGGCGCCTGAAGTTGCCATGACAGCGCCCGACCAGCGCATGCGCATACCACACACAGAGGCATGAACTTACTCCAAGCGTAACATGAAGAGGTAATGCCGAAATGAAAGGAATGAGGTCCCTTATACTGATCCCATGAAACCGAAGAAGGAGAAAAGGAACATATAGCTAATGCTAATACTAAAGTGAATAAAGTGACTAGTACTAATAAATAAATACATAAAAAAATGGCCTGGCGGTGTGTTGTCCCTAGCATATATTTTTTAGGGAAGAATTTTTCTGCTGTCTTATTTTTATCTTTATTAATAAATATTATTTAATTTTATGACTCTAGCCATAGCCTCTTTATTCCTATTATATTGTGTGATGGGAAATTGGTTTGGATATGAACTTTTTGAGGTGTGCTCTACACTGTTTATGGACATATGATATTATTATGGTTACATTAAGGTACATTCCAAATCCAAACCAATGACAGTCCAAATTTTGGGTGTTCTGACTTGTATTTTTTGGATATTTTCCTTTCTGTCTTTAGCGTAACCACACCATAAATAGAATAGATTGTAAATGTTTTTTTTCTTACAGATTTCTGGCAACCGGAGAGAGTTTATCATCCCTCCACTTCCAATACTGGCTTGGAATTTCCACCCTGTCTGGAATAGTTGCGGACACCTGTCGGGCTTTCTGGAAAGTTCTCCGGGATGAATTTATACCCCTACCCACCTTGGACATGAGGCTTCAAATTGCAGAAAAATATTTTTCTGTTGTGCTCATGGCAATAGCCGATGCAGACTGTCGCTTCATCGCCGTGGACATTGGAGCTTTTGGCCGTGGCAATGATTCCCAGACTTTTAACCCCTTCATGACCCAGCCTATTTTGACCTTAAAGACCTTGCCGTTTTTTGCAATTCTGACCAGTGTCCCTTTATGAGGTAATAACTCAGGAACGCTTCAACGGATCCTAGCGGTTCTGAGATTGTTTTTTCGTGACATATTGGGCTTCATGTTAGTGGTAAATTTAGGTCAATAAATTCTGCATTTATTTGTGATAAAAACGGAAATTTGGCGAAAATTTTGAACATTTCGCAATTTTCACATTTTGAATTTTTATTCTGTTAAACCAGAGAGTTATGTGACACAAAATAGTTAATAAATAACATTTCCATATGTATACTTTACATCAGCACAATTTTGGAAACAAAATTTTTTTTTGCTAGGAAGTTATAAGGGTTAAAATTTGACCAGCGATTTCTCATTTTTACAACAAAATTTACAAAACCATTTTTTTTAGGGACCACCTCACATTTGAAGTCAGTTTGAGGGGTCTATATGGCTGAAAATACCCAAAAGTGACACCATTCTAAAAAATGCACCCCTCAAGGTACTCAAAACCACATTCAAGAAGTTTATTAACCCTTCAGGTACTTCACAGCAGCAGAAGTATCATGGAAGGAAAAAATTAACATTTAACTTTTTAGTCACAAAAATTATCTTTTAGCAACAATTTTTTTATTTTCCCAATGGTAAAAGGAGAAACTGAACCACGAAAGTTGTTGTCCAATTTGTCCTGAGTACACTGATACCTCATATGTTGGGGTAAACCACTGTTTGGGCGCACGGCAGGGCTTGGAAGGGAAGGAGTGCCATTTGACTTTTTGAATGAAAAATTGGCTGCACTCTTTAGCGGACACCATGTCACGTTTGGAGAGCCCCCGTGTGCCTAAAAATTAGAGCTCCCCCACAAGTGACCCTATTTTGGAAACTAGACGCCCCAAGGAACTTATCTAGATGCATAGTGAGCACTTTGAACCCCCAGGTGCTTCACAAATTGATCCGTAAAAATGAAAAAGTACTTTTTTTTCACAAAAAAATTTTTTAGCCTCAATTTTTTCATTTTCACATGGGCAACAGTATAAAATGGATCCTAAAATTTGTTGGGCAATTTCTCCTGAGTACACCAATACCTAACATGTGGGGGTAAACCACTGTTTGAGCACATGGTAAGGCTCGGAAGGGAAGGAGCGCCATTTGACTTTTTGAATGAAAAATTATCTCCATCGTTAGCGGACACCATGTCGCGTTTGGAGAGCCCCTGTGTGCCTAAACATTGGAGCTCCCCCACAAGTGACCCCATTTTGGAAACTATACCCCCCAAGGAACTTATCTAGATGCATATTGAGCACTTTAAACCCCCAAGTGCTTCACAGAAGTTTATAACGCAGAGCCATGAAAATAAAAAATAAAAATTATTTTCTCAAAAATGATCATTTAGCCTGCAATTTTTTATTTTCCCAAGGGTAACAGGATAAATTTGACCCCAAAAGTTGTTGTCCAGTTTCTCCTGAGTACGCTGATACCCCATATGTGGGGGTAAACCACTGTTTGGGCACATGCCGGGGCTCGGAAGTGAAGTAGTGACGTTTTGAAATGCAGACTTTGATGGAATGCTCTGTGGGCGTCACGTTGCGTTTGCAGAGCCCCTGATGTGGCTAAACAGTAGAAACCCCCCACAAGTGACCCCATTTTGGAAACTAGACCCCGAAAGGAACTTATCTAGATGTGTGGTGAGGACTTTGAACCCCCAAGTGCTTCACAGAAGTTAATAACGCAGAGCCATGAAAATAAAAAAAAAAATTATTTTCTCAAAAATGATCTTTTAGCCTGCAATTTTTTATTTTCCCAAGGGTAACAGGAGAAATTTCACCCCAAAAGCTGTTGTCCAGTTTCTCCTGAGTACGCTGATACCCCATATGTGGGGGTAAACCACTGTTTGGGCACACGTCGGGGCTCAGAAGGGAAGTAGTGACTTTTGAAATGCAGACTTTGATGGAATGGTCTGCGGGCGTCACGTTGCGTTTGCAGAGCCCCTGGTGTGCCTAAACAGTAGAAACCCCCCACAAGTGACCCCATTTTAGAAACTAGACCCCCCAAGGAACTTATCTAGATAAGTGGTGAGCACTTTGAACCCCCAAGTGCTTCACAGACGTTTACAACGCAGAGCCGTGAAAATAAAAAAATCATTTTTCTTTCCTCAAAAATGATGTTTTAGCAAGCATTTTTTTATTTTCACAAGGGTAACAGGAGAAATTGGACCCCAGTAATTGTTGCGCAGTTTATCCTGAGTACGCTGATACCCCATGTGTGGGGGTAAACCACTGTTTGGGCGCACGTCGGGGCTCGGAAGTGAGGGAGCACCATTTGACTTTTTGAATACAAGATTGGCTGGAATCAATGGTGGCGCCATGTTGCGTTTGGAGACCCCTGATGTGCCTAAACAGTGGAAACCCCTCAATTCTACCTCCAACACTAACCCCCCCACATCCCTAACCCTAATCCCAACTGTAGCCATAACCCTAATCACAACCCTAACCCCAACACACCCCTAACCACAACCCTAACCCTAACCACAACCCTAATTCCAACCCTAACCCTAAGGCTATGTGCCCACGTTGCGGATTCGTGTGAGATTTTTTAGCATCATTTTTTTAAAATACGCGGGTAAAAGGCACTACGTTTTACCTGCGGATTTACCATGGATGTCCAGTGTTTTTTGTGCGGATTTCACCTGCGGATTCCTATTGAGGAACAGGTGTAAAACGCTGCGGAATCCACACAAAGAATTGACATGCTGCGGAAAATACAATGCAGCATTTCCGCGCGGTATTTTTGCACCATGGGCACAGCGGATTTGGTTTTCCATAGGTTTACTTGGTACTGTAAACCTGATGGAAAACTGCTACGAATCCGCAGCGGCCAATCCGCTGCGGATCCACAGCCAAATCCGCACCGTGTGCACATAGCCTAATTCTAAAGGTATGTGCACACGCTGCGGAAAACGCTGCGAATCCGCAGCAGTTTCCCATGAGTTTACAGTTCAATGTAAACCTATGGGAAACAAAAATCGCTGTACACATGCTGCAGAAAAACTGCACGGAAACGCAGCGGTTTACATTCCGCAGCATGTCACTTCTTTCTGCGGATTCCACAGCGGTTTTACAATTGCTCCAGTAGAAAATCGCAGTTGTAAAACCGCAGTGAAATGCGCAGAAAAAACACGGTAAATCCACCATAAATCCGCAGCGGTTTAGCACTGCGGATTTATGAAATCCGCAGCGGAAAAATCCGCAGAGGACCAGAATACGTGTGCACATACCGAAACCCTAACCCTAGCCCTAACCCTAACCCTAACCCTACCCCTAACCCTACCCCTACCCCTAACCCTACCCCTAACCCTACCCCTAACCCTAACCCTACCCCTAACCCTACCCCTAACCCTACCCCTAACCCTAACCATGGCCCTAGCCCCAACCCTAACCCTATTCTAACATTAGTGGGAAAAAAAAAAATCTTTATTTTTTTATTGTCCCTACCTATGGGGGTGACAAAGGGGGGAGGGTCATTTATTATTTTTTTTATTTTGATCACTGAGATAGATTATATCTCAGTGATCAAAATGCACTTTGAACGAATCTGCCGGCCGGCAGATTCGGCGGGCGCACTGCGCATGCGCCCGTCATTTTGGAAGATGGCGGCGCCCAGGGAGAAGACGGACGGACCCCGGCAGCATCGGTAAGTATGATGGGGTGCGGGGGGAGCACGGGGGGGGGGGATCGGAGCATGGGGGGTGGATCGGAACACGGGAGGGGTGGAACGGAGCACGGGGGGGTGGAACGGAGCACGGGGGGTGGAACGGAGCACGGGGGGGTGGATCGGAGTGCAGGGGGGGTGATTGGAGCACGGGGGGGGTGATTGGAGCACGGGGGTGAGCGGACAAGAGCACGGGGGGAGCGGAGCACAGGACGGAGGGGAGCGGGGCAGTGTACCGGGCAGATCGGAGGGCTGGGGGGGCGATCGGTGGGGTGGGGTGGGGGCACATTAGTATTTCCAGCCATGGCCGATGATATTGCAGCATCGGCCATGGCTGGATTGTAATATTTCACCCGTTATAATAGGTGAAATATTACAAATCGCTCTGATTGGCAGTTTCACTTTCAACAGCCAATCAGAGCGATCGTAGCCACGGGGGGTGAAGCCACCCCCCCTGGGCTAAACTACCACTCCCCCTGTCCCTGCAGATCGGGTGAAATGGGAGTTAACCCTTTCACCCGATCTGCAGGGACGCGATCTTTCCATGACGCCACATAGGCGTCATGGGTCGGATTGGCACCGACTTTCATGACGCCTACGTGGCGTCAAAGGTTGGGAAGGGGTTAAGAACACTGAAATGGCCCGCCGTGTGTATGGCAAAAATTTTGCGTCCCCGGAAGAAGCAGAGGGCGAAACGCGCGTCCTTCTTCGTCCCCGGAAGAAGCAGAGGGCGAAACGTGCGTCGGGGCGCCAGAGGAGGACATCCACTAGACGGGCACTTTCTTGGTAAGATGCGCACGGCTTTATATATCATCTTGGGCTGTTAATACACCGTAGTTTAGGCACATGTTATGATCCCCATCGGTCCAGTACTATGGAGATGCGGTTTTCTGCACTCATTGTAGATTAAATACCGGTGGGCATGGTATGCATATATGTATAGGTGCTTCAGCCTGTGTTTACCATATGTGATCGCTTTCTTTCCAGTAGATTTACTGACTATTCCTGTGTATATTTACATGTGTATTGGCTTGTGGGTGGATGTTCCCCTCTGATATGGGGTTATTGTTTGTGTCCTTATATGTGGCCTTTTGGATCTTTTTAAATATTCCTTAATAAATGTTACATTTTAATAAGTAATTTTTGATTGGTGAGCTTCATTGAGTTGACCATATTTTACGGTCGCTCAGGTGTGTTTTGTCCTCAAACTAGCAGTATTTGGTCTGTATTTAATATCGGTATTTGTAATCTAAAACCAGGAGTGGGTGATAAAAGCAGAGGTGCTAGTTATGTTAATATTATAATTTACCTCTAATTGTTTCACTCCTTGTTTCAGCTTACAAATACTGATATAAAACACTGACCACATACTGCTATTGTGACGGCAGCCATGTTGCTTTAGTGGTAAGGTTGTTGACGTCATTGCGTCCTGATTCTGTTCTGCTATGCAGTATCCATTGGACACAGACTGAAGAGACATTGACTGTCATACAAAACAGATCTATACTCATCAAGTCAGGTGTCAGAATTAATTAATTCATGATGCACATATAACAGCTTCATGAATTCACTATTTCTGACACATGAACAGGTGAGCATAGATATGCCGTGTTTATGACCACCATCGTCCCTTCACTTTGTGTGGAATATTACGTACACAGACGAGAAAATGGAGGTTATACAAGGCAGTTGTCTACTCACCAGGTCAGGTGTCCTAACTAATGAGTTTTTGGACACCTGACCTTTTGAGTATAGTTCTGCATTGTATTTCCGCCATTTTCTCTTGAGTCTGCAACACTAGTCACAGACTAAAGGAAGAGATTATGGAGATAATACATGAGTTATTTTTTTGGCCCACCTTATATCTCTATACTAAAGACACACAAAGCTGCAGTCATTTATGTGCTAACTACTGGAGCTATGATGTGGCCAAAAAATTAAGTGTTCGGCGCACGGTGTGTGTTGACGGCGGCGAAAGACACAATAAACCACACATAATTGGGGGCAAAACATAACATTATTAATTTTTTTTTACACAAACTTTTAATTTAAGTGCGCCTGCTTCGGGTAGAGTGATGTAAACGGGGGGTGTGAAGCAGTGAGGCCTGGCTAACAGTGGATGACGCAGGGGTGGCAGGAGAAGGTGCAATGAAACTTGAGGGGTCTGGTAGTTCGGGGATAGGGCTTGACACATGAGAGGCATGAGACGCACTGGATGGGTGAGACAAACCTGACATTACAGACACACTGGGAGCTGAAGGGGGAGGAATACTAAGAGTCCGCTGTTTATTTTTTTTCCTTTCTGGGATTGCCGGGTTCTGGGAAGCCTCGGAGGACTCGTTTGCCGTGGCATGGTCATGGTAGGTGACCTGTTAGGGTCCGTCTGCACTGTGCCAGAGTCCATAGTGCTCGTAGTGCGTGCAGCCATGCCAGAGTCCATAGTGCTCGTAGAGCGTACAGCCATGCCAGGGTCCATAGTGCTTCTAGAGCGGAAGGCCATGCCAGAGTCCATAGTGCTCGTAGAGCGTACAACCATGCCAGAGTCCATAGTGCTTGTAGAGCGGAAGGCCATGCCAGGGTTCTGCTGCATCATGGTGTTGGCAGTACGGAAGGCCATGCCAGGGTCCTGCTGCATCGTGGTGGTAGCTGTATGGAAGGCCATGCCAGGGTCCTGCTGCATTGTGGCGGTACGGAAGGCTATGCCAGAGTCCTGCTGAATCGTGGTGGTGGCGGTACGGAAGGCCATGCCAGGGTCCTGCTGCATTGTGGTGTCAGTGTTCTACTATGGGAGGCCCAGGACGTTGCTCCTCATCAGAAGAAGACATTCTGATGCATGCAGAAAGAAAGAAATGGCAGAAATTAGGACATGTAGAGACAGAAAATAGAAAATAAAGGCATTGGCTAGCATACACTCTCATTGTTCAGAGGCTTGTTTTCTCAAAGGTGCTGTTGTCTGTATGCTCTGCTTGGCTGTCTGCTGTGGTCCGTCTGTTCTGCTTGGCTGTCTGCTGAGTAGTGACCTGTAACTGTCCACTCCCTCCCTTTATCACCTGGTATGTGGGGGGTGGCTTATCAGTGTCTAGACATGTTTTTCTCGGGTGCAACGCATGCTTTTACGAATGCAAGCAAATGCATGTGCTTGTGAACACATGCGTTTACATAGACAGCAATACGTTTTTTTGGCGTATTCCTTACGCAATCTACCGCATACGTTTATAGGTGGCAAATTAATGCCTCTAAAAATTACTACATGTTGCATTTCCGAGCAAAACCGCAGACGACGAAACGACGCATGCGTCGTCAAACGCGGCCAAAAGCAAACGATCGCAGATGCATGTGTCACTAATGTTAAATATAGTAATACACAACACATGCGGATATATGTGGAAGAAACACTGCGGACACAACCGCAAATGTGAAACCGGCCTAAAGGTACCGTCACACTGAACGATATCATTAACGATATTGTTGCTTTTTGTAAAGTAGCAACGATATCGTTAACGAAATCGTTATGTGTGACAGCGACCAACAATCAGGCCCCTGCTGGGAGATCGTTGGTCGCTGGGGAAAGTCCAGCACTTTATTTTGTCGCTGGATCTCCCGCTGACATCGCTGAATCGGCGTGTGTGACACCGATTCAGCGATGTCGTCACTGGTAACCAGGGTAAACATTGGGTTACTAAGCGCAGGGCCACGCTTAGTAACCCGATGTTTACCCTGGTTACCGTTGTAAATGTAAAAAAACAAACACTACATACTTACATTCCCGGTGTCTGGTCATGTCCCTCGCCTTCAGCTTCCCGCACTGACTGGTGAGCGCCGGCCGGCCGTAAAGCATGCTGTGCAGCGGTGACGTCACCACTGTACTTTACGGTCGGCGCTCAGTCAGTGCGGGAAGCTGAAGGCGAGGGACATGACCAGACACCGGGAATGTAAGTATGTAGTGTTTTTTTTTACATTTACAACAGTAACCATGGTAAACATCGGGTTACTAAGCGCGGCCCTGCGCTTAGTAACCCGATGTTTATCCTGGTTACCAGGGGACTTCGCATAGCTGGTCGCTGGAGAGCTGTCTGTGTGACAGCTCTCCAGCGACCAAACAGCGACGCTGCAGCGATCGACATCGTTGTCGGTATCGCTGAAGCGTCGCTTAGTGTGACGGTACCTTAAGATCGAGTCCCCTATATAGAGCACTGAGGTCTCAGCTGCAGTCAGCATAGACAAAGATTACACAGTATACGCATATAAGAGCAGCTAAGAGTCTGTGTTTTCACATTGCCTTTAGTTGCATGGTTGTGGGTAGAGTTGAGCGAAACGGGTCGAACATTTTCAAAAGTCGCCGACTTTTGGCGAAGTCGAGTTTCATGAAACCCGATCCGACCCCTGTGCGTTGTCGGCCATGCGGTACGCGACTTTCGCACCAAAGTCGCGTTTCAATGACGCGAAAAGCGCCATTTCTCAGCCAATGAAGGTGAACGCAGAGTGTGGGCAGCGTGATGACATAGGTCCTGGTCCCCACCATCTTAGAGAAGGGCATTGCAGTGATTGGCTTGCTGTCTGCGGCGTCACAGGGGCTATAAAGAGGCGTTCCCGCCGACCGCCATCTTACTGCTGCTGATCTGAGCTTAGGGAGAGGTTGCTGCCGCTTCGTCAGAAGCAGGGATAGCGTTAGGCAGGGTCCATTAACCACCAAACCGCTTGTGCTGTAGCGATTTCCACTGCCCAACACCACCTTCGGTGTGCAGGGACAGTAGAAGCTACATTTTTTTTTTCCTCAGCGCTGTAGCTCATTGGGCTGCCCTAGAAGGCTCCCTGATAGCTGCATTGCTGTGTGTACGCCGCTGTGCAAACCAACTGCTTTTTTCAAAGCACAAATCCTCTTGTTCCTTCCTTTCTGCACAGCTATCTTTTTTGTTTGTCCACACTTTTTATTTAATTTGTGCATCAGTCCACTCCTTATTGCTGCCTGCCATACCTGGCTGAGATTACTGCAGGGAGATAGTAATTGTAGGACAGTCCCTGTTTTTTTTTTTTTTTGTGGGAGATTAAGATTGGCATTTCTGCTAGAGTGCCATCCCTGTGTGTGCCATCTCTCAGTCAGTGGGCCATAGAAAGCCTATTTATTTTTTTGCTTGATTTGGGTTCTAAAATCTACCTGAAAAAATCACTACATCAATCAGTGGGAGAAAAATATTGGCCTCTGGGCTTGTGGGCCACTCCTGACTCCTGTGTGTGCCATCTGTCACTCAGTGGGGCATAGAAAGCCTTTTTTTTTTTTTTTTATTTGTTTTCTAAATTGTCATTGAAAAAATCATTTTATTTTATTTGGTTTCTAAATTATTCCTGAAAAAATCATTTTATTTTATTTTGTTTATAAAGTCTCCCTGAAAAAAAAAAAAAATAGGTGGGAGATTAATATTGCCCCTTCTGCTTGTGTGCCAGTCTTGACTCCTGGGTGTGCCATCTCTCTCTCTCTCTCTCTCAAATTGTGGGCCATAGAAAGCCTATTAATTTTTTTGCTTGATTTGGGTTCTAAAATCTACCTGTAAAAATCACTACATCAATCAGTGGGAGAAAAATATTGGCCTCAGGGCTTGTGTGCCACTCCTGACTCCTGTGTGTGCCATCTCTCAGTCAGTGGGCCATAGAAAGCCTATTTAATTTTTTGCTTGATTTGGGTTATAAAATCTACCTGAAAAAATCACTACATCAATCAGTGGGAGAAAAATATTGGCCTCAGGGCTTGTGTGCCACTCCTGACTCCTGTGTGTGCCATCTCTCAGTCAGTGGGCCATAGAAAGCCTATTTATTTTTTTGCTTGATTTGGGTTCTAAAATCTACCTGAAAAAATCACTACATCAATCAGTGGGAGAAAAATATTGGCCTCAGGGCTTGTGTGCCACTCCTGACTCCTGTGTGTGCCATCTCTCAGTCAGTGGGCCATAGAAAGCCTATTTATTTTTTTGCTTGATTTGGGTTCTAAAATCTACCTGAAAAAATCACTACATCAATCAGTGGGAGAAAAATATTGGCCTCAGGGCTTGTGTGCCACTCCTGACTCCTGTGTGTGCCATCTCTCAGTCAGTGGGCCATAGAAAGCCTATTTATTTTTTTGCTTGATTTGGGTTCTAAAATCTACCTGGAAAAATCACTACATCAATCAGTGGGAGAAAAATATTGGCCTCTGGGCTTGTGGGCCACTCCTGACTCCTGTGTGTGCCATCTGTCACTCAGTGGGGCATAGAAAGCCTTTTTTTTTTTTTTTTATTTGTTTTCTAAATTGTCATTGAAAAAATCATTTTATTTTATTTGGTTTCTAAATTATTCCTGAAAAAATCATTTTATTTTATTTTGTTTATAAAGTCTCCCTGAAAAAAAAAAAAAAATAGGTGGGAGATTAATATTGCCCTTTCTGCTTGTGTGCCAGTCTTGACTCCTGGGTGTGCCATCTCTCTCTCTCTCTCTCTCAAATTGTGGGCCATAGAAAGCCTATTAATTTTTTTGCTTGATTTGGGTTCTAAAATCTACCTGTAAAAATCACTACATCAATCAGTGGGAGAAAAATATTGGCCTCAGGGCTTGTGTGCCACTCCTGACTCCTGTGTGTGCCATCTCTCAGTCAGTGGGCCATAGAAAGCCTATTTAATTTTTTGCTTGATTTGGGTTATAAAATCTACCTGAAAAAATCACTACATCAATCAGTGGGAGAAAAATATTGGCCTCAGGGCTTGTGTGCCACTCCTGACTCCTGTGTGTGCCATCTCTCAGTCAGTGGGCCATAGAAAGCCTATTTATTTTTTTGCTTGATTTGGGTTATAAAATCTACCTGAAAAAATCACTACATCAATCAGTGGGAGAAAAATATTGGCCTCAGGGCTTGTGTGCCACTCCTGACTCCTGTGTGTGCCATCTCTCAGTCAGTGGGCCATAGAAAGCCTATTTATTTTTTTGCTTGATTTGGGTTCTAAAATCTACCTGAAAAAATCACTACATCAATCAGTGGGAGAAAAATATTGGCCTCAGGGCTTGTGTGCCACTCCTGACTCCTGTGTGTGCCATCTCTCAGTCAGTGGGCCATAGAAAGCCTATTTATTTTTTTGCTTGATTTGGGTTCTAAAATCTACCTGGAAAAATCACTACATCAATCAGTGGGAGAAAAATATTGGCCTCAGGGCTTGTGTGCCACTCCTGACTCCTGTGTGTGCCATCTCTCAGTCAGTGGGCCATAGAAAGCCTATTTAATTTTTTGCTTGATTTGGGTTATAAAATCTACCTGAAAAAATCACTACATCAATCAGTGGGAGAAAAATATTGGCCTCAGGGCTTGTGTGCCACTCCTGACTCCTGTGTGTGCCATCTCTCAGTCAGTGGGCCATAGAAAGCCTATTTATATTTTTGCTTGATTTGGGTTATAAAATCTACCTGAAAAAATCACTACATCAATCAGTGGGAGAAAAATATTGGCCTCAGGGCTTGTGTGCCACTCCTGACTCCTGTGTGTGCCATCTCTCAGTCAGTGGGCCATAGAAAGCCTATTTATTTTTTTGCTTGATTTGGTTCTAAAATCTACCTGAAAAAATCACTACATCAATCAGTGGGAGAAAAATATTGGCCTCTGGGCTTGTGGGCCACTCCTGACTCCTGTGTGTGCCATCTGTCACTCAGTGGGGCATAGAAAGCCTTTTTTTTTTTTTTTATTTGTTTTCTAAATTGTCATTGAAAAAATCATTTTATTTTATTTGGTTTCTAAATTATTCCTGAAAAAATCATTTTATTTTATTTTGTTTATAAAGTCTCCCTGAAAAAAAAAAAATAGGTGGGAGATTAATATTGCCCTTTCTGCTTGTGTGCCAGTCTTGACTCCTGGGTGTGCCATCTCTCTCTCTCTCTCTCTCAAATTGTGGGCCATAGAAAGCCTATTAATTTTTTTGCTTGATTTGGGTTATAAAATCTACCTGTAAAAATCACTACATCAATCAGTGGGAGAAAAATATTGGCCTCAGGGCTTGTGTGCCACTCCTGACTCCTGTGTGTGCCATCTCTCAGTCAGTGGGCCATAGAAAGCCTATTTAATTTTTTGCTTGATTTGGGTTATAAAATCTACCTGAAAAAATCACTACATCAATCAGTGGGAGAAAAATATTGGCCTCAGGGCTTGTGTGCCACTCCTGACTCCTGTGTGTGCCATCTCTCAGTCAGTGGGCCATAGAAAGCCTATTTATTTTTTTGCTTGATTTGGGTTATAAAATCTACCTGAAAAAATCACTACATCAATCAGTGGGAGAAAAATATTGGCCTCAGGGCTTGTGTGCCACTCCTGACTCCTGTGTGTGCCATCTCTCAGTCAGTGGGCTATAGAAAGCCTATTTATTTTTTTGCTTGATTTGGGTTCTAAAATCTACCTGAAAAAATCACTACATCAATCAGTGGGAGAAAAATATTGGCCTCTGGGTTTGTGGGCCACTCCTGACTCCTGTGTGTGCCATCTGTCACTCAGTGGGGCATAGAAAGCCTTTTTTTTTTTTAATTTGTTTTCTAAATTGTCATTGAAAAAATCATTTTATTTTATTTGGTTTCTAAATTATTCCTGAAAAAATCATTTTATTTTATTTTGTTTATAAAGTCTCCCTGAAAAAAAAAAAATAGGTGGGAGATTAATATTGCCCTTTCTGCTTGTGTGCCAGTCTTGACTCCTGGGTGTGCCATCTCTCTCTCTCTCTCTCTCAAATTGTGGGCCATAGAAAGCCTATTAATTTTTTTGCTTGATTTGGGTTATAAAATCTACCTGTAAAAATCACTACATCAATCAGTGGGAGAAAAATATTGGCCTCAGGGCTTGTGTGCCACTCCTGACTCCTGTGTGTGCCATCTCTCAGTCAGTGGGCCATAGAAAGCCTATTTAATTTTTTGCTTGATTTGGGTTATAAAATCTACCTGAAAAAATCACTACATCAATCAGTGGGAGAAAAATATTGGCCTCAGGGCTTGTGTGCCACTCCTGACTCCTGTGTGTGCCATCTCTCAGTCAGTGGGCCATAGAAAGCCTATTTATTTTTTTGCTTGATTTGGGTTATAAAATCTACCTGAAAAAATCACTACATCAATCAGTGGGAGAAAAATATTGGCCTCAGGGCTTGTGTGCCACTCCTGACTCCTGTGTGTGCCATCTCTCAGTCAGTGGGCCATAGAAAGCCTATTTATTTTTTTGCTTGATTTGGGTTCTAAAATCTACCTGAAAAAATCACTACATCAATCAGTGGGAGAAAAATATTGGCCTCTGGGTTTGTGGGCCACTCCTGACTCCTGTGTGTGCCATCTGTCACTCAGTGGGGCATAGAAAGCCTTTTTTTTTTTTAATTTGTTTTCTAAATTGTCATTGAAAAAATCATTTTATTTTATTTGGTTTCTAAATTATTCCTGAAAAAATCATTTTATTTTATTTTGTTTATAAAGTCTCCCTGAAAAAAAAAAAAATAGGTGGGAGATTAATATTGCCCTTTCTGCTTGTGTGCCAGTCTTGACTCCTGGGTGTGCCATCTCTCTCTCTCTCTCAAATTGTGGGCCATAGAAAGCCTATTAATTTTTTGGCTTGATTTGGGTTCCAAAATCTACCTGAAAAAATCACTACATCAATCAGTGGGAGAAAAATATTGGCCTCAGGGCTTGTGTGCCACTCCTGACTCCTGTGTGTGCCATCTCTCAGTCAGTGGGCCATAGAAAGCCTATTTATTTTTTTTGCTTGATTTGGGTTCTAAAATCTACCTGAAAAAATCACTACATCAATCAGTGGGAGAAAAATATTGGCCTCAGGGCTTGTGTGCCACTCCTGACTCCTGTGTGTGCCATCTCTCAGTCAGTGGGCCATAGAAAGCCTATTTATTTTTTTGCTTGATTTGAGTTCTAAAATCTACCTGAAAAAGTCACTACATCAATCAGTGGGAGAAAAATATTGGCCTCAGGGCTTGTGTGCCACTCCTGACTCCTGTGTGTGCCATCTCTCAGTCAGTGGGCCATAGAAAGCCTTTTTTTTTTTTTTTGTTTGGTTTCTAAATTGTCATTGAAAAAATCATTTTATTTTATTTGGTTTCTAAATTATTCCTGAAAAAATCATTTTATTTTATTTTGTTTATAAAGTCTCCCTGAAAAAAAAAAAATAGGTGGGAGATTAATATTGCCCTTTCTGCTTGTGTGCCAGTCTTGACTCCTGGGTATGCCATCTCTCTCTCTCTCTCTCTCAAATTGTGGGCCATAGAAAGCCTATTAATTTTTTTGCTTGATTTGGGTTCTAAAATCTACCTGAAAAAATCACTACATCAATCAGTGGAAGAAAAATATTGCCCTCTGGGCTTGTGGGCCACTCCTGACTCCTGTGTGTGCCATCTGTCACTCAGTGGGGTATAGAAAGCCTTTTTTTTTTTTTATTTGGTTTCTAAATTGTCATTGAAAAAATCATTTTATTTTATTTGGTTTCTAAATTATTCCTGAAAAAATCATTTTATTTTATTTTGTTTATAAAGTCTCCCTGAAAAAAAAATAAAAATAAAAAAAAAATTGGGAGATTTATATTGACATTTGTGCTTGAGTGACAGTCCTGCATGTGTGGCATCTCTGTGATTTGGTGCCACAGAAAACAGAGTGTGTAACATTGTGCCTGATTTTCCTTGTGGTATCACCAACCTGTAAAGGGATATTGAAATCAAACAGAAGTTATAGCTCACCGTGTAAGTTGTTTGACAGCAACAAATAAAGTTACTTTGGTTAAGTTTATAAAACAATGAGGAAGTCTGGTGCAAGAGGTCGTGGCCGTGGGCATTCATTGTCAGCTGGTAATGATGGTAGTGGTAGTGGAGCATCAGGTGGTCGTGGGAAAAAAAATATTCCACCTAAGGCTACGTTCACACTAGCGTTGCGCCGCCCTGCGTCGGCGATGCAACGCGCGACGCACGAAAAAACGCGCGCAAACGCACGCAAAAACGCGCGCGTTTTGCGACGCGTGCGTCGTTTTTTTACCAAAATCGGACGCACAGAAAATGCAACTTGTTGCATTTTCTTGCGTCCGACGCTAGCGTCGGAAACGACGCAAGTGTCGAAAAACGCCACCCTAAAAACGCACGCGTCCCCTATGTTAAACATAGAGGCGCGTCTCCGCTGCGTCGCCGCTGCGTCGCCGGCGCAACAGCGACGCACATTGGCGGAACGCCAATGTGAACGTAGCCTAAGTCTGGAGCTGTGGAGCCAGGTTCGTCGTCTGGCTACACAAGGCCTCGAACGCTCTCTTTTCTGGGAGTAGGAAAACCGCTTTTAAAGCCGGAGCAGTAACAGCAAGTTTTGGCTTACCTTGCAGACTCAGCCTCTAGCTCTTTTGCCTCCTCTTCTGAAACTGGTAAATGTAAAAGCAGCGCGTCGTTTGTGGATGTTCACGGTCAGGGACAAGTCGCTTCCTTGTCCTCTTCAGCAAAAACAACAACAAGAGAGAAGGATGCAGCAGGCGACACAACGGGTTACTCCATGGAGCTCTTTACACATACCGTCCCTGGCTTAGAAAGTGAAACAGTTAACAGGCCATGCCCATTACAAGTAGATTCTGACATGGAGTGCACTGATGCACAGCCACAGCCAGACTACTATGCTGGTCCTTTGACTCAGACCACAACATTGCCCTCTCAGGGTACTGATCCACAATCAGACCCTGATGAGACTATGTTGCCCCATCACGAACGCTATACCACCGACCGACACGGTGACACAGACGAAGTTGCACACGAGGTAGAAGAGGAGGTAATAGATGACCCTGTTGTTGACCCCGATTGGCAGCCATTGGGGGAACAGGGTGCAGGCGGCAGTAGTTCTGAAGCGGAGGAGGAGGGGCCGCAGCAGGCATCAACATCGCAACAGGTTCCATCTGCCGGGCCCGTATCTGGCCCAAAACGCGTGGCAAAGCGTGTCCATCCAGTTAAAGCTCAGTCTGCAATTCCTGAAAAGGGATCCGATGCTAGGAAGAGTGCAGTCTGGCATTTTTTTAAACAACATCCAATTGATCAGCGCAAAGTCATCTGTCAAAAATGTTCAACTAGCTTAAACAGAGGTCAGAATCTGAAAAGTCTCAATACAAGTTGCATGCATAGACATTTAACCACCATGCATTTGCAAGCCTGGACTAACTACCAAACTTCCCTTAAGGTTGTAGCACTCTCGGCCAATGAAGCTAGTCAGCAACGCAGCATCCCTTCCGTCACTGTAAGGCCACCATTTTCCGCACCACCGGCAGTATCTGTGCAGGTTTCTTTGCCAGCCCAAAACAGTCAGGGTCAGGGAATCACCAGTTTTGTAGGAGGAAATACTGCATCTAGGGCACCGGCGGAAACAATACCGTCTCCAACAGTCTCTCAGTCTGCCATGGCCACCGGCACACCCGCTAGTTCCACGATCTCCAGCTCTCCAGTCCAGCTCACCCTACATGAGACTCTGGTTAGAAAAATGAAGTACTTATCCTCGCATCCGCGTACACAGGGTTTGAACGCCCACATAGCTAGACTAATCTCGTTAGAGATGATGCCCTACCGGTTAGTTGAAAGCGAAGCTTTCAAAGCCCAGATGGAGTACGCTGAACCACGCTACGAGCTACCCAGTCGACACTTTTTTTCCAGAAAAGCCATCCCAGCCCTGCACCAGCATGTTAAACAGCGCATCGTCCATGCACTCAGGCAATCTGTGAGTACAAAGGTGCACCTGACTACAGATGCATGGACCAGTAGGCATGGCCAGGGACGTTACGTGTCCATCACGGCACACTGGGTGAATGTGGTGGATGCAGGGTCCACAGGGGACAGCAATTTCGGGATAGTTGTGCCTAGCCCACGGTCTAGGAAACAATTGGCTGTAGGCGTTCGCACCCCCTCCTCCTCCTCATCCTCCTGCAGAAGCGAGAGCTCTTCCACAGACCGCAGTCGCCAAACCACTCCATCGTCAGCTGTCACTGTTGCACACCAGTTGTCCCATTATGGGGCAGCTACTGGCAAGCGTCAGCAGGCTGTATTGGCTATGAAGTGTTTGGGCGACAACAGACACACCGCGGAAGTTCTGTCCGAGTTCTTGCAGGAAGAAACGCAGTCGTGGCTGGGCACAGTAGATCTTGAGGCAGGCAAGGTAGTGAGTGATAATGGAAGGAATTTCATGGCTGCCATCTCCCTTTCCCAACTGAAACACATTCCTTGCCTGGCTCACACCTTAAACCTGGTGGTGCAGTGCTTATTGAAAACTTATCCTGGTTTCTCCGACCTGCTCCTCAAAGTGCGTGGACTTTGCTCACATATCCGCCGTTCGCCTGTACACTCCAGCCGTATGCAGACCTATCAGCGGTCTTTGAACCTTCCCCAGCATCGCCTAATCATAGACGTTGCAACAAGGTGGAACTCAACACTGCACATGCTTCAGAGACTGTGCGAACAGAGGCGGGCTGTTATGTTTTTGTGGGAGGATACACATACACGGGCAGGCAGTAGGATGGCAGACATGGAGTTGTCGGGTGTGCAGTAGTCGAAGATACAAGACATGTGTCAAGTCCTTCAGAGTTTTGAGGAATGCACACGGCTGGTTAGTGCAGACAACGCCATAATAAGCATGAGCATCCCCCTAATGCGTCTGCTGATGCAAAGTTTGACGCACATAAAGGATCAGGCGTCTGCACCAGAGGAAGAGGAAAGCCTTGATGACAGTCAGCCATTGTCTGGTCAGGGCAGTGTACAGGACGAGGTAGCGGGCGAAGAGGAGGTGGAGGATGAGGAGGATGATGGGGATGAGTATATTTTTAATGAGGAAGCTTTCCCGGGGGCACTGGAAATTGGTGGCGTGGCAAGGCCGGGTTCTGGTTTTTTGAGGGACACAAGTGACGTAGATTTGCCTGCAACTGCACCTCAACCAAGCACAACCGCAGATTTGACAACTGGAACTTTGGCCCACATGGCGGATTATGCCTTGCGTATCCTCAAAAGGGACACACGCATTACTAAAATGATGAACGATGACGATTACTGGTTGGCCTGCCTCCTTGATCCTCGCTATAAAGGCAAATTGCAAAATATTATGCCACATGAGAACTTGGAACTAATATTAGCAACAAAACAATCAACTCTTGTTGACCGTTTGCTTCAGGCATTCCCAGCACACAGTGCCCGTGAGCGTTCTCACACGAGCTCCAGGGGGCAGCAGACCAGGAGTGTTAGGGGTGCACACATCAGAAGTGGCGTTGGACAGAGGGGTTTTCAGACCAGGTTGTGGAGTGATTTTGCTATGACCGCAGACAGGACAGGTACTGCTGCATCAATTGAAAGTGACAGGAGACAACATTTGTCCAGTATGGTAACAAACTATTTTTCATCCCTTATCGATGTTCTCCCTCAACCGTCACTCCCATTTGATTACTGGGCATCAAAATTAGACACCTGGCCAGAATTGGCAGAATATGCATTGCAGGAGCTTGCTTGCCCGGCAGCTAGTGTCCTATCAGAAAGAGTATTCAGTGCTGCAGGTTCAATATTAGCCGAAAAAAGGACTCGTCTGGCTACACAAAATGTTGATGGTCTAACATTCATTAAAATGAACCAAAACTGGATTTCGAATTCTTTTGCCCCACCTTGCCCGGGCGACACCTAGCTTTCCTATGAAAAGCTCTTGCCTGTGGACTACTGTGAATGACTTTTCAAATGTCTTAATTTGCAGCAGCTGATTGTCCAGCATACGACATGTTTACACCTCCCTAAATGGCCAAACTCCCCACACGGGGCCGTGGTATCGCGACTTGGCGCAAGCACCCGTGAGAGTGCTGTTTGTCTGAAGAGGTGGGTGGGCCCGCTTTTGGTCGGCAGCACTGCCACTTGGTCCCTCATAGTACACTAAACTGTCTCTGGCGGTGGTGGTGCGCACCCAACGTCAGACACACTGTTGTAACATGAGGGGCCCTGGGCCTCTACCGCCGTCCACAAGAGAGTTCACCCACCCCCAGGTCAAACATTGCTCTGCCACTTCCACAATTATCTCTCACACTTCCACCAATGTTTAGACTATGCGCTGACATCCTTCCATTCCTGCCACTGACAATACCATTGTGTTGAAATGTATAATGGTACTTAACATAGTCAGGGGCAGTGTCCTCTATTTACCAAAGTAAAAACTTTGCGCCAAATTAGTAGGTCAGAAACAACGCAGAGGATCCCACCCCTGTACCTAAAGATTGCACCCTTTAGTGTTTTCGCTGGATTTTAATGTGAGACATTCACATTTATGTATTGTTTTGGACTACTAACTGGCAGACACTCATTACAATCATCCTCCGCTGACCAGGCCACTGCTGGCCGTGTTCACCTGGAACCAATTTAAAATTGCCTACAGCCATATGTTATTATGTTTGGCCTTTGATGCCTGTCTGCGGTCACTCCTTCCACTAGGCCTCCACTGACCACACCACTGCTGCCCGTGTACCCCTGGAACCAATTTAAAATTGCCTACAGCCAGCCCAATTTTTTTATGTTAGGCCTTCGAAGCCTGTCTGCAGGCCGTTCTTTCTACTACTACTACACTGACCAGGCCACTGCTGCCCGTGTTCCCCTGGAACCAATTTAAAATTGCCTACAGCCATCTGTTATTATGTTAGGCCTTCGATGCCTGTCTGCGGTCACTCCTTCCACTAGGCCTCCACTGACCACACCACTGCTGCCCGTGTTCCCCTGGAACCAATTTAAAATTGCCTACAGCCATCTGTTATAATGTTTGGCCTTTGATGCCTGTCTGCGGTCACTCCTTCCACTAGGCCTCCACTGACCACACCAATGCTGCCCGTGTACCCCTGGAACCGATTTAAAATTGCCTACAGCCAGCCCAATTTTTTTATGTTAGGCCTTCGAAGCCTGTCTGTGGTCCGTTCTTTCTACTACTACTACACTGACCAGGCCACTGCTGCCCGTGTTCCCCTGGAACCAATTTAAAATTGCCTACAGCCATCTGTTATTATGTTGGGCCTTCGATGCCTGTTTCTAGTCACTCCTTCCACTAGGCCTCCACTGACCACACCACTGCTGCCCGTGTACCCCTGGAACCAAATTAAAATTGCCTACAGCCAGCCCAATTTTTTTATGTTAGGCCTTCGAAGCCTGTCTGCGGTCCGTTCTTTCTACTACTACTACACTGACCAGGCCACTGCTGCCCGTGTTCCCCTGGAACCAATTTAAAATTGCCTACAGCCATCTGTTATTATGTTAGGCCTTCGATGCCTGTCTGCGGTCACTCCTTCAACTAGGCCTCCACTGACCAGACCACTGCTGCCCGTGTTCCCCTGGAACCAATTTAAAATTGCCTACAACCATCTGTTATTATGTTAGGCCTTCGATGCCTGTCTGCGGTCACTCCTTCCACTAGGCCTCCACTGACCACACCACTGCTGCCCGTGTACCCCTGGAACCAATTTAAAATTGCCTATAGCCAGCCCAATTTTTTTATGTTAGGCCTTCGAAGCCTGTCTGCGGTCCGTTCTTTCTACTACTACTACACTGACCAGGCCACTGCTGCCCGTTTTCCCCTGGAACCAATTTCAAATTGCCTACAGCCATCTGTTATTATATTAGGCCTTCGATGCCTGTCTGCGGTCACTCCTTCCACTAGGCCTCCACTGACCACACCACTGCTGCCCGTGTACCCCTGGAACCAATTTAAAATTGCCTACAGCCAGCCAGCCCAATTTTTTTATGTTAGGCCTTCGAAGCCTGTCTGCGGTCCGTTCTTTCTACTACTACTACACTGACCAGGCCACTGCTGCCCGTGTTCCCCTGGAACCAATTTAAAATTGCCTACAGCCATCTGTTATTATGTTAGGCCTTCGATGCCTGTCTGCGGTCACTCCTTCCACTAGGCCTCCACTGACCACACCACTGCTGCCCGTGTACCCCTGGAACCAATTTAAAATTGCCTACAGCCAGCCCAATTTTTTTATGTTACGCCTTCGAAGCCTGTCTGCGGTCCGTTCTTTCAACTACTACTACACTGACCAGGCCACTGCTGGCCGTGTTCCCCTGGAACCAATTTAAAATTGCCTACAGCCATCTGTTATTATGTTAGGCCTTCGATGCCTGTTTCTACTCACTCCTTCCACTAGGCCTCCACTGACCACACCACTGCTGCCCGTGTACCCCTGGAACCAATTTAAAATTGCCTACAGCCAGCCCAATTTTTTTATGTTAGGCCTTCGAAGCCTGTCTGCGGTCCGTTCTTTCTACTACTACTACACTGACCAGGCCACTGCTGCCCGTGTTCCCCTGGAACCAATTTAAAATTGCCTACAGCCATCTGTTATTATGTTAGGCCTTCGATGCCTGTCTGCGGTCACTCCTTCCACTAGGCCTCCACTGACCAGACCACTGCTGCCCGTGTTCCCCTGGAACCAATTTAAAATTGCCTACAGCCATCTGTTATTATGTTAGGCCTTCGATGCCTGTTTCTAGTCACTCCTTCCACTAGGCCTCCACTAACCACACCACTGCTGCCCGTGTACCCCTGGAACCAATTTAAAATTGCCTACAGCCAGCCCAATTTTTTTATGTTAGGCCTTCGAAGCCTGTCTGCGGTCCGTTCTTTCTACTACTACTACACTGACCAGGCCACTGCTGCCCGTGTTCCCCTGGCACCAATTTAAAATTGCCTGCAGCCATCTGTTATTATGTTAGGCCTTCGATGCCTGTCTGCGGTCACTCCTTCCACTAGGCCTCCACTGACCACACCACTGCTGCCCGTGTACCCCTGGAACCAATTTAACATTGCCTACAGCCAGCCCAATTTTTTTATGTTAGGCCTTCGAAGCCTGTCTGCGGTCCTTCCTTCCAATAGTTCTCCACTGACCAGACCAATGCTGGCCGTGTACCCCTGGAACCCAGCTGAAAGTGCATGGAGCCTCCTTTTTTTCTTTGTTTTATATTTAGAAAGCCCAGATGAACTATGCTGTACCACGGTTCAAGCTACCCAGTCGACATTTCTTTTGCGAGAAAAGCCATCCCAGCCCTCCAGCGGCATGAAAAAGTCTGCATTGTCATAGCACTCAGGCAATCAAACAGTAGAAAGGTGCACCTGACAAGAGACGCATGGACCAGTAGGCATGTCCACAAAAAGTTACGTGTCCATTACGGCGCACTGGGTTAATGTGTTGGATGCATGGTCCACAGGGGACAGCCTACAAAGCCTGTCTGCAGTCCCTAATTCAAATTTTCCTCCGCTGACCACACCACTGCTGCCCGTGTACCCCTGAAACCAATTTTACAGTGTCTACAGCCTAATTTTGTTATGTTAGGCCTACTACACCTGTCTGCGGTCCCTCCTTCCAATACTCGTCCACTGACCAGACCACTGCTGCCCGTGGACCCCTGGAACCTATTTTTAATTGCATAGAGCATCCTTTTTTTAATAGTAGGCGTACAAAGTCTGTCTGCGGTCCACTATTGAAATTGTCCTCCACTGCCCAGAGCAATGCTGCCTGTGTACCCCTGTAACTTTTTTAAGCTGCAGTGAGCCACATTTTTGGTTTAAGTCCTACTACCTGTGTCTGTCTGCGCCACTCAATTCAGCTGTGTTCCTTTGAAAAAAGCTGAGCGTCAATAGTCTTGTTTTCAGCCTCTAGGAATTTTAAAACTGCATTGGGGGTACAACTTTGGTAGGGCCTACTAACGGTGTCTGCCTCCCCAAGGTGTGCCCCAGGTTTCGTCCACATTGCTTCGGTCTTCCGACACTCGTTTAGTAGTTGTAGAAAACTACACTGCATTAGGCCTACAAATTGGGTATGGGGTGTAGAGAGATGGTGTGTTACACTCCAAGGTGTTCTCGAGGTTTCCTCTCCATTGCTTCGATCTTCATGCTCTCGTTTAGTAGTTGTTGGAAACTACACTGCATTAGGCCTACAAATTGGGTATGGGGTGTAGAGAGATGGTGTGTTCCACTCCAAGGTGTTCCCCAGGTTTCCTCTCCATTGCTTCGATCTTCATGCTCTCGTTTAGTAGTTGTTGGAAACTATACTGCATTAGGCCTACAAATTGGGTATGGGGTGTAGAGAGATGGTGTGTTACACTCCAAGGTGTTCCCCAGGTTTCCTCTCCATTGCTTCGATCTTCATGCTCTCGTTTAGTAGTTGTTGGAAACTACACTGCATTAGGCCTACAAAATGGGCATGGGGTGTAGAGAGATGGTGTGTTCCACTCCAAGGTGTTCCCCAGGTTTCCTCTCCATTGCTTCGATCTTCATGCTCTCGTTTAGTAGTTGTTGGAAACTACACTGCATTAGGCCTACAAATTGGGTATGGGGTGTAGAGAGATGGTGTGTTCCACTCCAAGGTGTTCCCCAGGTTTCCTCGCCAATGCTTCGATCTTCATGCTCTCGTTTAGTAGTTGTTAGAAACTACACTGCATTAGGCCTACAAATTGGGTATGGGGTGTAGAGAGATGGTGTGTTCCACTCCAAGGTGTTCCCCAGGTTTCCTCTCCATTGCTTCGATCTTCATGCTCTCGTTTAGTAGTTGTTGGAAACTACACTGCATTAGGCCTACAAATTGGGTATGGGGTGTAGAGAGATGGTGTGTTCCACTCCAAGGTGTTCCCCAGGTTTCCTCGCCAATGCTTCGATCTTCATGCTCTCGTTTAGTAGTTGTTGGAAACTACACTGCATTAGGCCTACAAATTGGGTATGGGGTGTAGAGAGATGGTGTGTTCCACTCCAAGGTGTTCCCCAGGTTTCCTCGCCAATGCTTCGATCTTCATGCTCTCGTTTAGTAGTTGTTGGAAACTACACTGCATTAGGCCTACAAATTGGGTATGGGGTGTAGAGAGATGGTGTGTTCCACTCCAAGGTGTTCCCCAGGTTTCCTCTCCATTGCTTCGATCTTCATGCTCTCGTTTAGTAGTTGTTGGAAACTACTGCATTAGGCCTACAAATTGGGTATGGGGTGTAGAGAGATGGTGTGTTCCACTCCAAGGTGTTCCCCAGGTTTCCTCGCCAATGCTTCGATCTTCATGGTCTCGTTTAGTAGTTGTTGGAAACTACACTGCATTAGGCCTACAAATTGGGTATGGGGTGTAGAGAGATTGTGTGTTCCACTCCAAGGTGTTCCCCAGGTTTCCTCGCCAATGCTTCGATCTTCATGCTCTCGTTTAGTAGTTGTTGGAAACTACACTGCATTAGGCCTACAAAATGGGTATGGGGTGTAGAGAGATGGTGTGTTCCACTCCAAGGTGTTCCCCAGGTTTCCTCTCCATTGCTTCGATCTTCATGCTCTCGTTTAGTAGTTGTTGGAAACTACACTGCATTAGGCCTACAAAATGGGTATGGGGTGTAGAGAGATGGTGTGTTACACTCCAAGGTGTTCCCCAGGTGTCCTCTCTATTGCTTCGATCTTCATGCTCTCGTTTAGTAGTTGTTGGAAACTACGCTGCATTAGGCCTACAAATTGGGTATGGGGTGTAGAGAGATGGTGTGTTCCACTCCAAGGTGTTCCCCAGGTTTCCTCGCCAATGCTTCGATCTTCATGGTCTCGTTTAGTAGTTGTTGGAAACTACACTGCATTAGGCCTACAAATTGGGTATGGGGTGTAGAGAGATGGTGTGTTCCACTCCAAGGTGTTCCCCAGGTTTCCTCGCCAATGCTTCGATCTTCATGCTCTCGTTTAGTAGTTGTTGGAAACTACACTGCATTAGGCCTACAAATTGGGTATGGGGTGTAGAGAGATGGTGTGTTCCACTCCAAGGTGTTCCCCAGGTTTCCTCGCCAATGCTTCGATCTTCATGCTCTCGTTTAGTAGTTGTTGGAAACTACACTGCATTAGGCCTACAAATTGGGTATGGGGTGTAGAGAGATGGTGTGTTCCACTCCAAGGTGTTTCCTCGCCAATGCTTCGATCTTCATGCTCTCGTTTAGTAGTTGTTGGAAACTACACTGCATTAGGCCTACAAATTGGGTATGGGGTGTAGAGAGATGGTGTGTTCCACTCCAAGGTGTTCCCCAGGTTTCCTCGCTAATGCTTCGATCTTCATGCTCTCGTTTAGTAGTTGTTGGAAACTACACTGCATTAGGCCTACAAATTGTGTATGGGGTGTAGAGAGATGGTGTGTTCCACTCCAAGGTGTTCCCCAGGTTTCCTCGCCAATGCTTCGATCTTCATGCTCTCGTTTAGTAGTTGATGGAAACTACACTGCATTAGGCCTACAAAATGGGTATGGGGTGTAGAGAGATGGTGTGTTCCACTCCAAGGTGTGCCCCAGGTTTCCTCTCCATTGCTTCGATCTTCATGGTCTCGTTTAGTAGTTGTTGGAAACTACACTGCATTAGGCCTACAAATTGGGTATGGGGTGTAGAGAGATGGTGTGTTCCACTCCAAGGTGTTCCCCAGGTTTCCTCGCCAATGCTTCGATCTTCATGCTCTCGTTTAGTAGTTGTTGGAAACTACACTGCATTAGGCCTACAAATTGGGTATGGGGTGTAGAGAGATGGTGTGTTCCACTCCAAGGTGTTCCCCAGGTTTCCTCGCCAATGCTTCGATCTTCATGCTCTCGTTTAGTACTTGTTGGAAACTACGCTGCATTAGGCCTACAAATTGGGTATGGGGTGTAGAGAGATGGTGTGTTCCACTCCAAGGTGTTCCCCAGGTTTCCTCGCCATTGCTTCGATCTTCATGCTCTCGTTTAGTAGTTGTTGGAAACTACACTGCATTAGGCCTACAAATTGGGTATGGGGTGTAGAGAGATGGTGTGTTACACTCCAAGGTGTTCTCCAGGTTGCCTTTCCTGAGCTTCTATCTTCAGGCTCTTGTTAAATAGTGGTTAAATGGAACAACTGCATTTGGCGTACTAGTTGGTTTGGGGCCTACTAACAGTGTCTGCCTCTCCTTGCTGTTCTCCTCCACTGAACAAAGCTGTGCCGCCTGTTTACTACGGTTGCCAATTTTGAACTGCATTTCGACTACTTACTGATTTGGGCCTACTCTCTGTGTCAGCCTCTCATTCCAGTTGTCCTCCACTGCAATGCCCCCTGGTTAGTCCTGTGTTACCAATTTTGAACTGCATTTAGCCCACTTTATTCTTTGGGCCTATATCTGTGTTTCCTCCTCATCCTGCCCATTGCCCAGCCAGTGATAGATGAGTCTGCTGGTACATTGACCCATAACGCAAAATTCCCTGTGCACGCTACACAGCAAGATTGTGACCCTGCTGAAAGTCACGTTCCTCTTCCCGCATACCATACCACCTTACACGGGGACAAAGAGGAAGGTGCAGATGAAAGTGCAGGTTCCTTCATCAGGTGGGGGGAGGAATACTAGTTGGCAACGTCACTGGCACAGGGCCTCTCATAGTGCGCAAAAGTGTTGCTGCGGTTGGGAGGCGCCCCCGCCATGCAAACACACCGCTGTACTTTGAGGGGCCCTGTGCCAGTGCCAATGCCAACTAGTGGGCCCCCCCTGCTTGCTCAGGATCAACATCAACTTGCAAAGTTGAAATACTTACCTCTCCCTGCTCCACTGCCGTGACGTGTTCCAGATTTCCTGGGCCCACTAATTACTTGAACCAGCCCTACCCCCCACAACTTTAGCCAAATGACCCCCAATTTCAAATGCCTTCAAATTATTATAAGCTAAATTACGATTGACAAGCTTCAGTAACAAGAATGGATGTTTTTGCCATTAAAATGGGCAGTGTAGATGTTTTCCTGGCCTCCACTCACTGCCGACTATGCTCCCTTATTGACTTGCATTGGGTTTCGGGTTTCGGGCGATACCCGACTTTTCGCGATAATCGGCCGATTCCACTCGACTCGACTTCTAAGATAGTCGGGTTTCGCGAAACATGGCTCGACTCCAAAAAGGTCAAGGTCGCTCAACCCTAGTTGTGGGTCCAGTTGGGGCATATGGGTGTTAGGTCTCAAGTTCCCACTTCTGCACAGGGGGAATCTCGGGCCATCTCCGCTGCGGTCTCCCATTCCTATCCAGCCGCAGTGGAGTCTGCTCAGCAGGGACGTCGGTCCCAGCGTCTTGCTCGGTCTCACTCTGTACAGAGAGTTACTGCTGCTTCTTCAGCTCCTGCCATTAAAGTCAGTGCTGGTCAGCAACGAGCGGACTTCTCTGGGACTAAGTCCTTATTTGCACACACTGAGCATGCCCAGGGCAAGATCTCCCGTTGGAGATCGAGGGTCATGTGCTCAGGCTCTGCAGCGCATTCCATTGGTCCTCTTGGCAGGTCTTGGAAGGGCAAAGTTTCTGTGGCCACTTCCTGTCCTGCAACTATATAAACTGCGCATGACCGCACGGCCATGCGCTAGTGTACAATTATTATGTGTGTGTGTAGATGGATGTATGTCGAAGGATGAAAGCTCCTAAGTATCCCTCCCTAGAGTTGTTGACTGCTCGCGGATGATGATAGCTCTCTAGCGCCCGACTATCCATCTGTATGTTACACACATCACAGCGTCCTATAGCTGTGCCTGCCAGTACGGCGCCGTGCGCTTGCCTTGCGCTTTCCATACCCAAGCCTGGGTGGTTAGTGGCGTCCGTCAGTGCGGCATCGCACGCACTCTTGTGCTCATTTATTACTAATAAGGTTCATTACACACCCAGTTGCGGTGTTGTGCCAGCAAGGGTCTAATCGGACTTCAATCCCTTTCGGGGTTAAGTTCGCTGACTACTTGCTCGCGCCTTATGTGCGGTACCGCGGTCCTGTGACTTAACAGGATCGCTTTCTTCACGTTGGGTGAGGTTTAACCCACGTGTTTATACTTTTAGTACCGCCATATAGTCTGTCATTCACTAGCAGCGGGTTTCGCCTGCACGGTGGACCCCGGACTGCGAACGCATCTATATCATCTTACTTGGTGCGTTCCGCCAGTCCTAACATTACACTAGCGCCAGGGTCTGGCTAGTGATGACAGACAAACAGCAATCCTTCCGGTATATCCAGCAGCTGGAGGGTAGGTTGGCGGCTCTCGAGAGCGCAACCTCAGCTGTGGATGTGACCGCAGTTGCTGTACAGGCTGCCAGCGTGGCTGCAGCAACTTTGTCCATTGCCACCCCTGTTCCGACATTTTCTCGCCTCCCGCTGCCAGAAAAATTTTCTGGTGATAGCAAATTTTGTAGGGGATTTGTGAGTCAGTGCTCTATTCATCTTGAGCTCCTGGCTGCACGCTTCCCCACAGAGCGGGCTAAGGTGGGATTTATTGTATCTCTATTGTCGGACACGGCGTTGGAATGGGCTACGCCGCTGTGGGAGCGTGGCGATCATGTGGTGCAGAGTGCTCCGCTGTTTTTGAGCACTCTGAAACAGGTCTTTTTAGGACCTCAAGTCACCCATGATACTGCGCTCCAACTGCTGGCATTAACTCAGGGTGAGTCCTTGGTCAGTCATTTTGCCGTCCAATTCCGCACTTTAGCATCTGAGCTGGAATGGTCGGATAAAGCTCTTATCTCCATATTTTGGAGGGGCTTGGCTGACCACGTAAAGGACGCTCTGGCCACTAGGGAGATTCCTACCACACTGGAGGAGTTAATAACAGTCTCCACTCGAATTGATCTCCGTTTTAACGAGCGGAGGTTAGAGCGAGCCCAGTGTAGGCAGAGGTTTCGGCTGGCTCCTACTTTCGCCAAACCTCTGGAATCTCCGGTCCTGGTTCCTGAGTCACATGAGGCCAGAGAAGGGTCACAAGCAGGATCTAAGTCCCGGACCGCTTGTGCACTCAGGGTCTGTCATGTTTGCCAGCAGTCAGGACATCTAGCCACCAGATGTCCTCAGCGGTCGAGGAAACGTCAGCGTCTAGTGGTCGTAGGTGGAGGTACACTAGACACGGCGACGTTTGCCTCTAAATTGTCCTTTAAGGGGACAATTACTATAGGCTCATTCTCCCACTCAGTAGAGCTCTGCGTGGATTCTGGGGCGGAGGGCAATTTTATGTCTTCTGCCTTCGCCCAACGTCACGCAATACCCCTGGTTATGCTAGCTCAGCCTGTAACGGTACGAGTGGTGAATGGGTCGACACTGCCCTCACAGATAACACACCAGACCTTCCCTTTTACTCTGTCCATGTCGCCATCTCATCAGGAGATTATTTCTCTGCTCGTCATTCCAGAGGGAATTGATGAGATCCTGTTGGGAATACCTTGGCTACGGTACCACTCTCCTCATATCGAGTGGTCCTCAGGCAGAATTCTGGGATGGGGTGAATCTTGTGGGGGTAGGTGTCAGAGGGAGTGCGTTCAGGTTGCTACAACAGAGGTACCCGCAGATCTATCCTCTCTCCCCAAGCAGTATTGGTCTTATGCAGACGTGTTCTCCAAAAAGGCGGCGGAGACCCTTCCGCCCCATCGCCCCTATGACTGTCCTATTGACCTCTTGCCTGGTGCTGAGCCTCCCCGGGGTAGAGTCTATCCGCTATCTCTCCCGGAGACGGAGGCAATGTCACAGTACATCCAGGAAAATCTGGCAAGAGGGTTCATCAGGAAGTCAGTGTCACCTGCTGGGGCAGGATTCTTCTTCGTGCAGAAGAAGAATGGGGAATTGCATCCATGCATAGACTACAGGGGTCTTAACGCCATCACCGTTAAGAATAAGTACCCTTTGCCTCTGATATCCGAGCTATTCGATAGGCTTCGGGGAGCAAGGGTATTTACTAAATTAGATCTGCGGGGTGCTTACAACCGGATTCACATCCGTGAGGGGGACGAATGGAAGACGGCGTTTAACACCAGGGATGGGCACTATGAATATCTGGTGATGCCCTTCGGGCTCTGTAATGCCCCAGCCGTTTTCCAAGACTTTGTGAACGATATCTTCCGGGATATGCTTTCCACCTCGGTCGTAGTCTATCTGGATGATATTCTCATCTACTCTCCAGATATTGACTCCCACCGGAGAGATGTTAGCAAAGTCTTCGACCTCCTACGGGCAAACTCTCTCTATGCCAAGTTGGAGAAGTGTATGTTTGAGCAGGAGTCCTTACCTTTCCTAGGCTACATCATCTCAGCCCAGGGATTGGCTATGGATCCTGCCAAACTACAGGCTGTGATGGACTGGCAGGAACCCCATTCTCTTAAAGCGGTGCAGCGCTTTATGGGATTCATCAATTATTATCGCCAGTTCATCCCGCACTTCTCAACTTTGGTAGCTCCCTTGGTTGCCCTCACCAAAAAGGGGGCGAATCCCAAATTGTGGTCTGAGGAGGTCTCCAAGGCCTTTATCTCTATAAAGTCACACTTCGCTAGCGCTCCCATTCTACATCGCCCCGATGTTGATAAGCCATTTATCATGGAGGTGGATGCCTCTTCTGTTGGTGCTGGAGCAGTCCTCTTCCAAAAGGATGCTCAAGGTCGGAAGCATCCATGCTTCTTTTTCTCCAAGACCTTCGCACCAGCAGAGAGGAATTATTCCATCGGGGACAGGGAGTTGCTAGCCATGAAGTTGGCTTTCTCGGAGTGGAGACATCTCTTGGAGGGAGCACGTTTTCCCTTCCAAGTCTTCACAGACAATAAAAATTTGGTGTACCTGCAGACAGCTCAGCGGTTGAATTCTCGCCAGGCCAGATAGTCCTTGTTCTTCTCCCGGTTTCATTTCACCCTCCATTTCCTTTCTGGGGAGAAGAACATTCGGGCCGATGCTCTCTCTCGCTCCGTTGTGTCATCTGCGGAGGAGGAGGAGGAGCCTCAGCTTATTGTCCCCACCGAGAGCTTGAGAACTGTGGCTCCGGTTTCACTGGAGTCTGTGCCCCCAGGCAAGACTTTTGTTCCATCCAGTTTGCGACCGGAGGTTCTTTCTTGGGCGCACTCGTCCAGGGTGGGTGGACATTTTGGTACTAAAAGGACATCTGAGCTACTGGCGAGGACATACTGGTGGCCGCATATGGCCCGTGATGTCGCGGAGTATGTTCGGGCGTGTGTCTCTTGCGCCAGGAACAAGACTCCTCGGCAACGGCCAGCTGGTTTGCTTTATCCTCTGCCCGTGGCGGACAGGCCCTGGGAGATGGTCGGGATGGACTTTGTGGTGGGCTTGCCCAAGTCTCGTAACTGCACCATTATCTGGGTGATCACCGACCATTTTTCCAAAATGGTGCATTTGGTGCCTCTTCCACGGCTACCATCTGCACGGGCGTTGGCTGTCTTGTTTATCAAGCATATCTTTCGCCTACACGGTATGCCAGATAAAATTGTTAGTGACCGGGGTCCCCAGTTTGCGTCTCGATTCTGGAGAGAGCTTTGTCGTCTACTCAGTATTGAGTTAAATCTCTCTTCGGCATATCATCCAGAGACGAATGGGTTGGTTGAAAGGGCCAACCAGACCTTGGTCACATATCTGCGACATTTTGTTTCTGCTAGGCAGGATGACTGGGCATCCTTGCTACCGTGGGCAGAGTTTGCACTTAACAATGCCGTAGCTGACTCCACCGGTCAGACTCCATTCCTCTTAAATTACGGCCAGCATCCGCGTGTTCCTGTGCCCATGCCTGTGTCTTCCGCTGACTCCAGGGTGGCAGACTGGGCTGTGGAGGCACGGGACATTTGGGATCGCACGCAGGATGCCATTCGGGCCTCCAAGGAGAGAATGAGGTCCTCCGCCGATGTTCATCGGCGCCCCGCTCCGACCTTTGCCCCTGGCGACTTGGTGTGGCTCTCCGCCCGTAACATCAGGCTGCGAGTTGAGTCCACTAAGTTTGCTCCTCGCTACTTGGGTCCCTTCAAAGTTCTCGAACAGGTTAATCCCGTGGTCTACCGTCTGGCTCTTCCTCCACGCTTGGGTATCACCGACACCTTTCACATATCCCTCTTGAAACCCGTATACATGTCCCGGTTTTCCGAGTCATCTGCCGGGACATCGGGTTCGTCTACGGACGATTATGAGGTGAACGCTATTTTGGGGTGCAAGGTGGTACGCGGCAAAAAGTTCTATTTGGTGGATTGGAAGGGTTATGGCCCAGAGGACAGGTCATGGGAACCTGCTGAAAACGTTCGGGCCCCGCAGCTCATTGCTGCCTTTGAGCGTAGCGAGGCCCAAGGAGGGGGGGTAATGTTAGGTCTCGAGTTCCCACTTCTGCACAGGGGGAATCTCGGGCCGTCTCCGCTGCGGTCTCCCATTCCTATCCAGCCGCAGTGGAGTCTGCTCAGCAGGGACGTCGGTCCCAGCGTCTTGCTCGGTCTCGCTCTGTACAGAGAGTTACTGCTGCTTCTTCAGCTCCTGCCATTCAAGTCAGTGCTGGTCAGCAACGAGCGGACTTCTCTGGGACTAAGTCCTTATTTGCGCACACTGAGCATGCCCAGGGCAAGATCTCCCGTTGGAGATCGAGGGTCATGTGCTCAGGCTCTGCAGCGCATTCCATTGGTCCTCTTGGCAGGTCTTGGAAGGGCAAAGTTTCTGTGGCCACTTCCTGTCCTGCAACTATATAAACTGCGCATGACCGCACGGCCATGCGCTAGTGTACAATTATTATGTGTGTGTGTAGATGGATGTATGTCGATGGATGAAAGCTCCTAAGTATCCCTCCCTAGAGTTGTTGACTGCTCGCGGATGATGGTAGCTCTCTAGCGCCCGACTATCCATCTGTATGTTACACACATCACAGCGTCCTATAGCTGTGCCTGCCAGTACGGCGCCGTGCGCTTGCCTTGCGCTTTCCATACCCAAGCCTGGGTGGTTAGTGGCGTCCGTCAGTGCGGCATCGCACGCACTCTTGTGCTCATTTATTACTAATAAGGTTCATTACACACCCAGTTGCGGTGTTGTGCCAGCAAGGGTCTAATCGGACTTCAATCCCTTTCGGGGTTAAGTTCGCTGACTACTTGCTCGCGCTCTATGTGCGGTACCGCGGTCATGTGACTTAACAGGATCGCTTTCTTCACGTTGGGTGAGGTTTAACCCACGTGTTTATACTTTTAGTACCGCCATATAGTCTGTCATTCACTAGCAGCGGGTTTCGCCTGCACGGTGGACCCCGGTCTGTGAACGCATCTATATCATCTTACTTGGTGCGTTCCGCCAGTCCTAAGAATGGGATTGAGCTTTGGCTAAACTGAGGTTTTGGTTTATAACTAGTATAAAGTAATTTACTAGGTTTTTTATGGTTATACTATATATGTAATAAAGAATTTAATAAAGGCTGTGACCAATATCTTTTCCACTAAGTCAGTGTGTTCTGTCTGTTTATTATTAGGTTTATGTATTTATGTTATTTTATAGTATACTAGATGGTGGCCCGATTCTAACGTATTGGGTATTCTAGAAAATGTAGATAGTATATAGCACAGGCTATGTACTATATTGCACAGTGACGTAGTATATAACACAACCGACGTAGTATATAACAGAGCTATGTAGTATGTAACACAGCGTACGTAGTATATAGCAGAGCTACGTAGTATATAACACAGCCACGGAGTATATAACATAGCCACGTAGTGTATTGCACAGGCACGTAGTATATTGGTCAGCCACGTAGTATATAGCAGAGCCACATAGTATATAGCAGAGCCACGTAGTATATAACATAGCCACGTCGTATATCGTAGTATATTGCACTGCCATGTAGTATATAACAGAGCCACGTAGTATATTGCACAGCTACGTAGTATATAACACAGAGCACGTAGTATATTGGACAGTCACGTTGTATATTGCACAGTCACGTTGTATATTGCCCAGCGACATAGTATATAGCATAGAGATGTAGTATATAACAGAGCCCACGCAGTATGTAACACAGCCCATATAGTATATAGCAATGTGGGCACTATATGCGTGGTTAAAAAAGACTTAAAATAAAAAATAAACATATACTCACCTTCCAAGGGCCCCTTGTAATCCTGGCGCCTGTGTGCGGTGCACGCGGTAGCTTCCGGTCCCAGGGTTGGTATGAGCGCAGGACCTGTGATGACGTCGCGGTCACATGACCATGACATCATGGCATGTCCTTCTCGCATAGCATCCTTGGCACCGGAACCTGCCGCTTGCACTGCCGACGACAGCAGGCGACGTCGGAGGGTGAGAATAACTTTTTTTTATTATTATTTTTAACATGAGATCGTTTTACTATTGATGCTGCATATGCAGCATCAATAGTAAAAAGTTGGTCACACAGGGATAATAGCTGCATTAACGGAGTGCATTACACCGCGGTCCGTTAACTCTGGCATTAACCCTGTGTCACCGGTCAGCGCCGACTGCAGGGCAGTAAAGCAGCAGCCATTTCGCTGCCAGACCCTGGCCGTCGCTGATTGGTCGTGGCAATGGTCGTGGGCGTTTTGCCATGACCAATCAGCGACTTGGATTTCCATGACAGACAGAGGCCGCGACCATTGAATATCCGTGACAGACAGACAGACAGACGGAAGTGACCCTTTGACAATTATATAGTAGATGCTGTTTAATGCCATTGCACTAGGACCTCGCCATAGAACTGCCATCTCACTTCACAGTAATTGTGTTTGTTGCAATAGAATGGAAACAGTGTTCCAGAACTGTTGAGATAAATGTATCTGTGTTCTTTACACAAGTAAATGGTTGCAAATGACCTTGTGTCCACCCTGTTTTCTGGATTAATTGGAGTGCACCACCTTACATCACAGTACCTGGAAGCATAGGCTAACTAAGTGCACCATGGCATCACAAATCATTTCCTTTTGTCACTGTCACACTGTCATGGCAGTGGTAGGATATAGGTGGTGGTACAGGCCTAAATGCACTTCACAATTAGAGGGGGAAAATTGTGTCAGATGCCATATGTGTCCACTGTTCAAGTTCTGCAGAGTTTAGCACCTTATTTAAACAAGTAATCGGATGAAACAACACAGAAGATGAGGACACAGTGGTAACTTAACCAAAGATTATTTATTAACTAGCTGAAGAGCCCGGAGTTGCCTGGGCATAGTAAATATCTGTGGTTAGTTATAGCACCTCACTTATTTTCACATCATGCCTCTCATTTTCCCCCTCACATCTCTCATTTTCTCCCTTAAACCTCTCATTTTCCCCCTCACTCCTCTTATTTTCTCCCTCAATCCTCTCATTCCCCCCTAACACTTGTCATTTCGACCTCACATCTGTCATTTTCCGATCACTCCACTATGTTCCCTCACTCCACTCATTTTGCACTCACGCCTTTTCATTTTCACCTCACACCCCTCATTTTCACCTCACACCTCTCATTTTCCCCTCAGTACATACATGTTTGTCATCTCCCTTATATATAGTATACACCTGTATGTCATCTCCTGTATATAGTATATACCTGTATGTCACTTCCCCTGTAAATAGTATATACCTGCTGTATGTCATCTCCTCCTGTATATAGTATATACTTGTATGTCATCTCTTCTGTATATACTATATACCTGTATGTCATCTCCTCCTGTATATAGTATATATGTGTGTCATCTCCTCCTGTATATAGTATATACTTGTAAGTCATCTCCTCCTGTATATAGTATATACCTGTGTGTCATCTGCTCCTGTATATATATATACCTGTGTGTCATCTCCTCCTGTATATAGTATATACCTGTATGTCATCTCTTCTGTATATACTATATACCGGTATGTCATCTCCTCCTATATATAGTATATACCTGTATGTCATCTCCTGTATATAGTATATACCTGTACGTCATCTCCCCTGTATATAGTATATACCTGCTGTATGTCATCTCCTCCTCTATATATCTATGTGCCATCTCCTCTTTTATATAGTATATACCTATGTGTTATCTCCTCCTGTATATAGTATATACTTGTATGTCATCTCTTCTGTATATACTATATACCTGTATGTCATCTCCTCCTGTATAGAGTATATATGTGTGTCATCTCCTTCTGTATATAGTATATTGTTATGATCAGGTGGCCTTGGAGCAGCATGAAAAGACCTTCGCTGGAGCAGTGGTAACTTTACTGACCGCAAACCCTGATCCTATCACCGCAACTAGAAGTAGCCGTGGGGTGTGCTGTTGTGAATTCTGTTATCGAACTCCCTCCAGTGGTCATGAATGGTACTTCGGCGAGTTCTGTCCATGGACTCCCTCTGGTGGCTGTGAGTGGTGCTGCTGCTTCTGAGGTTCCTTCCACAGGTGACGTAGTTTATTCTTTGGCTGGCTGCTCTATTTAACTCCACTCAGATCGTTACTCCATGCCAGCTGTCAATGTTCTTGTACTGGTTCAGTTCGCTCTTGGATCTTTCTGGTGACCTGTCTACTCCAGCAGAAGCTAAGTCCCTGCTAGTTAATTATTTGTTCATTGTTTCCTTGTCCAGCTTGCTATCATGATTTTGCCTTGCTAGCTGGAAGCTCTGGGATGCAGAGTGGCACCTCCGCACCGTGAGTCAGTGCGGAGGTCTTTTTGCACACTCTGCGTGGTCTTTTTGTAGTTTTTTGTGCTGACCGCAAAGATACCTTTCCTATCCTCAGTCTGTTTAGTAAGTCTGGCCTCCCTTTGCTGAAACCTGTTTCATTTCTGTGTTTGTGACTTTCATCTTAACTCACTGTCAATATTTGTGGGGGGCTGCCTTTTCCTTTGGGGAATTTCTCTGAGGCAAGGTAGGCTTTATTTTCTATCTCTAGGGCTAGTTAGCTCTTAGGCTGTGAAGAGGCGTCTAGGCCGAGTTAGGTAAGCTCCACGGCTATTTCTAGTTGTGTGATAGGATTGGGGGTTGCGGTCTGCGGAGCTCCCACTTCCCAGAGCTTGTCCTGTGTGAGTTTAACCATCAGGTCGTTCCAGGTGCTCCTAACCACCAGGTCCATAACAGTGTGCCTAACCAGACCTAGACACCTCGGCACAGCCAGAGAACTAAATATCCTTAAAGATGAAAATAGGAAAAACTCTCTTGCCTCAGAGTAGACCCCCAAAGGATAGGTAGCCCCCCACAAATAATGACTGTGAGTAGGAGAGGAAAAGACACACGCAGACAGAAAACAGGGATAAGCAAAGGAGGCCACTTCTACCTAGATAGGAAAGGATAGTACAGAATACTATGTGGTCAGCATAAAACACTATAAAATATCCATAGCAGAAAAATACAAAAACTCCACCACCTAACTAAAGATGTGGAGAGTATACAGTATCTGCGACTCCAGCGAATCCAACTAGACTGAGAAAAACATCAGGCACAGTCTAGCAGGAACAAAATAGAAACAAGATCAGCACAGAAAATAAACACACAGCAGTGTGTCAAAAAAAGCAAACACTTATCTTTGCTGAAATGGCAGCAAGCAGGAGAGGCCAGGCAGAGGACCAACACTTCCAAAGGAACATTGAATACTGACAAGGACTAATGAGTCCTGCAAAGCTAAATACCCCAGTCCGAATTGCAATTAGCAGAAACACCTGTCCAAGACTGCTGCTCAGGAATAACTGCATTACCATCAACAACCACCGGAGGGAGCCCAAGAGCAGAATTCACAACAGTACTCCCCCTTGAGGAGGGGTCACCGAACCCTCACCAGAGCCCGCAGGCCGGTCAGGACGAGCAAGATGAAAGGCACAAACCAAATCAGCGGCATGGACATCACAGGCCGAAACCCAAGAATTATCCTCCTGGCCATAACCCTTCCATTTGACAAGGTACTGAAGCTTCCGCCTTGAAAAACGAGAATCCAAAATATCAACCACATATTCCAACTCCCCATCGACCAACACAGGGGCCGGAGGATCAACAGAGGGAACAACGGGCTCCACATATTTCCACAACAAAGATCTATGGAAGACATTATGGATAGCAAAAGAGGCCGGAAGCGCCAGACGAAAATACACCGGATTAATAATCTCAGAAATCCTATAAGGACCAATAAACCGAGGCTTAAACTTAGGAGAAGAAGCCTTCATAGGAACATGACGGGAAGATAACCAAACCAGATCCCCAACCCGAAGTCGGGAACCAACACAACGACGTCGGTTAGCAAAACGTTGAGCCTCCTCCTGAGACAACACCAAATTGTCCACCACCTGAGCCCAAATCTGCTGCAACCTGTCAACCACAGAATCCACACCAGGAAATTCAGAAGACTCAACCTGCCCAGAAGAAAAACGAGAATGAAAATCAAAATTACAAAAAAAGGCGAAACCAAAGTAGCCGAACTAGCCCGATTATTAAGGGCAAACTCGGCCAATGGCAAAAAAGCCACCCAATCATCCTGATCAGCAGACACAAAGCATCTCAAATAAGTCTCCAAAGTCTGATTAGAATGCTCGGTCTGGCTATTTGTCTGAGGATGAAATGCAGAAGAAAAAGACAAATCAATGCCCAGCCTAGCACAAAAGGCCCGCCAAAACCTAGAAACAAACTGGGAACCTCTGTCGGACACAATATTCTCAGGAATACCATGCAAACGGACCACATGCTGAAAAAACAATGGAACCAAATCAGAAGAAGAAGGCAATTTAGGCAAAGGCACCAAATGAACCATCTTAGAGAATCGGTCACAAACAACCCAGATAACCGACATCCTCTGGGAAACAGGAAGATCGGAAATAAAATCCATAGAAATATGCGTCCAGGGCCTCTCAGGGACCGGCAATGGCAAAAGCAACCCACTAGCACGGGAGCAACAAGGCTTGGCCCGCGCACAAGTCCCACAGGACTGCACAAAAGACCGCACGTCACGCGATAAAGAAGGCCACCAAAATGACCTACCAACCAAGTCTCTGGTACCAAAAATGCCAGGATGACCAGCCAACACAGAACAGTGAACCTCAGAAATCAGTCTACTAGTCCATCTGTCAGGAACAAACAGCTTCCCCACAGGACAACGATCAGGTTTGTCAGCCTGAAATTTCTGAAGAACCCGTCGTAAATCAGGAGAAATGGCAGAAAGGACCACCCCTTCCTTCAAAATACCGACCGGTTCCAAGACCTCAGGAGAATCAGGCAAAAAACTGCTAGAGAGGGCATCAGCCTTAATATTCTTAGAACCCGGAAGGTACGAGACCACGAAATCAAAACGAGAAAAAAACAAGGACCATCGAGCCTGTCTAGGATTCAACCGTTTGGCAGACTCGAGGTAAATCAGATTCTTATGATCGGTTAAGACCACAATACTGTGCTTAGCTCCCTCAAGCCAATGTCGCCACTCCTCAAACGCCCACTTCATAGCCAACAACTCCCGATTGCCGACATCATAATTGCGTTCAGCAGGCGAAAACTTACGGGAAAATAAGGCACATGGTTTCATTAAGGAACCAACAGGATCCCTCTGAGACAAAACAGCCCCTGCCCCAAACTCAGAAGCGTCAACCTCAACCTGAAACGGAAGAGAAACATCCGGTTGACGCAACACAGGAGCAGAAGTAAAATGATGTTTAAGTTCCTGAAAGGCAGAGACAGCCGCAGGGGACCAATTCGCCACATCAGCGCCCTTCTTCGTCAAATCAGTCAAGGGTTTAACCACGCTGGAAAAATTAGCAATGAAACGGCGATAAAAATTAGCAAAACCCAAAAATTTCTGAATTCTCTTCACGGATGTGGGCTGAATCCAATCATGAATGGCCTGAACCTTAACCGGATCCATCTCTATAGAGGAGGGAGAAAAAATAAAGCCCAAAAAGGAAACCTTCTGCACCCCAAAAAGACACTTAGACTCTTTCACAAACAAGGCATTGTCACGAAGGATCTGAAATACCATCCTGACCTGCTGCACATGAGACTCCCAATCATCGGAAAAAATCAAAATATCGTCCAAATATACAATCAGGAATTTATCAAGATAATCCCGGAAGATATCATGCATGAAGGACTGAAAAACAGATGGAGCATTAGAGAGTCCGAATGGCATCACAAGGTATTCAAAATGGCCCTCGGGCGTGTTAAACGCAGTTTTACATTCATCACCCTGCTTAATACGAACAAGATTATAAGCCCCCCGAAGGTCAATCTTAGTAAACCAACTGGCTCCCTTAATACTAGCAAACAAATCGGAAAGCAAAGGTAAAGGATATTGAAACTTGACCGTGATCTTATTCAAGAGGCGATAATCAATACAGGGTCTTAAGGAACCATCTTTTTTAGCAACAAAAAAGAACCCCACTCCCAACGGTGAAGAAGATGGCCGAATATGCCCTTTCTCCAAAGACTCCTTAATATAGCTCCGCATGGCGGTATGTACAGGTATAGACAGGTTGAAAAGTCGGCCCTTAGGAATACTTACAGCCTGGAATCAAGTCAACAGCACAATCACAGTCCCTGTGTGGTGGAAGGAAACTGGACTTGGGCTCATCGAATACATCCTGAAAATCAGACAAAAACTCCGGAATTTCAGAAGAGGGAGAAGGGGCGATAGACATCAGAGGAACATCATTATGAACCCCCTGATAACCCCAACTAGTCACAGACATGGACTTCCAATCCAAAACAGGATTATGTACCTGCAACCATGGAAAATCCAGCACGATAGCATCATGCAAATTATGCAACACCAGAAATCGACAATCTTCCTGATGGGCTGGTGCCATGCGCATGGTCACCTGTGTCCAAAACTGGGGCTTATTTTTAGCCAAGGGTGTAGCATCAATGCCCCTTAAAGGAATAAGGTTCTGCAAAGGCTGTAAGGGAAAACCACAACGCCTGACAAAGTCAAAGTCCATCAAGTTCAAGGCAGCGCCTGAATCCACAAACGCCATGACAGAAAATGATGACAATGAACAGATCAAGGACACAAATAACAGAAATTTAGGTTGTACAGTACTGATGTTAAATGAACTGGCGATCTTCTTTGTCCGCTTAGGGCAGACAGAAATTACATGGGAAGCGTCGCCACAATAATAACACAACCTATTGAGACGTCTGAAACCTTGTCGTTCTGTTTTAGACAAAATCCTATCACACTGCATAGATGCAGGAATTTGCTCTGAGGATAACGCCATAGCGCGCACAGTTCTGCGCTCCCGCAAGCGCCGATCAATCTGAATGGCCAGAGACATAGAATCACTCAGATTGGAGGGTGTGGGAAACCCCACCATAACATCTTTAACGGATTCAGAAAGACCCTTTCTGAAAATTGCTGCCAAAGCATCATTATTCCATTTAGTCAATACAGACCATTTTCTGAATTTCTGACAATACAGTTCTGCCACCTCTTGACCCTGAGACAGGGCCAACAAGGTCTTCTCAGCTTGATCCACCGAATTAGGTTCACCATACAGTAATCCTAATGCCTGAAAGAAGGAGTCTACATTAAGCAAAGCAGGATCCCCAGATTCCAGGGAAAATGCCCAATCCTGTGGATCACCACGCAGCAGGGAAATGATGATTTTAACTTGTTGAATGGAATCACCGGAGGATCGAGGTTTCAATGCAAAAAACAGTTTACAGTTGTTTTTAAAACTCAAAAATTTGGACCTGTCACCAAAAAAACAAATCAGGAGTAGGTATCTTCGGTTCTAAAGCAGGAGTCTGAACAATGTAATCAGAAATACCCTGTACTCTAGCAGCCAGCTGGTCTATACAAGAAGCTAATTCCTGAACATTCATGCTAGCACAAGGCTCTTCAGCCACCCAGAGATAAAGAGGGAGGAAAAGACAAAACAGACTGAAGAAAAAAAAATGGCTCAAGATCTTTCCTCCCTTCTTCTGAGATGCAATTAACTCATTGTTGGCCAGTAGTACTGTTATGATCAGGTGGCCTTGGAGCAGCATGAAAAGACCTTCGCTGGAGCAGTGGTAACTTTACTGACCGCAAACCCTGATCCTATCACCGCTACTAGAAGTAGCCGTGGGGTGTGCCTAACCAGGCCTAGACACCTCGACACAGCCAGAGAACTAAATATCCCTAAAGATGGAAATAGGCAAAACTCTCTTGCCTCAGAGTAGACCCCGAAAGGATAGGTAGCCCCCCACAAATAATGACTGTGAGTAGGAGAGGAAAAGGCACACGCAGACAGAAAACAGGGATAAGCAAAGGAGGCCACTTCTACCTAGATAGGAAAGGATAGTACAGGATACTATGTGGTCAGCATAAAACGCTACAAAATATCCACAGCAGAAAAATACAAAAACTCCACCACCTAACTAAAGATGTGGAGAGTATATCTGCGACTCCAGCGAATCCAACTAGACTGAGAAAAACATCAGGCACAGTCTAGCAGGAAAAAAATAGAAACAAGATCAGCACAGAAAATAAACACACAGCAGTGTGTCAAAAAAAAGCAAACACTTATCTTTGCTGAAATGGCAGCAAGCAGGAGAGGCCAGGCAGAGGACCAACACTTCCAAAGGAACATTGAATACTGGCAAGGAATAATGAGTCCTGCAAAGCTAAATACCCCAGTCCGAATTGCAATTAGCAGAAACACCTGTCCAAGACTGCTGCTCAGGCATAACTGCATTACCATCAACAACCACCGGAGGGAGCCCAAGAGCAGAATTCACAGCAGTATATACCTGTAAGTCATCTCCTCCTGTATATAGTATATACCTGTGTGTCATCTGCTCCTGTATATAGTATCTACTTGTATGTCATCTCCTCCTGTATATAGTATATACCTGTGTGTCACCTCCTCTATATAGTATATACCTGTGTGTCATCTCCCCTGTATATAGTATATATGTGTGTTCCATCTCCTCCTGTATATAGTATATACCTGTATGTCATCTCCACCTGTATATAGTATATACCTGTGTGTCATCTCCCCTGTATATAGTATATATGTGTGTGTCATCTCCCCTGTATATAGTATATACCTGTGTGTCATCTCCTCCTGTATATACCTGTGTGTCATCTTCTCCTGTATATAGTATATACCTGTGTGTTATCTCCCCTGTATGTAGTATATACCTGTGTGTCATCTCCCTTGTATATAGTATATACCTGTGTGTCATCTCCCCTGTATATAGTATTTACCTGCATGCCATCTCCCCTGTATATAGTATATACCAGTGTGTCATCTCCTCCTGTACATAGTATATACCTGAATGGCATCTCCTCCTGTATATAGTATATACCTGTGTGTCATCTCCCCTGTATATAGTATATACCTGTGTGTCATCTCCTCCTGTATATAGTATATACCTGTGTGTCATCTAAATCCCCAGCCAACAGGAAGCCCTCCCCCTGGCAGTATATATTAGCTCACACATACACATAATAGACAGGTCATGTGACTGACAGCTGCCGTATTTCCTATATGGTATATTTGTTGCTCTTGTAGTTTGTCTGCTTATTAATCAGATTATTATTTTTGAAGGATAATACAAGACTTGTGTGTGTTTTAGGGCGAATTTCAAGTTGTGTGTGTTGAGTTGTATGTGGCGACATGCATGTAGCGACTTTTATGAGATGAGTTTTGTGTGGCAACATGCGTGTAGCAACTTTTTGTGTGTCGAGTTGCATGTGACAAGTTAGCGTAGCAAGTTGTGTGCAGCAAGTTTTGCGCGTGACGAGTTTTATGTGTGGTGCGTTTTGAGTATATGCAAGTATTGTGTGAGGCAACTTTTGCATGTGTTGCAACTTTTGTGCATGTGGCAATTTTTCTGCGTGTACAAGTTTTGCGTGTGGCGAGTATTCCATGAAGTGAGTTTTGCATGTGTGGCGAGTTTTGCATGAGCCTATGTTTTGCATGTGGCGAGTTTTGCGCGTAGCGAGTTTTGAGCGGTGACTTGTGTTTCGACTTTTATGTGGCAAGGTTGGTGTATGTGTGGTAAAATGTGTGCTGAGGGTGGTATATGTGTTCAAGCACGTGGTAGTGTGTGGCGCATTTAGTGTGTGTTCATATCCCCGTGTGTGGTGAATATCCCATGTCGGGGCCCCACCTTAGCAGCTGTACGGTATATACTCTTTGGCGCCATCGCTCTCACTCTTTAAGTCCCCCTTGTTCACATCTGGCAGCTGTCAATTTGCCTCCAGCACTTTTCCTTTCACTTTTTCCCCATTATGCAGATAGGGGCAAAATTGTTTGGTGAATTGGAACGCGCGGGGTTAAAATTTCGCCTCACAACAGAGCCTATGACGCTCTCGGGGTCCAGACGTGTGACTGTGCAAAATTATGTGGCTGTAGCTGTGACGGTGCCGATGCCAATCCCGGACATACACACATACACACACACATTCTGCTTTATATATTAGACTAGCTGAAGAGCCCGGCGTTGCCTGGGCATAGTAAATATCTGTGGTTAGTTATAGCACGTCACCTCTCTTATTTTCCCATCACGCCTCTCATTTTCCCAATCACATCTTTAATTTTCCCCCTCACATCTCTCATTTTCTCCCTCACACCTCTCATTTTCTCCCTCACTCCTCTCATTCCCGCCTAACACTTGTCATTTCGACCTCCCATCTGTCATTTTCCGATCAATACACTATTTTCCCTCACTCCTCTCATTTTGCACTCACACCTTTTCATTTTCACCTCACACCTCTCATTTTCACCTCAGTATATACATGTTTGTCATCTCCCTTATATATAGTATACACCTGTATGTCATCTCCTGTATATAGTATATACCTGTATGTCATCTCCCCTGTATATAGTATATACCTGCTGTGTGTCATCTCCCCTGTATATAGTATATACCTGTATGTCATCTCCTCCTATATATAGTATATACCTGTATGTCATCTCCTCCTATATATAGTATATACCTGTATGTCATCTCCTCCTATATATAGTATATACCTGTATGTCATCTCCTATATATAGTATATACCTGTATGTCATCTCCTCCTGTATATAGTATATACCTGTGTGTCATCTCCCCTGTATATAGTATATATCTGTGTGTCATCTCCTCCTGTTTATAGTATATACCTGTATGTCATCTTCTATATATAGCATATACCTGTATGTTATCTCCTCCTGTATATAGTATATACCTGTAGGTAATCTGCTCCTGTATATAGCATATACCTGTGTGTCATCTCCTCCTGTATATAGTATATACCTGTATGTCATCTCCTCCTGTATATAGTATGTACCTGTATGTCATCTCCTCCTTTATATAGTATATACCTGTGTGTCATCTCTCCTGTATATAGTATATACCTGTGTGATCTCCTGTATTAGACCTCGTTAACACGTTATTTGCTCAGTATTTTTACCTCAGTATTTGTAAGATAAATTGGCAGCCTGATAAATCCCCAGCCAACAGGAAGCCCTCCCCCTGGCAGTATAAATTAGCTCACACATACACATAATAGACAGGTCATGTGACTGACAGCTGCCGTATTTCCTATATGGTACATTTGTTGCTCTTGTAGTTTGTCTGCTTATTAATCAGATTTTTATTTTTGAAGGCTAATACCAGACTTGTGTGTGTTTTAGGGCGAGTTTCGTTTGTCAAGTTGCGTGTGTTGAGTTGTGTGTGGCGACATGCATGTAGCGACCTTTGTGAGATGAGTTTTGTGTGGCAACATGCGTGTAGCAACATTTTGTGTGTCGAGTTGCATGTGACAGGTTAGTGTAGCAAGTTGTGTGCAGCAAGTTTTGCGCATGGCGAGTTTTGCGCGTGGTGAGTTTTATGTCTGGTGCCTTTTGAGTATGTGCAAGTTTTGTGTGAGGCAACTTTTGCATGTGTTGCAAATTTTGTGCATGTGGCAATTTTTCCGCATGTGCAAGTTTTGCGTGTGGCGAGTTTTCCATGAGGTGAGTTTTGCACTTGTGGCGAGTTTTGCGTGAGCCTATTTTTTGCATGTGGCGAGTTTTGCACGTGGTGAGTTTTGAGCGGCGACTTTTGTGTTTCGACTTTTATGTGGCGAAGTTGGTGTATGTGTGGTGAAATGTGTGCTGAGGGTGGTATATGTGTTCAAGCACGTGGTAGTGTGTGGCGCATTTTGTGTGTGTGTTCCCACCTTAGCAATTGTACGGTATATACTCTTTGGCGCCATCGCTCTCACTCTTTAAGTCCCTTGTTCACATCTGGCAGCTGTCAATTTGCCTCCAACACTTTTCCTTTCACTTTTCCCCATTATGTAGATAGGGGAAAAATAGTTTGGTGAATTGGAAAGCACGGGGTTAAAATTTCACCTCACAACATAGCCTATGACGCTCTCAGGGTCCAGACGTGTGACTGTGCAAAATTTTGTGGCTGTAGCTGCGACGCCTCCAACACTTTTCCTTTCACTTTTTTCCCCATTATGTAGATAGGGGCAAAATTGTTTGGTGAATTGGAACGCGCGGGGTTAAAATTTCGCCTCACAATATAGCCTATGACGCTCTCGGGGTCCAGACGTGTGACTGTGCAAAATTTTGTGGCTGTAGCTGCGACGGTGCAGATGCCAATCCCGGACATACACATACACACACATTCAGCTTTATATAGTAGATTTAAAACAACAGTTTAGGTGATTAGGCTACAGAATTAAGATGGTTTGTCAAATTATTGAAATTCAGTAAAGTATTTTACAATGGAAATGTATACTACCTCTGAGGGTGGAAGTTGCTATAACAATACTAACAATAGAACTGTATCATACAAAGCAATAACTATAATGACGAGTAATGGTGTCTTTGTCCTAATACCCTGGAATACAGTGCGCCACAGTCAGTCTCGTGCTCCTCACAGTCATCACTTAATCGTTATGTTGGTAGTTACAATCACAGCACAGGACCTTAAGGGTATGTGCACACGATGCAGATTTAGTGTAGAACTGCAGCAGATTTTTCAATGTAAATCAATGTGAAATAAAAAAAGCTGTGCACATGGTGCAGAAAAATCTGCGCAGAAACGCTGCAGATTTCAAGGAAGTGCATGTCACTTCTTTTGTGCAGTTCTGCAGCGCTTCTGCTCCCTCCATAATAGAAATCCATTGGTAAAAAAACGCATAAAAAACGCATCAAAAACGTATCAAAAACGCACAAAAAACGCATAAAAAACGCACCTGCGGATTCTGCCAGGACATGCAGATTTTATGCAGAAAATTCTGCACCAAATCTGCATTGTGTGCACACAGCATAAGGAAGTCAGTGGTGCTATTCCATTAGGTCACAAGTCTCTTATCAACTAGTCACTTCAACAAAGCCTTTACTCTGGCCGCCTTCTTTTCCTGAAGCGCAGCCCCTGGTACCCCCCTCTATACTGTAATTTACACCACAGTCGCCGGAGTTCCTCTAGTCATCTCTCTGGTTATCTCGATTTCTCATGTCACCTATCTTTCTTGGGTTGTCTCAATTTATCCGGCTGGTTCTCTTTCTCGGGTCATCTCGATTTCTCTGGTCATCCCTCTCTCTAGGGTCGTCTCGATTTCTATGGTCGGCACTCTCTCTTGGATCCCTATTCATAACGCAGGACTGAGGCTTCACTTCACTAGACTATTTGTGCTGGTAGTTGCAGCAATAAGCTATATGCCAGTTCAGCTACTTCAATACATCTGTCCTGATACGGGTTCAGCCATCAACTTTTCTCTGCTCTCCTGGGCCTTTTAACATTCCTAACTGTCACACAGCTATCCTCCTCTCTTTAAACTCACCAGTCTTTGGGCGGGAAAGATCACTTTGCCAGCTATTTCAACAATTACTTTACTCTGGCCACCTCCGTCTACTGAAGCGTGTCCCCGTAGTTGCCTGTGCTCCTCGGTTCAGTTCTTGGGTCATCTCAATTTCTCAGGTCATCTCTGTCTGGTCATCTCAATTTCCCTGGTTGACTCTCTCCCTCAGATCCCTCTTCCTCATTCAAGGCTTCACTTCACTGGTCTGTGTTGGTAGTTGAGGCTATAAGCCAGCTCAGCTATTTTGATACGTCTGTCCTGATACCGGTTCAGCCACCAACTTCTCCTCTTCTCTGCCCTCCTGGGCCTTTTATAATTCCTTACTGAGACACAGCTATCATCTGACCTGGTGTCTCCTCCAATCCCTGCCCACAGGGAAAATGCACTTTACTCTTCAGTTCCTGCTCATGCTTCCTGCTTTTCTCTCTGCTTTCCCTTTTCCTATCATCTTCGATCAGTAGATGGTGGCGTTAACTTGCATACACTCCATTAGGCATTATCGGTATCAGACTTCTATAATAATAATAATAATAATTTTATTTATATAGCGCCAACATATTCCGCAGCGCTTTACAAATTATAGAGGGGACTTGTACAGACAATAGACATTACAGCATAACAGAAATACAGTTCAAAACAGATACCAGGAGGAGTGAGGGCCCTGCTCGCAAGCTTACAAACTATGGGGAAAAGGGGAGACACGAGAGGTGGACTTCTCACTTTTCCATCTTATAAAGTGAACATGACAGCTGACATTATGCACTGCCAGTATGATCACAACCATGTATGTTCAACTCCACAGTATTTCAGAGAAAAAAATACTTTAAAGGCCACCGGGGACAGAGCGTACTGAAGACTAGTCAGATAGGTGGCTTCCCAGAGGCTTCTGGCCGCCTGGTGCCCTGAGCAGTGGGCGGCGAAAAAGTGGCAGTTGTTCCAGCATTTCACAGTGAAACATACAGTACATGGCTGAAACCATACAGCCAGTGCCTGATACAGGCTTCCCATGGATTCGGCTGCATGTATCAGCTGTCAGGTTCACTTTAATATTGGAAGACTGTAAATAAATCCAAGCAGTTGTTATGATCCAGTGTCAATCATTATCTTGTCGGAGAGCCTGCTTGCTTTCTGACCACTTCTGAGTCCTGCCCTCCTGTACCATCCTTACTATGGTAAAAATGTTTTGGCTGCTTTGACATCGCAAATGTCTATCTGTCAGGGAAAATGCTATGACATTACAAGCAGGTTTCTGCGTTTAAAGCTGCTATACCTGTTAATAGGTTTTGCCCAGAAAAGTGGGACGATTTTTTTCACACTTAACATTCAGGTGCAATTCTTATGCAATCCGTTTTTTAACTCAGCTATTAGTAATTTACAGGATCATTTACAATTTCCTATGGCAGAGAATTGCAATGTATCTAGAAAAATCCGATGTTATGCCATGTCTCTATATGGCATCTGATTTTTTGTTTTGCGCACCCATAGACTTGAATGGGAGAGTCTCATCTGATCTATGGAAGATAATAGTACATGCTGAAATTATTTTCATATACATATCAGAAAATACTACAACCAAAAATCCACTGGTTGGATATATAGAGAGAATACCAAATGTAATGATGAAAACATTATTTCATGGAAATATATTACAAAATATTAATTAAATTAGGTGCCTCAACAAAGAGGGACACAGAACAAGATCTTTAAATATCCATATAAACAGGCGCGGGCTGGGCCGGGTGGCAGAAATGCATATGCCCCCTGGGCTGGTGTCTAAGCAGCTGCACAGGGCCGCTGGAGGACTGGCAGTGACTAATACATAGCGCACCTGTAGTGCGCGATGGTGTCATCCCGCCAGCAGCCCTGACATGCAGGCTGCAGGGGTATGTGATGAGCAGGCTCCTATGCGCCACTGCCACTCTGAGGGAGAGAGCCAGCAGCCAAGATGAAAGGTCGGCATACCGGCATACCCGCCTGTGTGTGCACGGAGCTCCGGCTTCTCCTGCTCTTATCTGCTATCCCGGCAGAGAAGGAGAGACGGGGGAGGTGCCGGACAGTGCAGAGCTGTGAGCAGGAGAAACTGAAGAGCTGCACATGGACATCAGCCGCCCCTGCACCACAGAGGAGAGTGTGTGATGTGTGTATGAGGAGAGTGTGTGTGTGTGTGAGGAGAGTGTGTGTGTGTGTGAGCTGCGTGCGTGTGTGTGTAAGCTGCGTGCGTGTGTGAGCTGCGTGCGTGTGTGTGTGAGCTGCGTGCGTGTGTGTGAGCTGCGTGCGTGTGTGTGAGCTGTGTGTGTGAGCTGCGTGCGTGTGTGAGCTGCGTGCGTGTGTGTGAGCTGCGTGCGTGTGTGTAAGCTGCGTGCATGTGTGTAAGCTGCGTGCGTGTGAGCTGCATGTGCCTGTCATACAGTGGGGCCGTGCGTGTGCGTGTCATTGTACAGTGGGGCCGTGCGTGTGCGTGTCATTATATAATGTGGTTGTGCGTGTCATTATACAGTGGGGCTGTGCGTGTGTGCGTGTCATTATGCAGTGGGGCTGTGTGTGTGCGTGTCATTATACAGTGGGGTTGTGCGTGTGTGTGTAATTATACAGTGTGGCTGTGCGTGCGTGTGTCATTATACAGTGGGGCTGTGCGTGTGTGTGTCATTATACAGTGGGGCTGTGTGTGCCTGTCATTATACAGTGGGGCTGTGTGTGTCATTATACAGTGGGGCTGTGTGTGTCATTATACAGTGGGGCTGTGTGTGTGTCATTATACAGTGGGGCTGTGTGTGCCTGTCATTATACAGTGGGGCTGTGTGTGTGTCATTATACAGTGGGGCTGTGTGTGTCATTATACAGTGGGGCTGTGTGTGTGTCATTATACAGTGGGGCTGTGCGTGTGTGTCATTATACAGTGGGGCTGTGTGTGTCATTATACAGTGGGGCTGTGTGTGTGTCATTATACAGTGGGGCTGTGTGTGTGTGTGTCATTATACAGTGGGGCTGTGTGTCATTATACAGTGTAGCTGTGTGTGTGTGTCATTATACAGTGGGGCTGTGTGTCATTATACAGTGTAGCTGTGTGTGTGTGTCATTATACAGTGTAGCTGTGTGTGTGTGTCATTATACAGTGTAGCTGTGTGTGCGTGTGTCATTATACAGTGGGGCTGTGTGTGTGTGTCATTATACAGTGGGGCTGTGTGTCATTATACAGTGTAGCTGTGTGTGTGTGTCATTATACAGTGGGGCTGTGTGTCATTATACAGTGTAGCTGTGTGTGTGTGTCATTATACAGTGGGGCTGTGTGTGTGTGTGTCATTATACAGTGGGGCTGTGCGTGTGTGTCATTATACAGTGGGGCTGTGTGTGTGTGTGTCATTATACAGTGGGGCTGTGCGTGTGTGTCATTATACAGTGGGGCTGTGTGTCATTATACAGTGTAGCTGTGTGTGTGTGTCATTATACAGTGGGGCTGTGTGTGTGTGTGTGTCATTATACAGTGGGGCTGTGCGTGTGTGTCATTATACAGTGGGGCTGTGTGTCATTATACAGTGTAGCTGTGTGTGTGTGTCATTATACAGTGGGGCTGTGCGTGTGTGTCATTATACAGTGGGGCTGTGTGTGTGTGTGTCATTACACAGTGGGGCTGTGTGTCATTATACAGTGTAGCTGTGTGTGTGTGTCATTATACAGTGGGGCTGTGTGTCATTATACAGTGTAGCTGTGTGTGTGTGTCATTATACAGTGGGGCTGTGTGTCATTATACAGTGTAGCTGTGTGTGTGTGTCATTATACAGTGGGGCTGTGTGTCATTATACAGTGGGGCTGTGTGTCATTATACAGTGTAGCTGTGTGTGTGTGTCATTATACAGTGGGGCTGTGTGTCATTATACAGTGTAGCTGTGTGTGTGTGTCATTATACAGTGGGGCTGTGTGTCATTATACAGTGGGGCTGTGTGTGTGTGTCATTATACAGTGGGGCTGTGTGTCATTATACAGTGGGGCTGTGTGTCATTATACAGTGTAGCTGTGTGTGTGTGTCATTATACAGTGGGGCTGTGTGTCATTATACAGTGTAGCTGTGTGTGTGTGTCATTATACAGTGGGGCTGTGTGTCATTATACAGTGTAGCTGTGTGTGTGTGTCATTATACAGTGGGGCTGTGCATGTGTCTGTCATTATACAGTGGGGCTGTGTGTGTGTGTCATTGGTGCATTCACTCTGTCATTCTTTGGACTGCAGACTTGTGCTTCTCACATTGCTGGCAGTGCTGTGGTCATTTGGCAGGTGTGTGGCTGTAAGTTTGTGATTTGCATACTTGCGGTCACATGCCGACCAGACTTGCATGGCCTAATGCAACTGTATTGAACAAGGCCCAAAACAGTCTAGTCGAAATGTGGCTGGGAATATATATATCGCATGCTTGCAGTCACAAGACCACCTGTTGCCGGCACCAGAGAATCTTCACAGCGCACGATATGAGGATTCACACAGTGTCTGTAGACATGTAGCATAAGATCCGACAACCCCTTTAACCCTGCTGTTTTGTTCGCATTTACTATACACTTGTAGTGTTCCGGGTCACTATGACCCGAACAGAACAGCAGGGTTAAGGATGAGCCGCTACTCATGGGCCACTGCTGTGTGCTTGCCTCCCAGGCCAAAATTTGCCAGTCAGCCCCTGCATATAAATAATATATGATTTCAACATAAATACCATGCTGATGATGCACATTTTGGCAGAGTATTTTAGTTTCTGTATTTCACAGCTGTCAGAAAAGCGTACTTTACCATACAGCTTTGTTTGATTTACATTTTCCGACTTCTCATTGCAGTTCACAAAAAAAGGGTTTGATAATGTTTTTGCCAATTGAAAAAAAAATAATTCTCTCAGCGAGAAGAAGTCTAAAGTCGAAAGCTTGCTTTGCAACATCATTTTAAATTTTTTAGCTATCAAAAGGTATCATAACTATAGGATTATTATCTTGTTTTTCCACTGAGAGCAATTTTCTTTCTGCAGTTCACGATAATGGTCTCTGGGGGTCAGTATTTCACCTCAAAGGCGATGTAAGGGACTTCAGAAAACTTGTAGGTGTGTGGTATACAACACAATTTATCACCAGATATAAATGTATCCAAAATCGAAAACTAAGCTTGTGCACATTAACCCCTTAGTGACAGAGCCAATTTGGTACTTAATGACCAGGCCAATCTTTGCAATTCTGACCACTGTCACTTTATGAGGTTATAACTCTAGAACGCTTCAACGGATCCCGCTGAATCTGAGATTGTTTTTTCGTGACATATTGTACTTCATGTTAGTGGTAACATTTCTTCGATATTACTTGCGATTATTTATGAAAAAAACGGAAATATGGCGAAAATGTTTAAAATTTTGCAATTTTCAAACTTTGTATTTTTATGCCCTTAAATCAGAGAGATATGTCACGAAAAATAGTTAATAAATAACATTTCCCACATGTCTACTTTACATCAGCACAATTTTGGAAACAAAATTTTTTTTTGTTAGGGAGTTATAAGGGTTAAAATTTGACCAGCAATTTCTCATTTTTACAACACCATTTTTTTTTAGGGACCACATCACATTTGAAGTCATTTTGAGGGGTCTATATGATAGAAAATAATGAAGTGTGACACCATTCTAAAAACTACACCCCTCAAGGTTCTCAAAACCACATTCAAGAAGTTTATTAACCCTTTATGTGCTTCACAGGAACTGAAACAATGTGGAAGGAAAAAATGAACATTTAACTTTTTTTTGCAAACATCTTAATTCAGAACCATTTTTTTTATTTTCACAAGTGTAAAAACAGAAATGTAACCATAAATTTTGTTATGCAATTTCTCCTGAATACGCCAATACCCCATATGTGGGGGTAAACCACTTTTTGGGCGCACTGCAGAACTTAGAAGTAAAGGAGCGCCGTTTGACTTTTTCAATGCAGAATTGGCTGGAATTGAGATAGGACACCATGTCACGTTTAGAGAGCCCCTGATGTGCCTAAACAGTGGAAACTCCCCACAAGTGACACCATTTTGGAAACTAGACCCCTTAAGGAACTTATCTAGATGTGTGGTGAGCACTTTGAACCCCCAAGTGCTTCACAGAAGTTTATAACGTAGAGCCGTGAAAATAAAAAATCGCTTTTGTTTACACAAAAATGATCTTTTCACCCACAAATTCTTATTTTCACAAGTGTAACAGGAGAAATTAGACCACAAATGTTGTTGTGCGATTTCTCCTGAATTCGTCGATACCCCATATGTGAGGGTAAACCACTGTTTGGGCGCACCGCAGAGCTTGGATGTGAAGGAGCGCCGTTTTACTTTTTCAATGTAGAATTGGCTGGAATTGAGATTGGACGCCATGTCGCGTTTGGAGAGCCTCTGATGTGCCTAAACAGTGGAAACACCCCACAAGTGACCCCATTTTGGAAACTAGACCCCTTAAGGAACATATCTAGATGTGTGGTGAGCACTTTGAACCCCCATGTGCTTCACAGAAGTTTATAATGTAGAGCCGTGAAAAAAAAAATTGCATTTTTTCTACAACAATGATTTTTTTGCCCACAAATTTTTATTTTCACAAGGGTAACAGGAGAAATTAGACCACAAAAGTTGTTGTGCAATTTCTCCTGAGTACGCTGATATCCAATATGTGGGGGTAAATCACTGTTAGGGCGCACCACAGAGCTTGGAAGAGAAGGAGTGCCGTTTTACTTTTTCAATGTAGAATTGGCTGGAATTGAGATTGGACGCCATGTCGCGTTTGGAGAGCCCCTGATGTGCCTAAACAGTGGAAACCCCCCACAAGTGACACCATTTTGGAAACTAGACCCCTTAAGGAACTTATCTAGATGTGTGGCGAGCACTTTGAACCCCCATGTGCTTCACAGAAGTTTATAACGTAGAGCCGTGAAAAAAAAAAAATTGCATTTTTTCTACAAAAATGATTTTTTGCCCACAAATTTTTATTTTCACAAGGGCAACAGGAGAAATTAGACCACAAAAGTTGTTGTGCAATTTCTCCTGAGTACGTCGATACCCAATATGTGGGGGTAAACCACTGTTTGGGCGCACCGCAGAGCTTGGAAGAGAAAGAGTGCCGTTTTACTTTTTCAATGTAGAATTGGCTGGAATTGAGATCGGACGCCATGTCGCGTTTGGAGAGCCCCTGATGTGCCTAAACAGTAGAAATCCCCCACAAGTGACCCCATTTTGGAAACTACACCCCCCATGGAACTTATCTAGATGTGTGGTGAGAACCTTGAATGCCTAAGTGCTTCACAGAAGTTTATAATGCAGAGTTGTGAAAATAAAAAATATTTTTTTTTCCACAAAAAAGATTTTTTAGCCCCCAAGTTTTTATTTTCACAAGGGTAAAAAGAGAAATTGGACCCCAAAATTTGTTGTTCAATTTGTCCTGAGTATGCTGGTACCCCATATGTGGGGGTAAACCACTGTTTGGGCGCACAGCAGAGCTCGGAAGGAAGGAGCGCCGTTTTGGAATGCAGACTTTGATAGAATGGTCTGCGGGTATTATGTTGCGTTTGCAGAGCCCCTGATGTACCTAACCAGTAGAAACCCTCCACAAGTGACCCCATTTTGGAAACTAGACCCCCCAACGAACTTATCTAGATGTGTGGTGAGAACTTTGAATGCCCAAGTGCTTCACAGAAGGTTAGAATGCAGAGTCGTGAAAATAAAAAATATTTTTTTTTCCACAAAAAAGATATTGTAGCCCCCAAGTTTTTATTTTCACAAGGGTAACAGGAGAAATTGGACTGCAATAGTTGTTGTCCAATTTATCCCGAGTACGCTGATGCGCCATATGTGGAGGTAAACCACTGTTTGGGCGCACGGCAGAGCTCGGAAGGGAAGGAGCGCCTTTTTGGAATGCAGACTTAGATAGAATGGTCTGTGGGCGTTATGTTGCGTTTGCAGAGCCCCTGATGTACCTAAACAGTAGTAACCCCCCACAAGTGACCCCGTTTTGGAACCTAGACCCCCAAGGAACTTATATAGATGTGTGGTGAGAACTTTGAATGCCCAAGTGCTTCACAGAAGTTTATAATGCAGAGTCATAAAAAATATATATATATATTTTTCCACAAAAAAGATTTTTTAGCCCCCAAGTTTTTATTTTCACAAGGGTAACAAGAGAAATTGGACCCCAGAAGTTGTTGTCCAATTTATCCTGAGTACGCTGATGCCCCATATGTGGGGGTAACCCACTGTTTGGGCGCACGGCAGAGCTCAGAAGGGAGGGAGCACCATTTGACTTTTTGAGCGCAAAATTGGCTGTCGTGTTTGGAGACACCCTGATGTACCTAAACAGTGGAAACCCCCCAATTCTAGCTCCAACCCTAACCCCAACACACCCCAAACCCTAATCCCAACCTGATCCATAATCCTAATCACTAACCCTAACCATAATCACAACCCTTACCCCAAAACAACCCTAATGTCAACCCTAACCATAACCCTAATCAAAACCCTAAATCCAACACACCCCTAATCCTAATCTCAACCCTAACCTCAAACCTAACCCTAATCCCAATACACCCCTAATCACAACCCTAACCTTAACCCTAATCCCAAACCTAACCCTAATCCCAAGCGTAACCCTAATGCCAACCCTAACCCTAATACCAACTCTAATCCAAACCCTAACCCGAATCCCAACCCTAGCCCTAACTTTAGCCCCAACCCTAACCCTAGCCCTAAGGCTACTTTCACACTTGCGTCGTTTGGCATTCCGTCGCAATCCGTCGTTTTGGACAAGAAACGGATCCTGCAAATGTGCCCGCAGGATGCGTTTTTTGCCCATAGACTTGTATTGTGACGGATGGCAACACGTCGCATCCGTCGTGCACTGGATCAGTTGTGTTTTGGCGGACCGTCGGCACAAAAAAACGTTCAATGAAACTTTTTTTGTACGTCGCATCAGCCATTTCTGACCGAGCATGCGTGGCCGTAACTCCGCCCCCTCCTCCCCAGGACATAGATTGGGCAGCGGATGCGTTGAAAAACTACAGCTGCTGCCCACGTTGTGCACAATTTTCACAACGTGCGTCGGTTTGTCGGGCCGACGCATTGCGACGGCCCCGTACCGACTTAAGTGTGAAAGAAGCCTAACCCTAAATTTAGCCCCAACCCTAACCCTAAATTTAGCCCCAACCCTAGCCCTAACCCTAGCCCTAACCCTAACCCTAACCCTACCCCTAACCCTACCCCTAACCCTACCCCTACCCCTAAACCTACCCCTACCCCTAACCCTAGCCCTAACCCTACCCCTAACCCTAACCCTAGCCCTAACCCTACCCCTAACCCTAGCCCTACCCCTAACCCTACCCCTACCCCTAGCCCTAACCCTAGCCCTACCCCTAACCCTAGCCCTAACCCTAACCCTACCCCTAACCCTAGCCCTAACCCTAGCCCTACCCCTAACCCTAACCCTACCCCTAACCCTAACCCTAATTTTAGCCCCAACTGCTGTTCTCCTGCCGGCCGGCAAATGGAGACAGATGGCGGGTGCACTGCGCATGCGCCCGCCATTTTCTTCTGCCAGCGGCCAGGAGGAGCAGCAAGAGGATCCAGGGACACAGGTGAGTATTGTAGGGTCCCCGAATCCCCCTATTTCTCTGTCCTCTGATGTGCGATCATATCAGAGGACGGAGAATTACACTTTACTTTTTTTTTTTTTTGCGGTCGCCGGTAAACAGTTAATTACCGGCGATCGCAAAACAGGGGTCGGTAAAACCGACCCCGATCATGCTCTTTGGGGTCTCGGCTACCCCCGGCAGCCGAGACCCCAAAGATTCTCGCGGGGCCGGCCGGCGGGCGCACTGCGCATGCGCCCGCCATTTTGAAGATGGCGGCGCCCACCGGGAGACACGTGGAGCATCGGGGGAGATAGGTGAGTATTGGGGGGCCACCTGGGACCCCTTTTCTCTGTCCTCCGATGTGCGATAACATCGGAGGACAGAGAAATAAAAAAGAGATCGCGTTTTTTTTTTTTTTTTGCGATCGCCGGTAAACGGTTAATTACCGGCGATCGCAATTGCGGGGTGGGTTAAAAAACCCCTGAATCATGTTCTCTGGGGTCTCGGCTACCCCCGGCAGCCGAGATCCCGGAGAAAATCCGACTCTGGGGGGCGCTATTTACTTTTTCCACAGCGTCGTTAATTAACGGCACTGTGGTTTAAGTACCCTTAGCGGCCGCCGTTAAAAGGCGTATCAGCGGTCGCTAAGGGGTTAAACCATCACCATGTTTTCCCAAATGAGATAAACAGTGGGAAACAAAGGTCCTCTAAACATTTGCACTCCTTTTCATATTGTAAATAGCTGAAAAGGGAACATTTGAATTCGGACAGCACACTGATAGTATTCTAGTTAGATTTCAACTGGTGACAATTTTTCACGGACTGTTTGATAGGAGAAGTTGGGAAACCTTCATCATTCTTCTTTTTGGCATACAATAAAAATCATTATCTTAACTGTAACAAATATCAAGTGCTTGTAAAAACAACTATTCAATTTACTTGTTGTTAATAGGGTTGAGGGAACTTGCTTGGTGATACTCGGATATCAGACTTTGAACCAGCAGAGAAATGTGAGTCCCGGCACTAAGACCAATATGCAAGTGTATATAGTGCCGATTCAGTAGCGCTGTGGAAATCCGCGAAATCAAAAAGAAAAACTCAGTAGCTTGCCACGAAAAAAGGGTAAAATGAATGTCCATAAAATAGTAAAAAGCAGCAGCACTCACCGTTCCTAGTGCAATTCTTTATTCAGTAACGTGCATTCATGGCAGTGGGAGACATGCGAGTGAACAAGTATGGACTACAGCTGTTTCGCACTGCGTGCGGTTTTATGGGTCCAAAGGTGAGGAGGAAAAAACAGCAATTCCCGCATCTATGGTTGCCTTTTGGTTTTAAACCGGACAGACATTTTTTAAATTCTCTTTTGATGTGGTTTTGCAGCAAAATATCCTTAAGGCCTCTTTCACATATCAGTGTCTCCAGTACGTGTACTGACAGTTTTCTCACGTACCGGAGACACTGACACACGTAGACCCATTCAAATGAATGGGTCTATGCACATGTCTCCGTGTTTTCATGGACCGTGTGTCCGTGTTGAAAACACGGAGACATGTCCGTTTTTCGCCGGCAACACGTACCGCAATACGTCCTGCACACGTGCACATGGAGAACAGTGTGCACTCTCCTCCGTGTGCACGTACCGCCCGCAGGAGAGACAGCGCTACACTAAGCGCTGTCCCCCCTGTGTGGTGCTGAAGCCGGCATTCATCTCTTCTCCCCCGCAGGAGAGAAGAGATGAAAGATCAAGTTTTTGTTATTTTTTTGTTAAAAATAAAGTTTGCTGGTGAGCTCCCGCCTCCCATCCCCCGTGCGCCGCCCGGCCCCTTGCATAGAAATACTCACCCAGCTCCCGCGATGTCTCCTCTCTCCTCTCAGCGCTGGCAGCTTCTCCTGTGTGAGCGTTCACGTGGTCCCGCTCATTACAGTGAGGAATATGCGCATATTCCTCACTGTAATGAGTGAGCCCACATGACCGCTCACACAAGACCTGCTGCCGGCGCTGAGAGGAGAGAGGAGACATCGTGGGAGCTGGGTGAGTATTTCTATGCAAGGGGCCAGGTGGCGCAGGGGGGATGGGAGGCGGGAGCTCACCAGCAAACTTTATTTTTAACAAAAAAAAACAAAAACGTGATCTTTCATCTCTTCTCTCCTGTGGGGGAGAAGAGATGTATGCCGGCTTCAGCACGACACAGGGGGGACAGTGCTTAGTGTAGCGCTGTCTCTGCTGCATGGTCCGTGTGGTCCTCAGGCGGCACACGGGCGGCACACGGATGCCGCACGTGTGCCACACTGATGTGCTACATGAGCACACGGACACACGGACACGGATAATTCCGGTACCATTTTCTCTGGTACCGGAATTATCTGGACGTCTGAAAGAGGCCCAAGACTGGTCCCTCTTCTAATGGATATTAGGGGTTTTCAGATTACTCCTTCTGCAATCCCATCATCCTTTTTGAGGATATGCCACTTTATATTGATAGATGCCCTGATCTGTTTATCCATGGATCCGAATTTGAAGCTAAAAATGAACTTTTTATCCCTAGCTTGTTTTGACTTAGAATTACACCCTTGGAAAATATATTAGCTCTATCAAGGGTAGTATCTATCATAGCTTTTGGGTATCCTCTTTCTATGAACCTGTAGTGAATAGTTAGATGAAGAAAGCTTTCTATATACCTTTGTGACAAGGGAGCCTTCACATACCTCTATTTTCACATGCAGAAAATCCAAGCCAGAAACCCCAAACACTGATGTGAATTTTATATTCATCATGATGGCTGAGTTCAGGTATGACACAAACTCCTAGAAATCATCCTGGTCCCCAGCCCAGATGATGAAGACATCGTCCACACTTCTCATGTAGAATCTGATGTATTTCAGAAAGAATCTGTAAAGAATACACAAATCTATCTTCTAGTACAGCGAGAAACAAGTTGGCGAATGTACATGCCACTGCCATACCCATGGCTATACTGATTGTTTTGTAGGTAGCACGTTATTTGAAATTTGAATGTGTTTTGTGTCGGGATGAACTTCAGAGCTCTAGAGTTCTAGTTCTCTTCCTCTCTGAAGAAACAATTTGCATATTTCTGAGAGGAGCATTGCGGCTTTAAGTCTCCTCATCTCGGCATGCTTAACATGTCACTCTCCACAAGTAGAAACGTTACCCCTTGGATAGAACTCCACAGGCAAATTCCACAAAGTCACCACCCCTTCTTGAACTTATCAGGATGGCCTGGACTGCTTCAATACCTTGCTCCTGGGGTATCCTGTTATAGAGCCTCTCTCTGTCTATGGAAGTCAATGAGAAGCACTCCTGCAAGGTGAATCCCTGAAGAGCCCTCAAAAAAACACTAGTGTCTTTGACATAAGAGGGCATATTCAGCTGCAATGGTTGTAATAGTCATTCTAAATACTGTAATAAAGGTTATTTATCACTTGAGTATCTGGGTGCTGAGCACTCGGCGAGTATTAGACGGTGCTCGATTTCAAACTCAAATCCTTGCGCCACGTTTGGCGCCTGTTACACGGCCAATAAGCATGCGGGGATTGCCTGCAAGGCACTTTAATGCCATAGCCATCTTGGTAGTGGCATTACTGTGATTGCCTGGCCATGTAACATGATCAGAGGACAAAAAAAAGGGCAGGCGCTGCCAGGCATGACACACTGTCGCCATTTCACAGCTCCGTGACAGTTGTTTTTGGAGAGAGAAAGTGCTTGTCCAGGTCTGTGTGCACAGTATAATGAATCAGAGTCCTATAGTGTTGATAATGGCACTGAACCTGAACCATCATACTAACAACCCTTGTAAGGGCTAGTTTTGCGCATTGTTGTTTGTATCAGATGCATTATGCATTTAACATAGGGAGGGACAGAGTTACAAAACCAGGGAGAGTGGCTGAATACAGTCTATAGGCAGGGATTAGAGCTTTGCAGTATGTTGCTAAATATGTAGTTGTGACAGTTGAACACTTTTATTTTATAAAAAAAATTGACTATGTTTTCATCCATAGAGTATTACGTGCTTTGTGGTACATTTGTTTGTTATATAACACTCAAAAAAAGTGTTGAAAGATTTTTCTGTATTTAATTACTCATCCATATACTATTATGTGCTCTGTAGGTTATTATGTTGTTTTAAAATAGTCCAAAAAGCATTGAAAAATGATTCTGTATTCAATTACTCATTCTTATACTATTAGGTGCTCTGTGGTACACTTTGGTGGCAAATAACACTCCAAAAAAGTGTTGAAACGTTTTTCTGTATTCAATTACAAATCCGTATACTATTATGTGCTCTGTTGTATATTTCAGTGTAAAATAATACCCCCAAAAAGCATTTCATTTTTTTCTGTTTCAATTGCTCATGAAAATACTAGTACATGCTCTGCGGTACATTTCAGTTTAAATAGTAATACCGAAAAACTTTGAAACATTGTTCTGTATTCAATTACTCATCCATACACTATTACTTGCTCTGAGGTACATTTCAGTATTATATAACACTCCCAAAAAATGCTGAAACATTTTTCAGCATTCAGCTACTCTTACATATATTATTAAATGCTTTGTAGTACATTTTGACTATTAAGTGTTCTGTGGTACATTTCGGTGTTATATAGCAGTGCAAAAGTGCATTGAAAACATTTTCTGTATTTAATTAATCATCCATATACTATTTCGTGCTATGTGTGACATTTCGGTGGCATATAATACTCAAAAAAGCATTAGAACATTTTTCTGTATTCAATTACTCATTCATAGAGTATTACATGCTTTGTGTGCAACAAAGATGGCAGAATCATGCAAGACTCCCGAGGGAGTGACCAGAGGAATATCTGAATCAGAGGAAGCTGGTGCGAGGTGTCAGGAGCATGTGGTACGGAACCGGTCGCTTTTCCGAAACCACCAAGGTCCGAACCCAGGCAGCAATCTTCACTGCTTGTGTTCTTGCGCACTGTGGATGGGAGAGCCAGGATTCAGGAACTGGTGATCTTATTGTGGGGCCTGGGTTGGTTGGAATAGAAAAGGAGGTGAGCCAGGACCAAGGATGGAGAAATGCTCGAGGGCCCTCTAGCTACAGGATACCGATAGTTGGCATCCCAGGGGGAGGTAGTTATATAGGACTGGTAGTGGAGATGGGGGTCCATCGAAGAGTTTAGAAATGTCATCACATCTCGTTAAACCAGCGGGCAGTAGAGATGGAACACTTGCCTTGAAGGTTGCAAGAGCTGACAGCTGATACCAAGGTCACATTCATCAAAATGGAGGGGCAACATTGCTGGTATGAGATGGGTGTGATCCAGGAAGGAAGCAGGACCCTTCTTGAAGAATGATCGGGCCTAGAATAGGCGGTTCGGGATGGGCTACTACCACCCCCCGAGAGATCGGATTGTTCTGAGTTCCCCATCTCTTAAGTGGGAACAGGCAATAGTGTGGGTGACACAGGGTGTTGTCACCTATTTCCACATATTGGGGGCTCCAGCCCTACCCATAGCCAACTAGAGCCCATGCTCTGGAAATTGGTTCCAGGAAGCAGGTATAGTCAGTCACTCCAGCTTTCCAAAGAAGGAGAATAAGAAGCGGACACCTAAAGAAGATTATTTTATTACCCTCTGTAAATGTATTTCCTGGCTTTGCACTTTGTGCAAAGCCTTTATGAGCATACAAGTACAGCAACTACACTTGAAAAATATTTAATTGAGGCCCGCCGGTTGTTTCTTTTCTAGAGTTTATGGATGACCCTCCTCATAATATTTTCCTGGCATTACATTTTCTGAAAAGCCTTTATGAGTGTAGGAGTACAGCAACTACACTTTACAAATATTTTAATGAGGCCCACCAGTTGTTACCATTCAAGGGTCTCTGGATGAGGCATCTCATAATTTTTTACTGCTTGTGTACTTTCTGAAAAGCATTTACGAGTGTACGAGTATATACACTAACTTTCAAAATATTTTATTTAAAAAAAATTTCACGGATTGAATTAGTCATCCATACAGATTAATGCGATTCTTGTTATATTACGCTGGTATATAACTCCAAAAAAGTATTTAAACATTTTTTTAGATTTAATTACTCATCTATACAGTATTACATGCTTTGTGGTACATTACCCTGGTATAAAACACTCAAAAAAAAGAGTTAAAAAAGTGGATTCATTTAGTCAACCACAGAGTATTAGGTGCTTTCTGCTAAATTTCTGTGTTATGTAACACTCCAAAAAAGTGGTGAAAAAGTTATTTTTTTTTTAAATTCCAATAAATGCTTATTAAGTTTTCAAAATTCAATACAAACAGCCACCTGCCAAAATGGCTGGCAGAATTACATAACTAACATAGGATATCTGTGCAATGTATCAAAAACACTGTGTTAGGACTGGTGGAATGCACCAAATAATAATATAAGAGAATATGAGGTGTGTCTGGGGTCCACCGTGCAGAGATGGCACCTGCTGCTACGTAATGGCAGATGGACGCTTGCTCACACGTGGGTTAGCCCTCACCCAGTGTGAATGGTAGCGAACTCTGTTGCTTCACAGAGAGGCTGTAATTACACTGCGCTCTGTTAGCAGTCACAGGGTGCAGCTGAAAGACACTAGTGGGATCCACATGAATCACCCCCACTAAACTGGTGATTGGACTCGCTCTGACCCTCGGTGGCTTTTGAGCCTGTGCCTGAGGACGCCCTGAGTCAAATGTGCAAGCAGGAATTCCCACCCTACTCTGAATGGCTGTCAAGAAAGCGCACTGATTGTGCCGTAAAGACGGGCACTGCAAATAGATACTGAAACGTGTGCTTAGTGTGCAGGTAACACTGTCGGGCGCTAGGTAGCTTTCACCATTCGCGAGCAGTCATCAACACAAGGAATGGGAATGATTAAGGAGCTTTCAACGATCGAGAGAAATTCATCTACACACACATATCAAGTCTATACTAGTGCATGGCCATGCGGCCATGCAAACCTTTTATAGCTGTAGCACTAAAGGACCTTCCTAGTGGTCCAATAGGAGCTGCTACAGGACCTGAGCGTGTGACCCCCAACCTCCAATGGGAGGCATGCTCAGTATGGGAAAAGCAGGACTTTGAAACGCCTGCTCGCTGCTGATCAGTACTGGCTACAAAGGCAGAGCCTGAAAAGGAAGCAGTAACCAAGTGCACAGTATCAGCTTGAGCCAGACGCTGGGACCGATGTCTCTGCTGAGCAGGCACCACTGTGGCTGGAGGAGAATGGGAGACCGCAGCGGACATGGTTTGAGATTCCCTTTGTGCAGCGGCGGGAACTCGACTGCTAACACACTGTGATCTCAGCTTTTCCATCAAGTAATCATATATTGTAAATTAACTTTTAAATATTAAATAAACACAATGTATTGGACAAGGAGGCAATATGAACTGTTACTCCATAACTACACCCAAACTCAATATGTGCATGGTGACATAGGAGCTGGGGATTCCACTATTACTTTTCTAATTCTCATCCTGTCTCAATGAAGTGGGGTGGACATAGGACTGTCTAACCAGGGATCCCATATACGGGATATTCTATTCTTAGCTGCTAAGGACTGAGCCAAAGATGATTCATGTTGACAGCTTACATTAATTCTTTCAACCACTTCTCTAATAATAGGAACATTCTGATCTTAATTTAAGCCGCAATGTGAAAATGTGAGTTAGAGACCCTCTAAAGTCAAAAGGAACCTTATCTGTTCCAATGTGAAGTTCCATTAAGCTGGGGTCCAATAATATCTGCATCTTGAGAACCCTTTTAATAAGATAGGCTACCCCCTCGCAAAATTTAGTGACTATGAGACAAAACCACCACAGATAACCCAACGTACCTTTCTCCAAACATCCTTTCCAACATAGTGAGGACTGATTTGGAACAAAATGAGCTAGTTTCGCTGGCCACTGGTACCATCGTAGGTGTATATTTTTTAAATGTTCAAGATGGTTTATACATGAGGATACATGTTGATCCACTCCCAAACCCACCCTCCAATCATCCGGTTCCAGAGATATGCCTAATTCCGATTTCCACTGCTTCATATAGGGTAGTTTATCAACTTAATCCTATCTCATTCAGAGCTTTGTATAAATTTGAAACCGTTTTGAATTAGATTCCAGTTGTAGAATATAACTATTAACTCCATGTTCTATGGGGAGAGTGAAAAATACAGATTGTGGGGAGGTCTGGATGAGGTGTCAAAGTTGTAGGTATTGGTAAAAGTAACGCCAAATTCCTGGAAATTTTGCTGTCAATCGATTGAAGAGAATGACCGAGAAATTGTCCATTAAGTCTTGTACATTTTTTACTCACGCCTCTACACATTTTTGAAGATTAAGAAAGGGAATGTGAGATTCAAGGCTCTTAGTGAGATGTCCATTAGGGGAATTTTTATCAATTTTGGGGCCAGTGTTTTCAAATATTTTAAGGAAACCTCCATTGTCGAGTGGCATGGAGTATAGGAGCTATGTTTAGCTGTCTGTTTCCAATACCGACCTGGTTGTGACCCATTTAGCAAAGAAAATTCTATTTGAAACCATTTGCTGGGGTTGTCAACTAGCCATCAACTCCGTATCCTCCCAGAATGCCTGCTCTGTGATATGCTAATATATTTGGAACTCTCTATCCCCCCAAATCATAATGATAGTACATTGTTTTACTGGCCACATTGGGCTTCTTAATAGCCCACATGAATTGGTCATCCTCTGAAGTGAAGATACATTTCTCAGGGGAATCTTAATCGGGAGTAGTGTTGAGCATTCCGATACCGCAAGTATCGGGTATCGGCCGATATTTGCGGTATCGGAATTCCGATACCGAATTCCGATACTTCCCGCGTATCGGATACCGGAATCGGAAGTTCCCAGAATTCAAATTGAACGCAGCAGCCAATGAGGAATGAATGAAAGTGTGGGCACATCCTGTTTAGCATGGTGGGCATGTAAGTACTGGCAAGGCTTGGATTGGCTGCTGAAATGATGTCACTCTGCACTATAAAAAAGCGCTGCCGCCATTTTGCGCTCACTCTGCTGTGATTTCAGTTAGGGACAGGACGCTGTGTTCTAACTGAGGGCCAGTTGAGCTAGCTAATTGCTTTATTTTCCTTTCCAAAGGCTAATTTAGCAAAACGCTGTGTGTTCTTCACTGTTCACCTTGCTCTTGCCTTGCAGCGCTGTTTTAACAGCGTTCTGCAAGGTCTCTGTGTGTGTGTGTGTGTGCAGCTCACTCTGTAGTCTGTGTGCAGCCATATACCCGGTTGTATTCAGCTCAGGGGGGGTTCACACTGCCTCACACAGTTGTTCTTTTTTGCTCTTAGTGCAGCCTGCTGCACATTTTTTCTCAAATTTCCTATTAGTGTTTTTCCACCAGTCTCCAGCTCTATTGTGGAAAAACACTACATAGGATAACCTAGAGGGGGGTTTTTGGGCCTTGCAGCGCCGTTTACGGCTGTCTGCACGGTCTCCGTGTGAGCCCAGCTCGCCCTGTAGTCTGTGTGCAGCCATAGCCGGTTGGATTCAGCTCAGGGTTCGTTACTGGCTCATACCTTGAGAAAAATTTTCCTTTTTTTCAAATAGTGCAGCCTGTTTAAAATTTGAAAAAAAAAATTCCTATTAGTGTCTTTCCACTCGTATCCAGCTAAATAGTGGAAAAACACTATATAGGATAACCTAGAGGAGGGTTTTTTGGCCTTGCAGCGCCGTTTACGGCTGTCTGCACGGTCTCCGTGTGAGCCCAGCTCGCCCTGTAGTCTGTGTGCAGCCATAGCCGGTTGGATTCAGCTCAGGGTTCGTTACTGGCTCATACCTTGAGAAAAATTTTCCTTTTTTTCAAATAGTGCAGCCTGTTTAAAATTTGAAAAAAAAAATTCCTATTAGTGTCTTTCCACTCGTATCCAGCTAAATAGTGGAAAAACACTATATAGGATAACCTAGAGGAGGGTTTTTTGGCCTTGCAGCGCCGTTTACGGCTGTCTGCACGGTCTCCGTGTGAGCCCAGCTCGCCCTGTAGTCTGTGTGCAGCCATAGCCGGTTGGATTCAGCTCAGGGTTCGTTACTGGCTCATACCTTGAGAAAAATTTTCCTTTTTTTCAAATAGTGCAGCCTGTTTAAAATTTGAAAAAAAAAATTCCTATTAGTGTCTTTCCACTCGTATCCAGCTAAATAGTGGAAAAACACTATATAGGATAACCTAGAGGAGGGTTTTTTGGCCTTGCAGCGCCGTTTACGGCTGTCTGCACGGTCTCCGTGTGAGCCCAGCTCGCCCTGTAGTCTGTGTGCAGCCATAGCCGGTTGGATTCAGCTCAGGGTGCGTTACTGCCTCATACCTTGAAAAAAAATTTCCTTTTTTTCAAATAGTGCAGCCAGTTTAAAATTTGAAAAAAAAAATTCCTATTAGTGTCTTTCCACTTGTATCCAGCTAAATAGTGGAAAAACACTATATAGGATAACCTAGAGGAGGGTTTCTTGGCCTTGCAGCGCCGTTTACGGCTGTCTGCACGGTCTCCGTGTGATTTAAACTAGCTCTGTAGCCCGATCTGCACCAAAAAAAAGGTTAAGTTCACCAAACACAACTTACACTTGTGTAGGCCACATTTGAAAAATAATAAAGTTTAGTCCACAATTTACAACATTAGTGTTTCTTACACCTGTTAGGAGGAGCATTACAGGAATAAGCACACTAAGGCCTTAGTACTTTTCTGCTTATCTTTATCTGTCAACCAAGATGAAGAGGGCAGGGAGTAAGGCACGTGGGCGTGGGCGCGGAGCAGGGAGAGGAGCAGGGAGAGGACGTGGTGATTCTGTGCCTGCTGCGGGCGCCGGTGACTCGTCGTCACTCAGTTTCAGCAGGGAACAGTCCTTCATGCGCAGCTTTGTCGGAGAGCGCCGTGCACCGCTGCTGCGTGAAGACCAAATTGAAGCCGTTGTCGGGTGGATGGCAGCTAACGCCTCGGCATCGACTTCAGTTAGTGCCACATCCTCTCAGGCACAGAGCACTGGAGAGCAGCCATCTGTCTCTTCACCACCTGCCAAATTGGCCAGGCAGTCAGAGAGCCCAGGACAGGAGCCGTCTCTACTTCTGTTCTCTGAATCTCTTGGCTTGGAAACAGGGGGCCAGCCAAGCAGCATTGGAGAAATGGAAGAAGAGGCAGTGTGCAGTGATGCCCAAAAGCTTTATCTCTCTGACTCTGAAGAGGCAGGTGGGCCAGTGCCTCCGGTGACCACAGCGCAGTACGCATCTGATGATGAAACTCAGGTGCCGCTTTCTCGTGCGTACTGTGCTGCTGAGACTACCCAGGAGGAGCAGTTGGTGGCAGAGGGTAGTGGAGATGATGAGGTCCTTGACCCATCGTGGCGTGAGGAACAGGAAGGTGGTGGGAGCAGCTCAGAGGAAGAGCTTCCTCTTACGGGCCAAAGAGGGAGAGGGAGGGGGAAGACTGCGGAGCCTGTAGCCTCCACTTTGGCACCCGTTAGGAGCCTGTCTCTTTCCAAAGCCAAAAAGGGCGCTCCCAAGACTTGCAGTGCCTGGTCCTTTTTTGACACAGTTGCAGATGACATTTGTTTTGTCAAATGCAAGCTGTGTCATCATAAAGTAAAAAGAGGGAAAAATGTCAGCAACCTCAATACCACAAATATGTGGAAACATGTGCGGACCAGGCACGCGGTGGAGTTACAGAAACACACTGAAGATGTAGGCCAACCAACAGCGGCAGCTACCACCTCTTCAGCTCGTGTTGCCTCTTCCTCCAGCTCACGCACAGCTGGTTTGGCTTCCTCCCAGAGACCTTGTGTAATTCCACCCACAGCACCACCTTCCCAGTCATCCTCACACTCCCAGTCTACTCTACAGCCATCGGTAGTACAGGCATGGGAGAAAAGGCGGGCATTCTCGGCCAACCACCCCCGAGCACAGGCTCTGAATGCAGGCATTGCCAAACTGTTGTCCCTGGAAATGCTCTCGTTCAGGCTGGTGGAGACTGACAGCTTCCGTGACTTGATGGCATTGGCAGTCCCACAGTACAAGGTGCCCAGCCGCTTTTACTTCAGCAGGCAGGCTGTCCCTGCCCTGCACAGGCATGTTGAGGCAAACATAAAACATGCGCTACTGAACGCCGTCAGTAGCAAGGTCCACCTCACCACCGATGCGTGGACCAGTCAGCATGGACAGGGGCGATATGTTTCCCTCACTGCCCATTGGGTTAATGTTGTTGAGCCAGGTACAGATCGTGCGAGTGGCGCAGGACGTGTCCTGCCCACTCCAAGGATTGCAGGAATCCAGTCTGTACGCATCGACTCCTCCTCTTACACCAGTTCCTCTGATTCCTCTCTGCAGGATCCGTCACAGTCCACCCCCACATGGACCCGTGAACGTTTACCTATGACCGACATGAGCACAGCCGTGGCCAAACGTCAGCAGGCCGTCTTGAAACTAGTTTCATTGGGGCATCGAAGCCACACAGCGCAGGAGCTCTGGAATGCCATAAAGCAGGAGAGCGATGTGTGGTTACTGCCAGCGAATCTCCAGCCAGGCATGGTAGTGTGTGACAATGGCCGAAATCTGGTGGCAGCTTTGGCCCTTGGCAACCTCACTCACATCCCATGTCTGGCACATGTGCTCAATTTGGTTGTGCAGAGTTTTCTGAGGGACTATCCGGATCTTGATGCCCTGCTGCACAAGGTCCGCCTAGAGTGTGCTCACTTGCGGCGTTCCAGCTTGGCCAGATCCCGCATTGCTGCTCTGCAGCGCCGATTCCGCCTTCCGGAACACCGCATCATATGTGACCTACCTACCCGGTGGAATTCCACGTTACATATGTTGGAGCGGTTGTGTGAGCAGCAGCAAGCAGTTATGGAGTACCAGCTGCATCAGGCGCAAAGAAGTCGCAGTCAGCGCCGATCAGACTTCACAACCACAGAGTGGGCCACTATGAAGGACGTCTGCCAGGTTTTGCGTCCTTTTGATTATTCCACGCGGATGGCAAGTGCAGATGATGCACTAGTCAGCATGACTGTCCCCCTTATCTGCCTGCTTCAGCAAACTTTGCAAGGGTTAAGGGATGATGTGGTGGAAGAGGTGGAGGATGAGGAGTCACCTTTTCCATCAGCTTCTGGAGAGTCAGCGCCACGTGGTTCCTCACAAAGGGGTACGCAGGGGCCAATTTGTGAGGAGGATGAGGAGGAGTCAATGGAGGAGGAAGAGCTCCGTCCAGAGGAGGGAGCGACACAATTGTCCAGTGGTCAGTGTGTACAGCGAGGGTGGGGTGATGACGAGCGGGCAGAGATCATGTCTCAAGCAGGGGACAGCGTTTCTGGGCCGGTTGGCACTCTGCAGCACATGGTGGATTTCATGCTGCAGTGCCTGAGAAACGACCGCCGCATCGACCACATTCTCAACATGCCTGATTATTGGGTGTTCACCCTCCTCGATCCTCGCTACCGGGACAACGTCCAAAACCTCATCCCTGCGTTGACCCGGGAGCGTAAATTGCGGGAGTACCACGACACACTGGTGAATTCCATCATCTTCTCCTGTCCAACTGAGAGGAGTGCTGCTAGTGCTTTACAAAGCAGCTCAGTGCGTCGAGGCAGTGGGGGAGGCTCTGCCCAAAGAGGGAGCAGAAGCAGTGCCTCTGCCCAAGGCAAGCCCAGTATGGCACAACTCTGGCACACTTTTGTGTGCCCGCCCCAAATGTCTACACCATCACCGGCGGCTCCAGTCAGCAGGAGGCAACGGTTCCGTCAGATGGTGACAGACTACATGGCTTGCCCTCTTACTGTACTCCCAGACGGCTCTTCCCCGTTCAAGTTTTGGGTCTCTAAGCTGGATACATGGCCAGAGCTAAGCCAGTATGCATTGGAGGTGCTGGCTTGCCCTGCGGCTAGTGTCTTATCGGAACGTGTCTTTAGTGCCGCAGGTGGTGTACTAACAGACCGTCGCATGCGACTATCCTCCGATAACGTTGACCGGCTTACTTTCCTGAAAATGAACCAGGCCTGGATCTCGCAGGAATTTGCCACTCCTCTGCCTGATTAAGTAATTGGGTGTCATCCAGGTCTCCTGCTGTGTTCATCTTTCTACCACCTGAACTGCTATTCCTGGGCTCCAACACCGCCAGTTGCGGCTCAGAAGTGCAGGCTGCACAGTAAAAACATACGACCCAGTGTTATTGGGTTTCAGTAACGTCAGCTGATCCCCAGCTGTGTAGCCGGCAATGTGTCCTGCGACCGCCACGCTGGCACAACAACCTAAATGTAAGGGAACCTGTCCCCCCCCCCCCCCCCGTCGTTTGTTACTGAAAGAGCCATCTTGTGCAGCAGTAATGCTGCACAAGGAAAAGGTAGCTCTTTTTTTTTAGCTCTTTGCACACGCAGAACTTAACACTTATAAAATGTGTTCACTGATACCGTTATACCGTCCCGGAGCTGGGACTTTCCTTCGTAATGTGACGCAGCACAGCCGTCATTCCTACCCCCTTGGTGCCATGCGCTGCCTCCTCAGCGTTGTTTTAAGCTGTCACGGAGCCTGCGCTGTTCTGTTATCCCTTGGGCATGCCCTATTTGCGCTGCCTGTCTTCTGACATAATTTGGTGTCAGGCTGGCTGCGCCTGTGCGGCCGCGCTGCCCGAGATCCCGCCTCGCAGTGTCTTCTGATTGAGTCACACTGCGGGCCTGGGATCCATGGGCATGCGCAGTGCATATCTTCCCCTCGGGCTCTCGCTCATTTCCCTCCGCCTTCTTTAGACTGTGCGCCGTCAGCTGATCCCTAGCATGCCACGGCCGTGACACCGCACAGTCTGAAGAAGAGGGAAGGAGGGGAGTGAGAGTCGAGGTTATGCACTGTGCATGCCCATGGTTCCAAGGCCCGCAGTGGGATTACGTTAGATGAGACTGCGAGGTGGGATCTGGAGCAGCGTGGACGCACAGGCACTGACAGCCTGACACCAAATTATGTCAGAAGACAGGCAGCGCTAATTGGGCATGGCCAAGGGCTAACAGAACAGCGCAGGCTCCGTGGCAGCTTAAAACAACGCTGAGGAGGCAGCGCACGGCATCAAGGGGATAGGAATGACAGCTGTGCTGTGTCCCATTACGAAGGAAATTCGCACCTCCGGAACGGTTTAACGGTATAAAGGGACACATTTTTAGTGTTTACTTCGGTGTTTGCAAGGAGCATAATTAAAAGAGCAACCTTTTCCTTTTGCATCCTTAGTGCTGCACAACATGGCTCTTTCAGCTACAAACGTCTTGGGGGGGGGGTTAAAGGTTTCCTTTCAACTTGCTCCAATCAGGCTTCGGCCTACACTCTGTTCCTCTGCTCCTCCTGCTGTCCCTGGGCTCTAACACCGCCAGTTGGTGCCTGGAAGTGCTGTGTGCACAGTCAACAGTCGCTCCTCTGTTATTGGGGTTCAGTAACGTCAGCTGATCCCCAGCTGTGTGTGCGGCAATACCTCCAATCTGCTCCTCCTGCTGTCCCTGGGCTCTAACACCGCCAGTTGGTGCCTGGAAGTGCTGTGTGCACAGTCAACAGTCGCTCCTCTGTTATTGGGGTTCAGTAACGTCAGCTGATCCCCAGCTGTGTATCCGGCAACGTGTCATGCGACCGCCACGCTGGCACAACTAAAATGTAAGGGGACCTGTCCCCCCCCCCCCCCTAGGCGTTTGTTACTGAAAGAGCCACCATGTGCAGCACTAATACTGCACAAGGGAAAGGTCGCTCTTGAAATTATGCTCCTTGCAAACGCTGAACTACACACTCATGTAATGTGTCCCCTCACACCGTCCAACCGTCCCGGAGGTGGGACTTTCCTTTGTAATGTGACACAGCACAGCCGTCATTGCTACCCCCTTGGCACCGTGCGCTGCCTCCTTAGCGTTGTTTGATTCCGTCATGGACCCTGCGCTGTTATGTTATCCCTTGGCCATGCACAGTTTGCGCTGCCCGTCCTCTGACATCATTTGTTGTCGTCCTGGCTGCGCCTGTGCGTCCACGCTGCCCGAAATCACACCTCGCAGTGTCGTCTAATGTGATCCCACAGTGGGCCTGGTATCCATGGCCATGCGCAGTGCATATACTAGCCTCTCACTCCCCTTCTTCACGCTTCTTCAGACTAGGCGGCGTCAGCTGATCCCTAATAGCATGCCACGGCCGTGACGCCGCACAGTCTGAAGAAGCAGGAAGGAGGTGAGTGAGAGGCGATGATATGCACTGCGCATGCCCATGGATCCCTGGCCCGCAGTGGGACTACATTAGATGACACTGCAAGGTTGGATCTCGGGCAGCTTGGACGCACAGGCACTGCCAGCCTGACACCTACATGATGTCAGAAGACGGGCACCGCTAACTGTGCATGGCCAAGGGATAACATTACAGTGCGGGCTCCGTGACAGAACCAAACAACGTTGAGGAGGTGGTGCCCGGCACCAAGGGGGTTGGAATGACGGCTGTGCTGTGTCACATTACAAAGGAAAGTCCCACTTCCGGGATGGTTTGACGGTGTGAGGGGACACATTATATGAGTGTGTACTTCAGCGTTTGCAAGGAGCATAATTTTCGGAGCCACCATTTTCCATGTGCAGTATTACTGCTGTACAAGATGGCTCTTTCAGCAACAAATGCCTGGGGGGGGGGGTTAAAGGTTCCCTTTCAACTTGCTCCACTGCAGGCTTCGGCCTACACTCTGCTCCTCTTTGATTCCCTGGGTTTCAACACTGTCAGTTGCCACCTGGAAGTGTTGTCTACACAGAAAAAAACACTAGGTGATGTGTCAGTGGGGTTCAGCACCGCCAGCTGTTCCCCTGCTGTGTAGTCGGCAACGTGTCCAGCACAAGCCACGCTGGCACAACAGAACAAAAGCTGCCACCAGTGCAGGCTTCGGCCTACACTCTGCTCCTCTCCTCCTCCTGCTGACCCTGGGCTCAAACACCGCTAGTTTTTGCCCGGAAGTGCTAGCTGCACAGAGAAAAACACCAGCCAATGTGTTAGTGGGGTTCAGCAACGCCAGCTGTTCCCCTGCTGTGTAGCCGGCAACGTGACCTGCAAACGCCATGCAGGCACAGGAACTGAAATTAAAAGGGAACCTGGCCCCACCCCCCCAGGTGTTTCTATGTATAACAGCCACCTAGTACAGCAGTACTGCTGCATTTGTACAAGGTGGCTGACTTTTTCTCCTTGCCCACGTGGAACTCAACACGTACAAAATGTGTCTCATTGAGACCATTCCACTGTCCCTGAGGTGTGACTTTCCTTTGTAATGATACGCAGCACCCCCCTTGGTAGCGTTTCCCGTCTTTTGTCATCATGGTTAGCTGGCTGCGCCTGTGCATCCGCCCTGCTAGAAACAACGCCCCTCGTTGTCATATTTATTTTGTCAGCGAGGGTGTGGTTTATGGGCACGAGCAGTGCATATGTTCGCCTGTCTTAACTCATCTCCTTCCGCCTTCTTCAGACTGTGCGGCCTCCTGGCCGTGGTAGGCGATAAGGGATCAGCTGAGGCCGCCCAGTCTGGAGCAGGTGTAAGGACATGTGTAAGCGGCCAACCTATTTACTGCACAAGGCCACGAATCCCAGCCACGCAGTGTGATTTTTTGAAAACACACTGTGGGTCTGGGATTCATGTCCATCGCTAACCGCAACGGCCGACATGAAATGAGGTCAGAAGACAGGAAGCGCTCACAGCGCATGGCCAAGGGATCACAATAGCGCAGACTCCTGTACAGCAAATAACAACGCTCAGGAATCTGCGCCCAGTACCTAGGTGCAAATTTTTACACCTGTGCTGCGTCTCGTTAAAAAGACAAGTCACGCCTCCACAACTGTTTGACAGTATAATGGGCTAAATAGTGTACGTGTTTTAGTCAGCGTGTGCAAGGAGCAAAACAAATAGAGCAACCTTTTACTTGTGCAGCATTAATGCTGCACAAGGTGTGGCTCTTGTACCTTGCAACACCTGAGGGGGGGGTTAAAGGTAACCTTTGAAATTGGTTCAACTAGGCTTCGGCCTACACTCTGCTTCTCTACTCCTCCTGCTGACCCTGGGCTCAAACACCGCTAGTTTTTGCCCGGAAATGCTAGCTGCACAGAGAAAAACACCAGCCAATGTGTTAGTGGGGTTCAGCACCGCCAGCTGTTCCCCTGCTGTGTAGTCGGCAACGTGTCCAGCACAAGCCACGCTGGCACAACCGACCAAAAGCTGCCACCAGTGCAGGCTTCGGCCTACACTTTGCTCCTCTCCTCCTCCTGCTGACCCTGGGCTCAAACAACGCCAGTTTCTGCCCGGACATGCTAGCTGCACAGAGAAAAACACCAGCCAATGTGTTAGTGGGGTTCAGCACCGCCAGCTGTTCCCCCGCTGTGTAGCCGGCATCGTGTCCAGCACAAGCCACGCTGGCACAACCGACCAAAAGCTGCCACCAGTGCAGGCTTCGGCCTACACTTTGCTCCTCTCCTCCTCCTCCTGCTGACCCTGGGCTCTAACACCGCTAGTTTTTGCCCGGACATGCAATCTGCACAGAGAAAAACACCAGCCAATGTGTTAGTGGGGTTCAGCACCGCCAGCTGTTCCCCTGCTGTGTAGTCGGCAACGTGTCCAGCACAAGCCACGCTGGCACAACAGAACAAAAGCTGCCACCAGTGCAGGCTGCGGCCTACACTTTGCTCCTCTCCTCCTCCTCCTGCTGACCCTGGGCTCTAACACCGCTAGTTTTTGCCCGGACATGCAATCTGCACAGAGAAAAACACCAGTCAATGTGTCAGTGGGGTTCAGCAACGCCAGCTGTTCCCCTGCTGTGTAGCTTGCAACGTGACCTGCAAACGCCACGCAGGCACATGAACTGAAATTGAAGGGAGCCTGCCCCCCACCCACAGGTGTTTCTATGTATAACAGCCACCTTGTACAGCAGTACTGCTGCATTTGTACAAGGTGGCTGACTTTTTCTCCTTGCACACGTGGAACTCAACAAGTACAAAATGTGTCTCATTACAGACCATTACAATGTCCCTGAGGTGTGACTTTCCTTTTTAATGACACGCAGCACCCCCATTGTTAGCGCTGCCCGTCTCCTGACATCATTGGTTGGCTGGCTGTGCCTGTGCGTCCCCCCTGTCCGACACAACGCCCCCCGTTGTCTCATATATTTTGACTGCGAGGGTGTGATTGATGGGCACGAGCAGTGCATATGTTCCCCTGTTTTCACTCCCCTCCTTCCGCCTTCTTCTGACTGTGCGGCCTCATGGCCGCGGCATGCGATAAGGGATCAGCTGAGGCCGCCCAGTCTGAAGCAGGTGTAAGGACATGTGTGAGCGGCGATCATATTTACTGCACAAGGCCACGAATCCCAGCACCGCAGTGTGACTTTAGGAAAAGCCACTGTGGGTCTGGGATTTATGGCCATCGTTAACCGCACCGGCCAACATGAAATGAGGTCATGAGACGGCCTGCACTAACAGGGTATTGCCAAGGGATAACACAAGAGCGCAGACTCCTGTACAGCAAATAACAACGCTCAGGAATCTGCGCCCAGTACCTAGGTGCAAATTTTGACACCTGTGCTGCGTCTCGTTAAAAAGACAAGTCACGCCTCCACAACTGTTTGACAGTATAATGGGCTAAATAGTGTACGTGTTTAATTCAGCGTGTGCAAGGAGCAAAATTAAATAGAGCAACCTTTGACTTGTGCATCATTAATGCTGTTCAAGGTGTGGCTCTTGTACCTTGCAACACCTGAGGGGGGGGTTAAAGGTAACCTTTGAAATTGGTTCAACTAGGCTTCGGCCTACACTCTGCTCCTCTACTCCTCCTGCTGACCCTGGGCTCAAACAACGCCAGTTTCTGCCCGGACATGCTAGCTGCACAGAGAAAAACACCAGCCAATGTGTTAGTGGGGTTCAGCACCGCCAGCTGTTCCCCCGCTGTGTAGCCGGCATCGTGTCCAGCACAAGCCACGCTGGCACAACCGACCAAAAGCTGCCACCAGTGCAGGCTTCGGCCTACACTTTGCTCCTCTCCTCCTCCTCCTGCTGACCCTGGGCTCTAACACCGCTAGTTTTTGCCCGGACATGCAATCTGCACAGAGAAAAACACCAGTCAATGTGTCAGTGGGGTTCAGCAACGCCAGCTGTTCCCCTGCTGTGTAGCTTGCAACGTGACCTGCAAACGCCACGCAGGCACATGAACTGAAATTGAAGGGAGCCTGCCCCCCACCCACAGGTGTTTCTATGTATAACAGCCACCTTGTACAGCAGTACTGCTGCATTTGTACGAGGTGGCTGACTTTTTCTCCTTGCCCACGTGGAACTCAACACGTACAAAATGTGTCTCATTACAGACCATTACAATGTCCCTGAGGTGTGACTTTCCTTTGTAATGACACGCAGCACCACCCTTGTTAGCGCTGCCCGTCTTTTGACATCATTGGTTAGCTGGCTGCGCCTGTGCATCTCCCCTGCTCGAAACAACGGCCCTCGGTGTCTTATTTTTTTGGACAGCGAGGGTGTGATTGATGGGCATGTGCAGTGCATATGTTTGCCTGTGTTCACTCATCTCCTTCCGCCTTCTTCAGACTGGGTGTCCTCATGGCCTCGGCAGGCGATAAGGGATCAGATGAGGCCGTCCAGTCTGAAGCAGGTGTAAGGACATGTGTGAGCGGCAAACATATTTACTGCACCAGGGCACGAATCCCAGCACCGCAGTGTGATTTTTTAAAAACACACTGTGGGTCTGGGATTCATGTCCATCGCTAACCGCAACGGCCAACATGAAATGAGGTCATAAGACAGGAAGCGCTCACAGCGCATGGCCAAAGGATCACAAGAGCGCAGACTCCTGTACAGCAACTAACAACGCTCAGGAAGCTGCGCCCATGCAAAAAGGTGTTGTTTTCGACACCTGTGCTGCTTTTCTTTAAAAAGACAAGTCACGCCTCCACTACTGTTAAACAGTATAATGGGCTAAATAGTCTACGTGTTGCATTCAGCTTGTGCAAGTAGACAAATTAATAGAGCAACCTTTTACTTGTGCAGCATTAATGCTGCAGAAGGAGTGGCTCTTGTTCTTTGTAACACCTGAGGGGGGGTTAAAGGTAACCTTTGAAATTGGTTCAACTAGGCTTCGGCCTACACTCTGCTCCTCTCCTCCTCCTGCTGACCCTGGGCTCTAACAACGCTAGTTTTTGCCCGGAAATGCTAGCTGCACAGAGAAAAACACCAGCCAATGTGTTAGTGGGGTTCAGCAACGCCAGCTGTTCCCCCGCTGTGTAGCCGGCATCGTGTCCAGCACAAGCCACGCTGGCACAACCGACCAAAAGCTGCCACCAGTGCAGGCTTCGGCCTACACTTTGCTCCTCTCCTCCTCCTCCTGCTGACCCTGGGCTCAAACACCGCTAGTTTTTGCCCGGAAATGCTAGCTGCACAGAGAAAAACACCAGCCAATGTGTTAGTGGGGTTCAGCACCGCCAGCTGTTCCCCTGCTGTGCAGCTTGCAACGTGACCTGCAAACGCCACGCAGGCACATGAACTGAAATTGAAGGGAGCCTGGCCCCCACCCCCAGGTGTTTCTATGTATAACAGCCACCTTGTACAGCAGTACTGCTGCATTTGTACAAGGTGGCTGATGTTTTCTCCTTGCCCACGTGGAACTCAACACGTACAAAATGTGTCTCTTTGAGACCATTCCACTGTCCCTGAGGTGTGACTTTCCTTTCTAATGATACGCAGCACCCCCCTTGGTAGCGCTTCCCGTCTTCTGACATCATTGGTTGGCTACTTGCGCCTGTTCGTCCGCCCTGCCTGAATAAAATGCTCCTCGTTGTCTTAATTATTTTGACTGCGAGGGTGTGATTGATGGGCACGAGCAGTGCATATCTTCGCCTGTCTTAACTCATCTCCTTCAGCCTTCTTCAGACTGTGCAGCCTCATGGCCGCGGCATGCGAGAAGGGATCAGCAGAGGCCGCCCAGTCTGAAGCAGGTGTAAGGACGTGTGTGAGCGGCCAAAATATTTACTGCTCAAGGCCACGAATCCCAGCACCGCAGTGTGGCTTTATGAAAAGACACTGTGGGTCTGGGATTTATGGCCATCGTTAACCGCACCGGCCAACATGAAATGATGTCATAAGATGGGCAGCGCTAACAGGGCATTGCCAAGGGATAACACAAGAGCGCAGACTCCTGTACAGCAAATAACAACGCTCAGGAAGCTGCTCCAAGCACCAAGGCGTTATTTTGGACACCTGTGCTGCGTCTCATCAAAAAACCAAGTCACGCATCCACTACAGTTTGACTGTAGAATGGGGTAAATTGTGTATGTCTTTCATTCAGCGTGTGCAAGTAGACAAATTAATAGAGCAACCTTTCACTTGTGCAGCATTAATACTGCACAAGGTGTGTCTCTTGTACTTTGTAACACCTGAGGGGGGGGTTAAAGGTTTCCTTTGAAATTGGTTCAACTAAGCTTCGGCCTACACTCTGCTCCTCTCCTCCTCCTCCTGCTTCAACACGGGCTCTAACATCGCTAGTTTTTGCCCGCAAGTGCTAGCTGCACAGAGAAAAACACACGCCATTGTGTTAGTGGGGTTCAGCAACGCCAGCTGTTCCCCCAGTGTGTAGCCGGCAAAGTGTCCTGCAAACGCAACGCAGACACAAAGCTGCCTCCAGTGCAGGCTTCGGCCTACACTCATCTCCCCCTGCTTACCCTTTGCTCCAACACCGCTAGTTGGGGCTCTAGGAAGACAATCTTTAATAGGCAAGGCAACGCATCCGGGTTCCAGCACCGCCAGCTGGTTCTCGGCAGTGTTTTTGTCACAGGTACTCCCTCGTGCCAAGCCTGGTTTCAGCACCGTCAGCTGTTTCCGGGTTGTGTCAAGCTCACTGAGACACCTATGCTTGCCTCGTCGTGGTGCGGTCGGGTTAGCCAACTCCAGGGTGCCTCCAGTTTAGGAGCTTCCTATGTGGGCTGCGTGAACTGGTAGTCAAGGCTGGTTCTGTAGTGCCAGTAGGCCCAGCTCCCCCTGTAGGACTGTTGGGGTTCGGTAACTGCGGCTGCCTCGCGGCCTAGCTGTTCTCTCCTCTCCTGTGGACCTTGGGGTCCACCACCTGGTTCCAGCACCGTCAGCTGGTTCCGGGCCGAGCCTTTGGCTTAGGTGCCTCCTCCTGGGTATCCGAGTTCCGCCAACGCCAGGCGGTCCTTGTAGTGCTTTTAAGCGCGGGCACCTACAGCTTAGTAACCGGGTTCCAGCACCGTCAGCTGGTCCTCGGTCGTGCCATTGGCTCTTGCACACTGGGGCAACGCATCCGGGTTCCAGCACCGCCAGCTGGTTCTCGGCAGTGTTTTTGTCACAGGTACTCCCTCGTGCCAAGCCTGGTTTCAGCACCGTCAGCTGTTTCCGGGTTGTGTCAAGCTCACTGAGACACCTATGCTTGCCTCGTCGTGGTGCGGTCGGGTTAGCCAACTCCAGGGTGCCTCCAGTTTAGGAGCTTCCTATGTGGGCTGCGTGAACTGGTAGTCAAGGCTGGTTCTGTAGTGCCAGTAGGCCCAGCTCCCCCTGTAGGACTGTTGGGGTTCGGTAACTGCGGCTGCCTCGCGGCCTAGCTGTTCTCTCCTCTCCTGTGGACCTTCGGGTCCACCACCTGGTTCCAGCACCGTCAGCTGGTTCCGGGCCGAGCCTTTGGCTTAGGTGCCTCCTCCTGGGTATCCGAGTTCCGCCAACGCCAGGCGGTCCTTGGTAGTGCTTTTAAGCGCGGGCACCTACAGCTTAGTAACCGGGTTCCAGCACCGTCAGCTGGTCCTCGGTCGTGCCATTGGCTCTTGCACACTGGGGCAACGCATCCGGGTTCCAGCACCGCCAGCTGGTTCTCGGCAGTGTTTTTGTCACAGGTACTCCCTCGTGCCAAGCCTGGTTTCAGCACCGTCAGCTGTTTCCGGGTTGTGTCAAGCTCACTGAGACACCTATGCTTGCCTCGTCGTGGTGCGGTCGGGTTAGCCAACTCCAGGGTGCCTCCAGTTTAGGAGCTTCCTATGTGGGCTGCGTGAACTGGTAGTCAAGGCTGGTTCTGTAGTGCCAGTAGGCCCAGCTCCCCCTGTAGGACTGTTGGGGTTCGGTAACTGCGGCTGCCTCGCGGCCTAGCTGTTTCTCTCCTCTCCTGTGGACCTTGGGGTCCACCACCTGGTTCCAGCACCGTCAGCTGGTTCCGGGCCGAGCCTTTGGCTTAGGTGCCTCCTCCTGGGTATCCGAGTTCCGCCAACGCCAGGCGGTCCTTGGTAGTGCTTTTAAGCGCGGGCACCTACAGCTTAGTAACCGGGTTCCAGCACCGTCAGCTGGTCCTCGGTCGTGCCATTGGCTCTTGCACACTGGGGCAACGCATCCGGGTTCCAGCACCGCCAGCTGGTTCTCGGCAGTGTTTTTGTCACAGGTACTCCCTCGTGCCAAGCCTGGTTTCAGCACCGTCAGCTGTTTCCGGGTTGTGTCAAGCTCACTGAGACACCTATGCTTGCCTCGTCGTGGTGCGGTCGGGTTAGCCAACTCCAGGGTGCCTCCAGTTTAGGAGCTTCCTATGTGGGCTGCGTGAACTGGTAGTCAAGGCTGGTTCTGTAGTGCCAGTAGGCCCAGCTCCCCCTGTAGGACTGTTGGGGTTCGGTAACTGCGGCTGCCTCGCGGCCTAGCTAGCTGTTCTCTCCTCTCCTGTGGACCTTGGGGTCCACCACCTGGTTCCAGCACCGTCAGCTGGTTCCGGGCCGAGCCTTTGGCTTAGGTGCCTCCTCCTGGGTATCCGAGTTCCGCCAACGCCAGGCGGTCCTTGGTAGTGCTTTTAAGCGCGGGCACCTACAGCTTAGTAACCGGGTTCCAGCACCGTCAGCTGGTCCTCGGTCGTGCCATTGGCTCTTGCACACTGGGGCAACGCATCCGGGTTCCAGCACCGCCAGCTGGTTCTCGGCAGTGTTTTTGTCACAGGTACTCCCTCGTGCCAAGCCTGGTTTCAGCACCGTCAGCTGTTTCCGGGTTGTGTCAAGCTCACTGAGACACCTATGCTTGCCTCGTCGTGGTGCGGTCGGGTTAGCCAACTCCAGGGTGCCTCCAGTTTAGGAGCTTCCTATGTGGGCTGCGTGAACTGGTAGTCAAGGCTGGTTCTGTAGTGCCAGTAGGCCCAGCTCCCCCTGTAGGACTGTTGGGGTTCGGTAACTGCGGCTGCCTCGCGGCCTAGCTGTTCTCTCCTCTCCTGTGGACCTTCGGGTCCACCACCTGGTTCCAGCACCGTCAGCTGGTTCCGGGCCGAGCCTTTGGCTTAGGTGCCTCCTCCTGGGTATCCGAGTTCCGCCAACGCCAGGCGGTCCTTGGTAGTGCTTTTAAGCGCGGGCACCTACAGCTTAGTAACCGGGTTCCAGCACCGTCAGCTGGTCCTCGGTCGTGCCATTGGCTCTTGCACACTGGGGCAACGCATCCGGGTTCCAGCACCGCCAGCTGGTTCTCGGCAGTGTTTTTGTCACAGGTACTCCCTCGTGCCAAGCCTGGTTTCAGCACCGTCAGCTGTTTCCGGGTTGTGTCAAGCTCACTGAGACACCTATGCTTGCCTCGTCGTGGTGCGGTCGGGTTAGCCAACTCCAGGGTGCCTCCAGTTTAGGAGCTTCCTATGTGGGCTGCGTGAACTGGTAGTCAAGGCTGGTTCTGTAGTGCCAGTAGGCCCAGCTCCCCCTGTAGGACTGTTGGGTTCGGTAACTGCGGCTGCCTCGCGGCCTAGCTGTTCTCTCCTCTCCTGTGGACCTTCGGGTCCACCACCTGGTTCCAGCACCGTCAGCTGGTTCTCGGCAGTGTCTTTTGCTCTTGTACCTTCTGCTCCCCATCCTGGTTCCAGTACCGTCAGCTGGTTCCGGGCAGAGCCTTTGGCTTAGGTGCCTCCTTCTGGGTATCCAAGTTCCACCAACGTCAGGTGGTCCTTGGTAGTGCTTTCAGGCACGGGTACCTCCTGCTTAGTAACCGGGTTCCAGTAACGTCAGCTGGTCCTCGGTAGTTCCATTGGCTCTTGGACCTTCGGCTACCCATCCGGGTTCCAGTACCGTCAGCTGGTTCTCGGCAGTGTCTTTTGCTCTTGTACCTTCTGCTCCCCATCCTGGTTCCAGTAACGTCAGCTGGTTCCGGGCAGAGCCTTTGGCTTAGGTGCCTCCTTCTGGGTATCCGAGTTCCGTCAACGTCAGGCGGTCCTTGGTAGTGCTTTTTAGCACGGGTACCTCCTGCTTAGTAACCGGGTTCCAGTAACGTCAGCTGGTCCTCGGTAGTTCCATAGGCTCTTGAACCTTCGGGTAGCCATCCGAGTTCCAGTTCCATCAGCTGGTTCTTGGCATTTTCTCAGCCTTCTTGTACCTTCTGCTACATTTCCAAGTTGAAGACCCTAACGTCGACGACCCGGAAGACCACCACGATGACGACGACACGGAAGACCACCCCGATGACGACGACGACGACGGCGGAGACGACGACGGCGGAGATGACGACACTGGAGACGACGACCCTGGAGACGACAACATGGAAGACCGAGAAGCAGAAGAACAAGAGGCTGCAGAACAAAGAGCAGAAGAACATTAAGCATAAGACTTAATATCAGAGCAAAAGATATTATCTAAATTATATGCAGAAGAAGACTAAGCAGTGTATGGGGGTGAGTCCGTTCCTCCTCGTGGTGCCCCTGGATAAAGCCTGATGCTGCAGGCCAAACTGAACGCGGACAAATGTAACTTTTGTGACTGGCAGAACGGAAGGTGTAATCTTCAAACTTTTATAGATAACAACTACGGGAATGCCTGTCACAAATGAGAATATGATGAAGAAGTAGAATAGGAAGAATAATAACAGTGGAATAAAAAGAATATGTAGAATAAGAAGAATAATAATAGTTGAATAAAATGAATATGAAGAATGTAATAAAAAAAAAAAAATAGGTAGAAGATGAAGAAGAAGATGAATAAGGTGAAGAAGTTGATGTCAAAGATGCTGATGATGATGAAGATGAAAGTGTGGGAAAAGAAAAAAAAAAAGAAAAAAAAGAAGGGAAGGGCGTGGAATAGTGAAACATCAATATCTGACAAAATAAAAAAAAAATTTACATAGTCAATATCTTTGTCACTCCGAACGTCTTAAAAAAAAACAAAAAACATGCTATTCTATTTGATTGGGATAAACCTCTATGACTTTAATGTCTCCGCCACCTCCCCAAATACATCCGGCATTATTCTTAGTTGTTTTCCTTCATGTAGAATGAACCTACAAGGAAAGAAAGGGTTTATTTTAATTCCGATATTTTGGTCCCATTGACTTGCATTGGGATCGGGTATCGGTATCGGCGATATCCGATATTTTTTGAATATCGGCCGATCCAAACCGATACCGATACTTTCCGA